>NC_143437.1:71183333-71500416 GCF_987193195.1 Phasianus colchicus | reverse complement strand
GTAATTTATCTAAATAATTGCATAGTAAGAGCAATAAGCAAGGAAAGAAGTTTCCTGATTCATAGCTAGCTTTCTTTATTTAGGTCACCACTAGAATGGTTTCATCTGAGCCCAATTTTTTTAACAGTTCAGTACTGAATGATGTCAGATCACGAATGGCCTTCTATATTCCTTCTCCATAAATGAGGAAGCTGAGCCCAGACAGATTATTTTTGATGCGGATCGAAAGCAAGGTCTTCAAGGATATGTGGGGAAACATTTGAGGTTGTTTAAAAAGCATACTTAAAACAGAGGGAAGATTTTCCTTGACTTTGCTGTCATAAAAAATTGCATTGAACACGACTAGCAACAAAACACTTGGGGTACAGAGAGCAGGACTTTCAGATCCTGAACACCCAGCAAGGAGCAAGTTGTGTTGAACACAGAAGCAGGAGATGTGGCTCCTTGGCAGACCTCATGAGTGGTGAAGCCAAAGTCTGAGCTGAATTACCAATGGGGAATCAGTAAGTCTGAATAGCCTCGGCTAAGATTCAGAAGTCTTCCTTTCTGAATAAGTGGTGCCTCTACAGCACCGCAGAGCTTTTATAAAATCAACTCTTCAGAGGCACGGATTGATTAATTAAACTCACTAACATGGATGTGATTAAAAAACATACTGTCAAAGTAAGAGGAGAAATATGAAGAAAAAAAAATTGCATGTAACTTATCATTATTTGCATGAAATCATTGTGAGTTCACACAAAGGGTTTACTGAAAGCACATTGGCCAAATCTTATTGATGATTATGGATTTTCTGGATATGTCTCAAAAATAGCATTTTCACTCATAAATAATTGCATTTTTTTTTCTCCCAGCCATTTTTATAATTTGATTATCTCTATAGCTCCTGTAGTATAAGGTACTTACTGAAAAATTCAATAGTCACATCAATTTTAAAAGTATTAGAAATAAAGCAAAAAAATCATCTGAATTTTTTGTTTTGTTCCTGTTATTTACGTTGTAAATTGCAAGTCTCAGAACCGTATGTATATGCGTAAGTGGTTAATGGTTTTGGGGGGTCAGCCTACCCAAGCATTATTTGTGTGGATAATCATGACTGCTCATTGAACATTATGACTGGTCTCTAGGTCTCTGAGACAACAGCCACAAAATAGGGCCTTCATGCCCATGTTTCCAGACCAAGTTTCAAGGTCAACACATCCATGCTTTCAAATCACTGGAAACTTTCACCTACCGTGTTTATAACTATTTGAAAATAACTGCCTGAACAATAACTGATGGTGATCTTTTCTAGTTCCTGGAACAAGTTTAAGGGGAAAAATGGTGGTGGGTTCGTATTTAATGGTTCTTACAATCTATCTACCTGATCTGTTCTTCAACAAGTCAAGAATCGCTGCGCAGTCTTGTTCTCATTTTCCCTCCATTCTTTAAGGTTTTTGTAACATTGAGGGAAGTAAATGTTTTTCTGCTTGGTGGTATCTTTTTCAGATGCTCTAAGTGCTAATGAAACTGAAAAGAAGAATTAAAATGATTTAAATTTTCCCTTTATTGTTCTTAAATATTTAAATAGCCTTGTCAATTCGCATCCAGTGACTCAAATGTCTGCTATAAACATGCAACCTGAGCTCCAGTGCTGAAAACAGGAATCTCTGCCAAACCAACAGGACTAGGAAGTAGAGCAAAATATGTACAAGTGTATGAGATAAGGGCTATCATTAAAGAGAATTGCACTGGTACTGTTGCAGCTGCTTTTCCTTTGTTATAGAATAAGATTTCCCATTGCTAGAACTAACTATCTAAGACATAGTAACCAGAAAAATGAAAACAACAAAAAAAGGTCATTTCTAATCTAGTGAAAGGGTTTTTTGTAAATGTAAAAATCCTTCCAAGTTCTTCTACAAATTTTAATAAAAATTTATCTCATTTTGACATTCTGACAGAGAAATTAGACTATTGTTTGCAAAAATAAGAGAAGGAGTAAACTGTACACTTAAGTACTGTAGAAGCCAATTCTTCTGCAGAACAATGAAATATATGCTATATACATACTTACACAATTGTCCATCTGCATGGTCAAGAGTGAGTGCTTGCTCTTCAGTGTATGGGACCCTCATAGTTTGAGATATGGCCTACATATTCATTTGTATCTCTAACATTTATGTGCTCACTCTCTTGAGGGAATAAGCAAAGAGGGGGAAAGAATCAGGTCGACACCCATGGAGACTGTGCATGGGTAGATCACCCATTTTCCCATTCTCCAGTCAACCTCAGATTTATTTTTTCATTTCCTTGTATATATCTATATATAGAGAGTCATGTAGGTATGTAGATACAGATAGATGTAGGTACAGATTACATATAAAATGAAGCAACTATATACATATGTAATGTATGATCACTTTGTAAGTATTTATACACGCATATGTGTAAAACAAAATGATAGAAATGAAGATAGAAAATGATAGCATTCATGTATCCTGTGTAAAAAATTTATTTATTTATTTATTTATTTTTTGTCAACAGGTCTCCCCAAAATAGTTGTGCAAATGGTGTGTGTCTCTGTCATGAAACTGGGGGTAATTAACATATGCAAAACACTATAGTCCTACCAGAAACTACTCAGCCCTCCCCTGAAATTTAGGCTATATTTATTTACAACAAAATAAAGTGGGCCCTTCTGGAAAGAAACATAGCTTTGTGGCTGCACCAATGCTGTCGCACAGATGCTTTAAATCTTTTATATCTCCCAGACCTCCAGGGGCTGGTGTTGGATAGTATTGAGCCAGGACCAATAAATAATTTATGCTAAGTAGCAATTTAGTTGTTTGGCTTGGGGTAAAGAAATCCAAGAAATTCATAAATAAAGTTCCCATTTTGCTGTGTTCCAAAGTTAATTTATGTTACTCTGCAATTAACTAACATAAAGGTGAAAAAATATGACAGGCCTAAGGTAGAAAATAAAGATCATAAATCTGCTGTATCTTAACTAGTGGTGCTTTAGTGGTAGTTGGTTCTTGCACTGGGTTTCCCATTCATCTAATTCACCCGTATTTGCTTGACCCAGAAAAATGTAGTAATTGATTTCTAATAGTTCTCCTTTCAAATAAACAATCAAACTCAACATTTTCAGTTCTGTTTGTTGAACGAGAAAGTAGGTACTAGATTTTGGCAGATGCTTTGGAAAAATACACAAAACATGAAATGTATAATGTGGGGAGAAATGCCAGTCAATGGTAATTAAAAACAGGCAGACTTATGGGTTTATGTGCTTTATATATACATACACATTGCACTTACAGACAAATGCTTAGGACCTTGATGTGATACATGCATCCTTCCCATTCACCTAATATTTCCTTCCCATTGACCTAGTATTTCCTACCAAGGACATAACTTTCCTTCTACATCATTCATTAGTGTACTGACACTGTACTGCTTAACAGGACACTCTTCTATATATGAAAGCATGTAATACTTGCTTCCTTTAAATATCATCACTGCACCTGGAGGAATAAAATCATACAAATATTTTCTGGGTGCAGTATGTGAGATGCAGGATGCAATATGTAAAATGCAGTAGACTTCAGTCTACTCAAGAGTTTGGCAAAAGACTGGATTCATTTGTTGCAGGTCAGAGGGCTATACTTGTGTTTTCTGTCTGGAAATACCCTATAAGCTGCTAATCATAATATTTAGCAAATAATCACGGTTTCCTTTGTTGCATTTAGAATATTGCAGTTGCCCATCTCCTTAGTGGGGAAGAGATGGAGTAAAATGATGCATGCTATTAATTTCAGAGGATTTCTCCTTCACAAGAAGTACTCTGATATTTACTTCTACTGAAATAGATTCTCAACGATCCATAAATAGAGAAAAACTGAAATACGATCATACAGAGAAGAACCAAGACCTCTGCTCCTCTAAAGCAGTGTGCAGTCACTGATTTCGGTGAAGCTACATTGATTCAAAGCAGTTTAATGCCTCGTACTTTTGACTCTAAAACTCATCTTTGCAATTACTAGTAGTTTGAACAAGTCCATTCAACATCTTTCCTTTCAGGATGCAAAGAAAGGGAAGCTTTTTCCTCCCCTCAGTTTCACTCCTGCAGAGTACAGTGTTGCAAACAACCCTCGCTGAAATCAATGCCTTCTTATAACTTCAAGGAGCCTGTGAGCTTCAAACCTGTTCAGAGGTGAAGTGGCAAGGAAGAGTTCAGACTCAGACGCTCAGATACATGCATGCTGTGGAAAAAAAATATCACCGACCATTATCCAAAAGGAGCTGGTTATGAAAGAGGTTGCATTTGCTGTGATAATAGGACCAGAGTATGCTTTACTATCTGCTGAAATACTTGTTTTCTTTTTCTGGAGGCTTCTGCATGATGAAGATGAATTTACCTCTTTACTTCCTGAGATAAAAGGAAAACTACATGATTGATTTCTCTTTTAATTGCAGCCTAGACTATCTCAAATTCTGACTCTCACTTTTAATTGTGTTGCAGGCAATGCTGTCTTTGTTGGTGGGACAGAGCAGCTGTGGGATGCAGCCACTGGAGTGATTATACGGCACCAATTATGCAGTGATTATACACTCCTTTCCCTCTCTTTAGGAGACTACGAACCACAGGGCCTGGGCCCTGGAGGAGAAGTCCTAAATTCTCATAGAATCTACTTTTAAGAAAAAAGATGAAATTTACTAGATAAGAATTTGGAAAAGACTCTGTAATCTATTTAATGGAAGACAAGGTGTGAATCTGCTCATTAAAATTCATAATGAGATGCATCTGGCATCTTAACACTTCTTACTATTCAGCAAATAGAGTTTTTTAAAGGCCATTTTGCTCTTTCTAGCAGGACTACATGACACAGAAAAAGGGTTTTGAATTGCGGAAATGAGAATACATTTTCAAGTCTATTACCTCCAATTTCCAATCATTAAACGATTCAGTGGGAAAGTTTCTGTTTTAACTTTAGTGACCTCCAGCAGGGATGCCTAGCCAAAGTGACACTCGAAGTCCTACAATTTTTAAACATACATTTAGAAACAAACAGAGGAATAACTAAACAGTAATTCAGCTTGTCTGCATCTGTCTGACTCAGGATTTCAACCAAAGTAATATTTCCTCTGAGCAGCTGCTTGACATTGATTAGCACAGGTTTGTTCTTCACTAAACTGGTCTCCGTCTACCTGGGAGATGCCCATCACACTGTAGACTCAGTAAAGGAGCCAAGGGCTGATGAAGCAAAGAGCTCTCCACTCTGGGATGACCTGCTCCTTTACCTCCACCACACTTAAGGTTTTTGGTGGCTCAAGGCACATTTTGTATTTCATTGTCTGCTTCTCTCTTCAGTCTCTGAATCTGCCAGAGGCTGATGCTCTACATTTGCATTCTCAAAGTAAGTCAAAGGGAAGTTAGGAGGACTGAGCAAAACAGGAAAAACATTTGCACCCTTCCACATTTGCTGATTACTACAATATTTTGCAGTTGCTTTTGCTGTACTGAGCAACAGGAAAGCTATTGCAGTTACTCAGAACTTCAACAGATTTGTACAATATTCCCCAACACCCCCAATCTATTCAGTAACTGAAGAGGGAACTATATACATAAATATCACCTGGTGCTATCAAAGCAACCTCAATTAATAATATTAAAAGGTGATCATTGTTCTAAAGTAGCATTTGTGCTACTTTCACAGCATCTACTTGGGACTTATTAGCAAATATTTAATTAAATAAAAACATTCCTTCCCCTTCTCATGTGATATTACTCAAATAATTAATTCACATTCTTAGTTCCCTCTCAATGTATCCTCCACTTCCATTTTCAGCATTTAAATAAATACTGTATATCCACTCTTTCCAGTAGAAAAAAAACAGTTTTGTTTGCTGTACAGCATGGAGTATGCAACTTAAGCAGGACATCTCCTGCAGAGATCATTAATCACTGTCCTGCTGAGCAGTAGTATTCCAGGAACTGGGCACATGTGTTTGAGCTGCCCATCATCCATAGGCAAGTCTGGCTGCTTTCACAATGGTGCCTACATCACTGGAGGACAGGAGAGAGACTAAGCCTCACTTGCAAGGGCCCATGAAGAATGAAGAAAATTGTTGTTTACAAATTCACATAGTTGTATTTAATTCTTAACATGTTCTTATTAAAAAATAAATGCTTTCCTCTGTGTATTCTACATCTGCTGGGGGTAGAATCTTAACCCAGATGGAGCCAATGGAAAAATGTACTGATATAAGTAAAAATCACTGTCAGGATTTCATGTATGGGAAGAATTGTTCTCTGTTAGGCATTGTGGTACCATTTTTCATTGGTGTAACTTTGTGTTTCACACTTTTGTTTGCAATTACAACACTAACACCTTCAGTATTTCGAGTGAAAAGCACATTTCTGCATCCATACTTTTGCTGCATATTAACCATAGTTCTGTTTTTCTTGTGATTGTATATTCTAAAATCAAGACAAGAATTTGTAAAGTATTGAAAGTACTTTAACTGAAAAAATGTATGGTTTTCATTTTCCCTCGTCTAGAAAATAAAATAATGAAAAGCTGTGGAATATTTTTAGTGATATAAAATGTGAAAAGTGGGATAATACATATTAATGAAATATGTATTGTAGATGAGACATCCTTCACAGCTGCAGCTAGCCATAGAATCATTGTTACTAAAAGTGTAAAAGACTCCCACATCAACCCATTCATGTCTCACTAGCCAATCATCCACATCAAAACTTAAGGACTCATTTGTTGAATTCAATTTAATTTTTTTCATTTTTTTTTTTTCTAAATTATTTAAAAGCTAAAAGGAGATGATCAGAAGCTATGAAGTCATACAAAAAATGTTCATGAAGCAAGAATTTTCTCTAGCCCAAATTTAAGAATATAATAGTTAGCTCTCTATTCTAGGCCAATTTGTTTCTTATAGTCAAAAATGAAAGGGAAATCTCTTTGAAGAAGGATATAGAATATCCTAATGTCTACGTCAGTGAGAGGAGCTGCCTTCTCAAAGTGTATTTCCATCTGCACTGATTACAATTAGTCCCTAGTTAACTAAGCTAGGCCAGGTACTAAATCTCTGATGGCTAAGCGTAGCAATGTATATTCTGTTCAAAGCAACTTTCATTGTACAGACCTTTTGGAAATGGCTAAAAATAATTGTAACAATACTTGTGCAATCTTTCAACAGATACCTCCCTGCCCTTTTTTATTGCCCTTTTTTTATTTATGGGTTTTTCTGAATTACTCAAGCAGACAGAGGATGGATTAGATATTCTCTCCTTTCCTTTCCTTGGGTTTTTCTACAACTCTGTGATCTTCACCCATTTTCTCTTAGCTTCCCTTAGTGTACAAGCAGCTGTGTAAGCCTTACACTGCTGTTTCTTTTTCCATCACAGTAACATTAATCACTGAAGAGTGCAGAGCTCTTCCTTTCTGCTGATGATTCTAGCTGTTGATGCCTAGCTCAGATTGAAAGCCTGATCTTTAAAGGCCTACAGCAAATGAGATGCCCCCCAAACCCATTACAGAATCACAGAATCACAGAATCACAGAATCACTAAGGTTGGAAAAGACCTATAAGATCATCCAGTCCAACCATCCACCTGTCACCAATGGTTCTCATTAAACCATATCCCTCAACACAACATCCAAACGTTCTTTGAACACCTCCAGGGTCGGTGACTCCACCACCTCCCTGGGCAGCCCATTCCAGTGCCTGACCACCCTTTCAGAGAAGTAGTATTTCCTAATATCCAGCCTGAATCTTCCCTGGCGAAGCTTGAAACCATTCCCTCTAGTCCTATCACCAGTTACACGAGAGAAGAGGCCGACCCCCAGCTCGTTACAACCTCCCTTCAGGTAGTTATAGAGAGCAATAAGGTCTCCCCTGAGCCTCCTCTTCTCCAGACTGAACAATCCCAGCTCCCTCAGCCGCTCCTCATAAGGCCTGTGCTCCAGACCCCTCACCAGCTTTGTTGCCCTTCTTTGAACACGCTCCAGGGCCTCAATGTCTTTCTTGCAGTGAGGGGCCCAGAACTGGACACAATACTCAAGGTGCGGCCTCACCAGAGCTGAGTACAGGGGAACAATTACTTCCCTACTCCTGCTGGTCACACTGCTTCTGATACAAGCCAGAATGCCATTGGCCTTCTTGGCCACCCGGGCACACTGCTGGCTCATGTTTAGCCGAGCGTCAACCAACACCCCCAGGTCCATTTCCTCTACACAGTCTTCAAGCCATTCCACCCCAAGCCTGTAGCGTTGCTTGGGGTTGCTGTGGCCAAAGTGTAGAACCCGGCATTTGGTCTTATTAAACCTCATCCCATTGGCTTCAGCCCAGCTCTCCAGCCTGTCCAGATCTCTCTGTAGGGCCTCGCTACCCCCAGGCAGATCGACACTTCCAGCCAACTTGGTGTCATCTGCAAACTTACTGAGGGTGCACTCAATGCCCTCATCCAGGTCATCAATAAAAATATTGAAAAGGACAGGCCCCAGCACCGACCCCTGGGGAACACCACTCGTGACCGGTCGCCAGCTGGATTTAGCTCCATTGACCACCACTCTCTGGGCTCGACCCTCCAGCCAGTTCCTTACCCAGCCAAGAGTGTACCTGTCCAAGCCACAGGCTGCCAGCTTCTGCAGGAGAATACTGTGGGAGACAGTGTCAAAGGCCTTGCTGAAGTCTAGGTAGACTACATCAACAGCCTTTCCCTCATCCACCAGGCGGGTCACTAGATCATAGAAGGAGATCAGGTTGGTCAAGCAGGACCTACCCTTCGTGAACCCATGCTGGCTAGACCTGATGCTCCAGTTGTCCCGCACTTGCCGCGTGATCTCCCTCAAGACAATCTGCTCCATAACCTTCCCTGGCACCGAGGTCAGGCTAACAGGCCTGTAGTTCCCCGGGTCCTCCTTACAGCCCTTCTTGTAGATGGGAGTCACATTGGCAAGCCTCCAGTCTTCTGGTACCTCACCAGTCAACAAGGAGCGCTGATAGATGATGGAAAGCGGCTCGGCTATCACCTCCGCCAGTTCCCTCAGCACTCTCGGGTGAATCTCATCCGGCCCCATGGACTTGTGACAGTCCAGTTGGAGTAGAAGGTCTCTGACCGTTTCCTTCTGAATCATGGGTGGTTTAGTCTGGTCTCCAGCCGAGACCACCTGGTCGAAAAGTGGAATATCCTGAGGATAACTGGTCTGACCTTTAAAGACAGACGTAAAGAAGGCATTCAGGATAATTCAAGGTAATTATCTAATCATGCCTGCCTTTAATAATGTTATTTGTTGTTACTGTATTTATTTATAGCACTAAGAGTCAATCCTGAAAACTAATTTTTTTTCTTCAGACCTTGCTGTATATCCTCTGCACATTGTGAATCTGAGCCATTACTTTTTGTTAATGGAAAGGACTGTGCCTCCCAATGCATTTTTTACCTCATCGAATTCATATATATTACACTGCAAAATTCCAAGTCTTTCCCAGTCTTTCACAACTCAAATGTATTTATTTCATTTCCTCAACTTTGTCATAGTAAATTCTGCTTTTTTTTTTAATGTAATTCATAGTTATAGCACAGTCCAAAATTTGGGCCATTATTTGTCTGGACTCTTCCCTCTCATTTATCATCATTTTCTGCTATGTATCCGTCCAGTTGTCTTTTTCTTTCCTTTAATTTCTGTTTCATGGTCCCCAGATAGAGAATGAAATATTAGGTTTGTCAAGCGTATATCATTGTTTAAATGCCTGGAGATGATGGGTTAAACAGCCCAATCAATGAAACAAACCTCCAGTGCATTGCAGCTACTGCAAGTGATGTTCCCTCTGGCTGTTTAAGACCTACCAAGTCAATAACCTATTAATATCATACTCTGCTAGGGTCAGTGCCAAACAAGTCACACGTCTTTTCAAGGCATTCCGCTCATGGGTGGATTAAATGAAGGCTGTTGATCCTTTGGTGGCCTTAAAAAAAGATGTGTTTTTTTAATCTTCTTGTGAGATTAAACCTTGTTGACTGTGAAATAAATTAAAAATTAAAAATGGATCAGATAGCTCTTACTGTAGCTACATGAAATTGTAGCATAACACAAACCACACCATCAGTAATTCACATGGAATCATCACTCCTCTCAGAATCTGATTATATTTCACTGCTATGGACTGCAAAATAACAGTCAGCAAACATGCCACTTACTATGCTCTCTGTCTACATTGTGAGAAAATGTTTTGTCCTACCCTTGAATATAGCAAGGTTCAAAGTCTTCATTTTTTATGATACATCCAAAGTAGAATCACAGAGTACAAATAGATAAAATGCCATTTAAAGTACTATTTAGTATCACCATTTACAGTCATTTATTTTTCATATAAAAACTTTCCAATCAAGAAAAGTTAGGTCTGAATTTTACCTGGACTGTATTCTAAGGTCACAGAATCTCCCTGCCCACATGTGGTGAAAAAATTTTTTCTGCTATATCAAGCTGTAATTCACTGCATGAACCTGAAGACCTCACTATGGTCTTTTAAAATGGTTAACAGATAAGTATGCCAATGTAAGAAATGTTGTTACACTGCTTGAGAGTCTGAGCTTTGTAAGCACAAGGTACTGGGGTATTCCTGGCTCAAAAAGAGATGTGACTTGAGCAAATGATAAAAATAAATATCCTACTCATACCTGACTAAGCTCTAATCTAGAAGGACCTTCTCTCTGAAAGGGTCTGTTGGAATAACTGGTACTCAGTTTGCACCTAGGTTTTGCATTGGATTGTCTACTCCCAGGCCTGTTTTGTCTCATTCTGGAGAACAAGAAATTTTTCAGACTTTCTTGTCATGAGAAAGTTGTATAATGACATTGGGAAAATGTTGAAAGGAGGCATCAAGAGAGAACTCACCGCCCTTTTGTATGCACTTAACAAACCTGTTGATTCGAGGTGGTTAGCAGAAAATTAATCATCTTCTCACAGGTTCTTCATAAGATCACAGAACTAAGTAGCCTGGGTTGCTGCACACTGTGCCATGTTCAGACATTTGCCTTGGAGGATTCCTATTACACCTGTATGTCCAATGGGCATTTTAATTTTGTCCTGGGAGAGTACTATCTTACTGGGTGCAGGTATAAGGGAAGCATCAAGTTCTGGTACTAACATCATTTTAAAAAGACAAGAAATTAAAGTCTCTCATTTGGTAATGTTGGTTTTCATCCAAGATGTCTTAGACAGAAACCAATGATGAGGCAGGGAGAATGAGTTGAGAGTTGGTACAAATTCGTGCTGAGACCAGGTCTTAAATCTGATATGTATTCGAGAAAGTGAAGGTGAAAGTGTCAGAAGGTTGGAACTCAGTCCTTAGAAGACAGTGTCTAATTCTGTTCAATACAGCAAAGCATTATAATCATACAATGTTTAATGTGAACGAATTTCACTGGCTTCAGGAATGAATGCTGAATGAATGTCAAACCAGTGGTTAAGGACTCCTTGTAAATATCCTTCAAGGCTCAGCTCCTAATTAAAAATAAATACATAAGAAAGAAAACAGATCAACACAGAAAAAAATAAATAAACAGCACATTCAGTGTTTTTCTCACACAAGAATTTACACAGGGTTCAAAATATATTGGCCCAAATTAAGCAGAAAAGAAAGAAAAAGTACCTATCTACTCCCTGATTATAAAAGAAGAACTTCAGGGGCTTGCGGTAAAGCCTTCTGGCAGAAAGAAACTTCAAAATCTATCCTTTTTTTCCCTTAACTGAGAACCCCCTTTGAAGTACACTGCAAAGGATTCTGCCTGTCCCCAGAAGCCCTGTGCAGTGCCGCTAGCCATCAGCTCCCAACACTTCTGAATTAACATCCCACAGATGCTCTGAAGGAGAAGCACACCTACATTTCCTAGCAGATAACTTATTTAGTATACGAGCTCCCGTTACCCACCAGGCCAAAAGAAAAATCACTGTACCCCTTTGGTATTATCCCTGATCCCCAAGAGAAGGGATCAGGTCTTCCATGAAACATCAAATAACACATTGCAGGCACAGTGGATTTGTGTACATGTGACTAGGTTGTGTAATTTACACAACACACTGTGGTAGAGTTTGGGGCCATGTCCTTCACTGCTAGGAAGGTTTGCCATCTGCATCCCTCCAATCTTAGCATTCAGGAAAGCTTTACAATGCCCAAATTTCTCCCCATTTTTTCAGCTGTACTGGAAGATTAGTCCCTCTCTCAACACTTCCACTTCTGATTATTAGCTTTGCAAGGGCAGCAGTACTCAGTACTCATGGGGACTTACTGTTGGGCTGCCCTTGAGAGGCAGATCTCTTCAAGACACGCAGTGAGGACCTACTCAAGAGAAACACAAGAACTATGAAATCTAAAAAGGCCAACTGTTCATTTAGTCCAGTTCCCTTTGCTGCAGGAAAAGCCATCAGGATGGTCTTCTAGACAAAGCAGTGAGATAAATATCAGGATATTCATATCTTGACTAAATATCCTTCTCAGATACAAAGTGTCAAAAAGTGACAAAGTTCTGGGGCATAAGATATGATTGACTTATTCCTGGCCTGACCAAAAATATTTCCCTTAGGATGGTTGATTGATACTAGTACCAGGGTTTACATGAATAATAAATCTTTCTTATTCGGATCCTTCCAAGATATCAGCCTCAGTAGTGTCTTGAACTATAGCCAGTAGAAATCTTCTCTGCTAATCTAAGGGAGCAGGGAAATCCTATTTCTAGTGCCATATGCCTGCTACATTAAAGGAGCAGAAAACAAACTCTGAATATCTGTACTGAACAGTCAGGAAGGTCAACTGAATGATAACCAGACCTCTCTAAGTGGAAATCTCTGTGCTCTTCCTAACTGCACAGGTGTTTTCCAGGTCATCAGAGAAGAAACGGGTAAGGCACTGCAATGACTCTTCATTATGCACTCTCTGGAGCTTGGGACCTCTTCTGTTATAGCTTAGCTCTACCACCAAGCAGAAGATTAATGCTGAGAAATATTAGATGAAGGTCTGCACGTAAAATGTTCTCTACCTCTCAGTTATTGCTGCCTTTACACCAAGGAGTATCTGTGAATGCGAGTACTGGTAGTTGAACCACATCTTGTAATAACTTAATACAAAACCATTTAGACATTTCGTAAATTCTTGATGGCAGGAATCCCGAAGTACCATTCTAGGGTCTCTCAAACACTACAGGCTCCCTCTCTTCTCATTGCAAGTCAGTGACAAGTCCCTCATGCTTCATCTTGCACCCCTTTCCCCAAACAGCTGGCACTCAGTTCCCACAGGCAGTCAGAGTCACAGGGATTTTAGAGCACAGCAACATTCCTTTGCATCCCTTCAAGGCTCTGTGTTTTCCAAATAATGCCATGTCCCTTTGCTGGGATGAAAGCCAGGTACACACAAACAGCTGAGATCTACTGCTGGTTCCCTCTTGTATGTTATTTGTCAAATCTATTAACTGCAATCCCAATCAGGCAGAACTAAACCTGCCCTGAAAGTGCAGTGCTATTTCCAGTAAGATGAAGACAGTGAATGATATGTTTATATGAGCTGTTTTTCTTGATCACAGAGCTTAGTTCAACATGTTGGAGTTTCCCTTTTGATCCCTGCCTTCTCCCCTGCCTGCTGCTTCCCCTCATTTCAGTGCAGCATCTCATCTTCCATGCTGGCTTCTGGACCCTTCAGCAAAGAGCTACAAGGAAATAAGGAACATGACAGCAGCATTCAGACAAACTGTTAACCCCATCATTAAGGACACATATCTTCTCCTTAAAGTTTTTCACATCTGAAAGAAAAATCTTTTATCCATATTTTAGGAAAATAACTAGCATGTAGTAAGAAGTACAGTGTGAAAAAGGAGCATTTGAATCCGTATACAAATAATAGAGCACATTGCTTTTATTTCCCCCTCACTTTGGAGTTACCTTCATTAGTCTTCTGTGTAATTCCTAGCATTGTCAAAGTTTTGTTTGCTGGGGTTTTTTTTTTTTGTTTTTTTTATCTGTTTATCAGACAGAGAAATACGCTAAAATGAGTTTGGAGGCAGGCTCATAAATGAAAATCAAAAAAATTTTTGAACAAATCAACAATATTGAAACTTAATTAAAAATTAATTGACTGAGGATATTTAAATAGCATGAATAAATGTGTTATCACATTCTGATCCAGAATGACCAGGTTTGATTTCTGTTAATGAGTTCAATTTCTTTTGATCGGTGTTCTCCAAAATATGTGCTACAACTTGTGGTTTTCTGCAAGAATACCATGGTATTCTGTCTTCTTGGAATACAGTTTTCTTATTGCAAGAAATCACATTTAGTATCCCATCAAGCAAAATGTATCTATGGTTTTTCAGGTCCCCCAGAATATTTTACGAACATAAAGCAGGATTTCTACAGGTCATTTGTGTTGGCCTCTTTTCTGTACAGTTGAAGTCAGTGCAAATTTTACTGTATGTTCATTGCAGATCCAGTACAGCTTAATAGCCAGTGGCAAAATGGAGCATTTAAGAAAAGCTGTAATTTCATCAGGTAAACAATCTCTCCTCTCTCTACTTCCATATTATTACATGGTGGAAATCTAAGTGAAAGTTTGCCACTGCAAGCATGAAACAGAGATCAAGAAGGCTTGTTTGGTCCACAGTATTTTCTTTTCCATTCTGCAATTCAGTTATGATGTTCTTAGGGAGATGCTATTAAATTTTAGTGTTCTAGAAAGGAAAGCATTGGCAGATCTCTCTTTAAGAAAGGAAAAATAAAAACCCTCTTTCTAAGAACTAAGCAAAATAAAGATGTTTGATCATTGTGTCCTTTGTCCCACCTGATGCTGGAATTTCTGCACAGTGAAAAGTTTTATTTTGAGCACCCTTGAGGGTTCCTGGGGTTAAGGTTCTGTTTGTTACAAGGAAAAACAGTTGACTTTTCAGAAGAGGGTTGATTAAAACTCAGCTGGGAAAATATCTTTGTTCACCTTGTCCAGAGACTAGAGTCTCAGTTACAGTCTTCGTTCTGACATTGCTCTGCCAAGGATGGCCAGGAGACATGGTAGTCAGTGTCCTGGGAGTTTGACACTGAGAAATGAGGTCTGAGATTCTTCATTCTGTGCCAGTGCAGTTTGTCCTACTTTGCCATTCAAGGATACTTTTTTCTTCTTTCCTTCGTATTCCTCCTGAAAATATAAAAATGGGGCCAAAGCCCAAATAAACTCGAGGAATTCCAACATCTGCTTGTTTAGGCATTTGTCTACAAAGGAGAAAGGACTAAAATAGGCACTTCTAATTAAATATATCAAGAGAATAAGTGCTGTGGGAGACACGTGGACACGTGACTTCCCAAACACAAGGAACAAAATCAGGTTGCTTATCATGAAGACCTAGACAGTCTGTGTGCCCAATGCACTTGAGAGTTCTAGTCCTGGACTTCTTGTCGTCTTGAGAATGAAGAAGAAGGATCTGTGCTCTTCTGTGCTAGTACAACTTTGTCCTCCTGTTCTGTGCTTTAGCTTCTGGGATGATACAGATGGACTTTGCTTCAAGATAACCTCTGATTTGCAACTTTACAGTGATGGCATGGTTGTGCATGTCATGACATTATATATGCCATTATATATACTCTGTATATTGTTTTATTGAAAAACAAAAAAGAAGAAATCAGAAGAAAAGCAGTATTTATTCTATGACCTTTCCTGAATGTTCTTGTCAACAAATATCACTAATACATTATTTTAAAAGCAATTATTTTTGTTATGTACAAGTTAAAGGAGCACCTCAGAGAAAAAGCTCTGTCCACAGGACTGGCTGCGAGGTTTGGAATATCCAGGGTTGTTTGCTGTTTTTCTCTTCCTGGGCTTTATACTCAGCAGATTTTGATATGATGTCCTCCTTGTATTAAAAAGGAAGTTGTTTCTAAGTGTAATGTGTATAATGACACCATTTTCATTGTAATGCAGAATGGAGAGCTTCAAGTGTTTGCAACACTTTAGCCAGTTCCTTTCAAATTGAAAACAGACAGAGAGCCATTCTGAATGCAACCTGCTCCGTTCAGCCACCAATCTTATGGCTGACATCTCTACAAACAGCACAGTGATCACCAAAGTTGAAGAAACTTCTAACAGAATTGCTCTTCAATGCCTAAAGTTTTAAAAGTAATGTACAAATGGTGATTTCTTTCATAAATCGCATTAAAGCGAAAGATTGGTTTTCCTAGGGAGAGAAGCATGGTCATTTTTCACAAATCGAAAGCATCTGGTCCAAACAGAGCAATGCATTTAATATATCACTATTTTATTCATGTCATTTGTAAACAGAAAAACATCCTTGGCAATGTCAGTATTTTTTTTCCTCTTGTGCCCTTTAAAAAATGTGTATAAATTAAGCTTCTCTCTGTAACTGTGAGCTCAAACTGAAGGGCAAAGGACCCGCTGAGGCAAGGTGAGGCGCTGCATTTTCACACCCAAACCTCACCAGGGGCAGGCTGTGCAGACTGGACCCTAAGTGTTCCCATCTTTCCAGAGGCACAAAGCTTGTTCAGAAGAATCACTGGGAACTCTCCCAGTCTCATGTTAGACTGTTCCTCTTCCAGCTCAGTGCATGATACCCATGTGGGAAAGAAATCTCCCATGAGAGACTGAGAGCCCTGAACTCTTCAAAGCAGCACAGTGCCAAATCCATGCAACATGTACAACAAGGGCTATAAAAGTAGCCAGATGCCATGTGAATATTCTCAACAGAGTCACCATCTATTTTCCTGTTTTCTGGTTTTCAGAGAATAGTGTCCAGTCCCCAGAGAGGAGCTTCATAATGCATAATACAACATAAAAGATGAGGCAGCCTTAGTGAGGACGTTTCTAGCACAGTGTTGTTAGGATCTGTTTTCTGTTCATTGTCATTCAACACATTTAGCAATGTTTTGGAGGAAAATATAAATCATTTGCAGTAAAGTTTACTAGTGATTCACTTGGTGAAGTCCTAAATTAACGATAAAGTTAGGTCAGGTAAATGGAGTATTATTCTAGGTGGTTTGATAAAATGGTCTCATTCAAATATCACAGTGTTGATATCTCCAAATATGATGTAATGCACTTCAGTACATATATATAAAAAAAAAAAAAATTAGACTGACAAAGGGCAAATCCCTTGGTTTAGATATGTTGACCCTAAAAACCCACTTAATACCTGTATTATATACCATTGCAAATCTCCCAGTCCAGTGCTTTGGCTGTGAGGAATAGCAAATTTTGAGGAGAGTAATACTAAACAGGAAAGTGAATTGCATCTAAACAGCACCACTGAGAACATTACTGGAATATTGCCCCTATTCTTTCAGCCACTTCAAAAAGGATGCAGGGAAAAGAGTGAAAAAGATCTAGAGAACTATTGTGATTCATTCAGAATTACTCAGCAGTAATCTCTAAGATAATTCAATGTTGTCAGTTTCTTCAAAAGGTAAATTTATAGAATCATGGAAGAGTTTGAGTTAAAAGAGACCTTTTAGAGACTGTTTCATTCAAATCCCTTCTGCCATGGGCAGGGACGCCTTCCATTGGGTCAGGCTGCCCAGGCCCCATCCATCCTCACCATGAGAACTTCCAGGGATTGGGCACCCACAGGTTCTCTGGGCAACCTGTACCAGTGCCTCACCACCCTCTAAGTAAAAAAATTCTTCCTTAAATTCAAACTAAATCTACCCTTTTTCAGTTTTAAAACATTTTCTCTGGTCTTGCTAATACAGGCCTCGGTAAAATATCAGTCTCCATCTTTCTTGTAAGCCTTCTTTATTTATTGAAGTGCCTCAATGAGATCTCCCCAGATCCCTCAGCCTGTCTTCATAGAAGGAGTGCTCCAGCCCTCTGATCATCCTTGTGGCCCTCTTACGGACCTGCTCCAACAGTTCCACATCTTTCTTTCCTCATATGATGCCCCACAGAGCTCTACCTGTTGAAATGAAGGAAACTTTGCTGGTAGCAGATGAGTGTCTAGTTCAGCAGAAGCATAACAATCAGAACTTAAAGACTTAATGCTGATTAGAAAGAAAGGGTACATAATTGTGTCACTAATTAACTAATTGAACAATTATGAAAGGATGTGGTAGACTGCTGAGCACCATATTTAACTGTTCATTGCAGAAATTAATGAATACCTCCAGATAGCCCCATACAACTATGACATCAGACAATCAGACTGCTTCCACAAATAGATGAATCTCTTGCTTTCTCTTATTGCCAAAAGAGTCATTTTGTGCCACTATGCATACCTTATTGCACTAATTCAGGCACTAAGAGATATAATATAAACATGTTGATGGTGGGATTTGTTGTTTTTGTTTTAGTTTGGTTTTATTTCAATCTATCTCAGATATTAGGAGGAAGTCTTTCACACAGAGGGTGGTGACGCACTGGAACAGGTTGCCCAAGGAGGTTGTGGATGCCCCAGCCCTGGAGGCATTCAAGGCCAGGCTGGATGTGGCTCTGGGCAGCCTGGTCTGGTGGTTGGCAATCCTGCCAATGGCACGGGGGTTGAAACTGGATGATCATTGCGGTCCTTTTCAACCCATTCTATGATTCTATGATTCATTGTAGTCTGAAAATACAATAATATGTTTTTTATATATATTTTAGGAGAAACTGAAGCCACAGGTTTGTTCAAGGAAGTTGTTTCTTTCTGAAAGGGAAAATGAATACAATGGATAGAAAATAAGCAACTTCTAGAAAATGAACACTTGCTTACCTGGTTAGGTGGAGAAGGAAATGTGCCTCCCTCAGCATACAAACCCCCCCCCCCACTCACAGGAGTTGCACAGGGAAGACATTCACACAGAGAAGAAAAAATGAGGATGTCTCTCTGTAACTTACATACTATCGAGTCATTTGACAAGTGCCTCAGAAAAGCTTAACTTTGCCAGAATACAGAGGATGTGGGTTTCCTAAATTACAACTTCTGGATTATGACGGGAACGGTTCCTGATGCAGCCCTTTGATCCATTTGTGTGCTTGAGCATATAAATAAACTTTGAAGCTGTCAGTCTCTTAAAGTTAGCCATGCAGTTACTGAGAGCTTGTCCTCATCACCCCTCTCCCTGCTCCCCTCTTCTTGCGAAGAACATTTTGTAAGTGATCACTGTAGAGAGCCTGTCTTTTAATCCGAACTCTTCACATAACTGTGTTTGCTGGATTTGATTTTGGTTTGTGTTTTCTTTTCCCTGCAGAAAATACTCCAGGGATATCAGGTACCCAGTCATCAATGGGTTGGTTGGTACTTGATGTCACTGGTCTTGGAGCTATTCACTGTGAATAATGTTTGGTCCTTTTTTATTTTAATTGCTGGAATGGCTGTGGATATAAGTTGCTCGACACAAAAGGGTGACAAATAATGATGAAAGACACTAGAGTGCTCTCATGTGTAGCTTGGACCAGAAGGAGAAAAGAGATTATTGCAGCTGAACTGGTCACATGGAATTCGCCGGACCTGCCTGCTCCCACCCCCTCCAGCCCCTCGCGGGGAACAGCGCTCTTACGAGCTAAGAAAGACACAGTTGGCACAAAAAAAAAAAAAAAAAAAAAAAAAAAAAATTGATCCCATTAACAATGACCTTTAGAAATTTCAAGGACATAACGCTGCCTTTGTGAAGTGTAAACAGATGCATTGTCAAATAGTTAAAGAGCAGAATTGCTCCTGGATCTGTCATTTACCACCTCCTCTTGCACTGGAGTTCCAAACTGTAAAGAGCCAGGAGGAAACCGCGGCAGTGTGATTATACAGTTAAAGAGACAAATACTTATGTTGGTCTCCTCAGCGATTGATATTTCTATTATATTTTTAATTAACATTTTAATCCTTTAAAATCATTTTAATCCTCGGGAAGCATGTTACAGAGTGAAATCGTTGCTATGAAAAGTGTCAAACAGATAATAGCTAAAATTAATGGTTTTGTGATATATCAAGTTTTCAAATTGTTCTTTTATTAAAGGAGCCTGACATTTTTCATTACAGCGAGCAGGGCTTCCTGAATAAAAAGTGAGCATGTATCCTAGATTATAGAACATTTAACTATTTGCATGATAAAGTGCTTGTCCTGGTTCTTCTGCCGTTTGAAACAGTTGCCAGTAGCCCAGATAAATATCTTTTGTGGAGGCAGCACAGAGCGCGAAGCAAGGTGCCCCCTCCTCCTGCAGCCGCTGCAGAGCATTCCCTCGTAGAGGCACTCGGTGCCCTTTGCAAGCACAGGGCTGGGCTCGGGGCTTGCTGCTTCCTCACTTGCACTGTTACTGGCATTCCTGATTTAAGCAATTGGAGGCAACCTCTGAAAGGCTGTAACTCGTAATAGGATAAATAACCACGTGCATAATTGTGAAAACACTTCAGTGAGTGGATGCTGGCTGCTCCAGAACTCATCTTTAGACCTTCCAAAATACACATACACAATTCCTTCTTTCTCAGTCAGGATCTTCCTGTATGACATTTCTCAACTGTACACACAGGAGCTCGTATGCATAAACTGCATCCCTGCCTACTGAGAACCATTGGTAGTTCTACATACCAACCGTAACCTACAATAGTATCAGTGTCTCAAACATGCTATAACAAATTCTGAAATAAAACAGCTTAGATGACAACTTGCTTTTGCTTAAAATCACTTCAGTATGTAGACCTTAACATGCTGCCTTTCGAAACCACACTCTGGCCCACAGATAAGCCAAGTCCTCTCAGTGTGGACACTTTACAATGTTTTCCTTGAATGCAGTTACTCTGCAGTTTTAATTCTTTCCACTTTTTCTTCTGTAAAGGGAGAGAAAAACATTTTCCAGGCTAGTAAAACAGTATTAGAAACAAGAGAATGAGTGATCTTGTTAGAAACTGCTGATTGCCAGCAGATGTGCTACTGGGTATGTACTGGATAATACAAGGGCTTTTGAAGAATCTATCTTTTATGTGGGGGAGGCCTGTATGATAAGCTGAGTGCAACGAAACCACAAGTAAGAAGCTACCTGATATTTAATGTCTGGGGTAACCACTGAAGACAACTTAGGAAACTTTGCAGTGAAATGTTTCCCCAACCCAAGATATCTCTGTTTGACTGTACAAGGCTCAGTGAGGCACTTAAGGAAACTAGGAAGAGTGGGAGATGTTTTGCCAGAAGCTTACATAAATATTTCAAAGCACTGGACTGATACTCCAGAAGATGCGGTTTGTGGTCTGTCTGCCACTGTCTTACTGACAGCCCCTGGACAAAGCTCATTCCCTGCATGTGGCAGAGGGGTTGGAGATTCATGATCCTTGAGGTCCCTTCCAAGCCTGGCCATTCTGTGATTCTGTGATATCAAGCCTAGACCATTCTAGCTCCTAGGTGGAGACACATCCCATGTTGGTCTTTGCACCCATGCTGCCTGAGCTGTGTTGGCCTCCAGCTTGATTTCTGATGATGTCAGTGTTGTTGGGTCTGACCTCAGGAGCTGTATCAGGCTTGGAGCTGTACAGAAATGTCATCCCACCGACGGTGCCACAGGAGCATGGTGCATGGAAGCACCACCAAGCACTGGGTTCAGGAGAGATCAGCTTTGCTTTCCCCACAGGCTCCCTGGCTGGGGATTTTGGTACCCTCTATCCTCCCAAGGTCAGCATGGTGACCTTGAGGGCAGACTGCAGGATCTGTTTATTTTCCCAGGCTCCTTCTTGCAGTGGGAGTGGGACAGGGGTGTGGGAATGGTGGGGAGAAGGTGACATCTTCCAGAGGGGAGCCCAGGAAGGCACTTCAGCTTGCAGCCACGCACAGCTCTGTAAGTGAACTGCTTAAGATACTTCCTGTATTAAATAAAGAACACCAATGAATCAGAATCAGGCTACAAAATAATAAGAGTAATACATCTAATATGGTGAAACACAAGACTGTTTTTACATAGACAAGCCTGCTATATTCCAAAATGAGGAAAACGGTGATGTGATTGCTTAGAAAAAAAATCCATTTTTTCCACATAAAAATGCACATGAGTGGTAAGTTCTGATTCACATTAATTAAATTTCACTTTTAGGAAAAGGTAGTGCAAATTCCCCTTAATCCACATCTGACTTAATGGGGAGAGGGGAGTTTGTTGATTCCCAGTGAAGATCTCTTGCTGTAGAGCCTCTCTCTTTATTTCTCTGTACAGTGAAAGAAATTCGTGGGGATTGAATGCTGAGAATTTAAAAAAAAAAAAAAAAAAAAAAGAAGGAAAAAATGGAGAAAGGAGAAGAAAAGGCCTCCTGCTTTGTGCTGTTATCTCTCCCGATGTGTGCGACATGTTCCAGCGAGGAGTACAGGCGCTGAAACCCGGCACAAAAATCAACCCGGGTTTGACGACGCCGTCAGCAAACAGCGCGGCACAAAAGTCCATTGTGCTATGAGATAACCGGGGAGATGAATGGAGCGGGCTGTCACGGAGGTGATTGTGGGGCCAGCCGCCATCGGATCACCGCCTGGGCCTGAATTCCTTTATGGTTCATCAGGGCCTGTGGGTACCACAGAAAGTGTCATGATCCTTTTTTTCACCGGGGCCAGATGGTGTCCTTTCTGAGGCCTTCCTAATGCCCGGTTTTCCACATGTAAAACTCCTGGGAAAATGACCTAACTCACAGCTGCTTAGTGAGGCTTGAGCAGATCTTTAGAAAGACTTCTGTCGGAGACAAGGAGGTTGTACCACTGCAGGAGGAAGGGGGAGGCCGCCGCCACAAACCCACCGGCGGCATGCAAACGGAAATCAGCACCCGCATGGCCAGCACCAGAGCAGGGACAGCCTTGTATCCACGTCCTGCCCTGAAAGCAGATGGCAGAAGGGACGGGGGAAGGCGGAGATGGGACCGACGGTGCAGGGCTCCCCTGGAGCCGCCTGGCGAGGAGACACCGTGTGAGAGGCCTCCCATGGGCAGGGGGCCGGCAGGCAGCTGGGCGGCAGGACAGCCCCGCTGCAGGTGTGGTGGCTGGGAGCCACCCGGCCTCCCCTCAGAAAATAGCGCTCGGCCCCGGGACTCTTTCAGGGGTGCCGAGCTGAAAAGCTTCTGTGGCGGTGCTTATTTTCCCCAATCAAGGCGTTAGCAATAATTATCTGGATAACTTTTAGCCGCAGCCATTGACCTTTTAGCCCAAGCCGTACATCACAGCACTGGGAGGTTTCCATTTGCCTATCTTTGTCAGAGAATTTTTGGAACCATCTGCGTGCCTCCTCTGCAGCTGAAGCGCTTTGTTTCCACTGGTGCATTTGTCTGCTCCGTCAGGGCGGCTGGAGACATTTGGAGAACTGCTTCACACAACCTGCAGGTCCTCCCATGGTGTTTTTCACACATAAACATCCCACTGTAAATGTTCACCGTCAACTTCATTTCACTTGTCCTGTGATTGTTTTAATCCCAATGTTAAGAATGTTTCCCCTCATATCTTTCGAAGTTTAAAGAGAATGCAGAGAGCTCCAATAGCATTTCTTTCCAAGATGGGGCCATATGAGGAATTAAATAGAGGAATTAACAGCATTAAGTTGTTCAGGGAGCCGTGGTAGAGAGGAAGGAGGAGAGGTTCTCATAAAACAAGATATTATTTTTCTATTCCAAACTGAACAATTTTGCTGAAACGCTTTTTGTTCTGATACTTTAAAAACAAAACTTGGTTTCAAATATTTAATTTCTGCAACAAAAATACATAGAAATTGTTTACTTCAACCTTTTCCATTTTTAGACTTGCAGAGAACATCTCTACAAATGTTTTTCTGTTTTTCTTTCTGGCTAAAAATCTTTACTTCTTCTTCTTCTTCTTCTTTTTTTTTTTTTTTTCATTCAACCAGAATCCCAGTCCTAATTATAATTTGTAAGGCAATAGCAGATCTGAGTGCAAAAGAAACACATCATTTGATCTCAGGTAGGTATTGTTCAAAGGTTTCTTTTTGCGCTCGTTAGGAATACAACTTAACTTTCTAGCAGAATATACATCCAGGGCACAGAATGATGATGTGAAAGAAAACAAGCAGTTTTCCAACCTCACCATCTCAACTAAAAGAATAAAAGCTGGAAGAACGATGCTCGTATTTGTTAAGAGAAGGGCCATTCTTCAGGGCTGTCTCGGTATGAAACCTAAATAAAAACAATCCTGAAGTGTTTGGCCATCATAATCCTGGATCATCTGCCTTTGACCCAAAAACTACTGACATCCATGAGTTTCACTTCTCTTTGGTAACTTGCAAATTATTGATTTTATCGTTTGCCTGACATTTCACAGTGCATTGCCTCACTTACAGAAATGTTCAGCATTTATGCTGTGATGTGAACTGTCATAAAGTGAGGTAACATTCCATAAAATCCTAAGGGGAAAAACATTTTGATGAGATGCAGTCCAACTTGGAAGGACTGTGGTTTTTCTCAAGCCATTCAAGGCTCACTCACCCTGAAAGCCACATTTCAGAAGGGACACAATAATTTTAAATAGGGACTGCTGTTTTGAAAGAAAAAGCAAAAGGATGAAACCTTTTCTTGTAACAGTTATTAACAGAGAATAATGTAAAAAAGCAGTAAAACACACACCTACTTGCTTTGCTCTGTTTTCAGCAGAGCAATGAGGTTCAAGAGAAGCAGACTGTGGCTTACACTTTTTATCTACTAATTCCCTTTTCTGTTTTAAAATGTTTTGCTTGGCTGGAATGCCCCCCAGAAATCAGGCAGAGGCATCCAGTACGTATTTAGGATCTGTGTCTTGCAACAGAAGGAGCCGGAGAAAGGGAGCCAGCATTTCTCCTGCTGGGTCAGTCACACGCAGTCAGGCTTTTGCATAGAGCTAGCCTTCTGTCTCCTTCTTTTCATGGACAGAGTAACATTTTGTAGTGACACAAAGAAATTCTTCCCTCTCTTGATCATAAAGACCCTCAGCACTAGATCCTCTTTATCAACTGCTCTTTTCTTATAGGTCTTGATATATTTTATTTACATATGAATTGATAAGTTCATCCTGCAAACTTGGAAAGCTCGTTAGTTTGCAAAAACATCAACCATGCAAGTAGTAGTCCTTGTTGAAATTTGAAGAAAAGCTATCTCAGGGCTTTGCTTAGCTCTCCATAATCTATATGCTATCAATTATGCACACTAGCGCTGTGCAGGGCTGTAGATGAGATGCAATTACTTTGATTTTGTTGGTGACAGAGCAAAGAAACAAACTACAATGGAATTATAACTGCAGATGAAATCAAAGTATTTGGCCACATTAAATTTCTTTTTGGAAAGAGATCACCATAAAATGGCCTTTCATGGCCTGTGAAAGTGACCGTGCAGCTTGAGAGTGCCTGCAGACACACTGCAGTAAGCTTTCAAAATCTCACTTCTGTATCTACAGGTGTGTGTACTGTAACAAAATGCATTTCCTTCCAGTCTCTGCTGTCATTCCCATATGCTTCTATTACCATGGTGCAGCTTACCAACGACTGACTGACTTTTTAATGTAGTAGGAACCAAAAAAAAGATAAAGGACTGGGAAATTTTTGGCTTCATGAGTTTTCTTCCCAGTCCAATCAAAATGATTTCTCTTGGCCTGATAACTGAGAAGCACCATATGAAGTTGCTGGGCACAAAAGTACTCCTTCCACAAGGCACAGTTGGGATCCTTGCACCATGTAGCTGCTCACTATAAGGGGATGTAAAAGACATATGCGTGCAAACAGCAACCACACAAAGCCAAGAAAATACAATGGACTCCATGTTAGTGTCAGGAGATTCCTAAATTACAGGTAGCTGAAAGCTGGGAGACTCTACCATGGGAAGAGTCACTCTGTGCTGTCCTCCTTACAATTGTTCCCTGCACAGTTGTTAATAGGCACTGTCAGAGACAGGAGCAGAAAGGACTTTCGGTCTCTGACTCAATACAGCTGTTCTCTTGTTCTTACATTCTTATTTTATTCCAGCAACAAAGTCTATTTTTATTCTTCTCCCTGGAAATATGGTCAGCATGCTGGGAATGGTTTTTCTAGGAATCTGGACATCCGTGATACAGGGACACTTCTTTCCTTTCTCATTCTGCACAAGGAGTTCTCTGTCAGAGGTTTGCTTCAAATTTCCCAGCTCAAGACCTGGAAACTCACTATAACTGCAGAACAGTATACTTATGGGTCTTGGATGTTGTCCAGTAGGCATCAAAATAGCATTACTGTCAGCTTTAAGCAAATGTGCAAGGGTGCTTGGCACAGTCTTCACTTCCGCCTCGTATTTTCCTTTCTGAGGGAAGGGCCTGTCTGTGTTCAGGCTTGGTTGCCATTTATTTTAGGAGGTAAAAGATTGGTAAATATTGTCTGATGACACTTCTACAGGCTGGATTGTTTAATAACATGCAGTAGTTTGACACCTGTGTAAAGAGTAAAGATGACGTTCCCTACTAGAATGTGTCCATCACTAGTTATCCTACACCAAGAGCTTAAAAAAAAATGTACTTATTTAATTCACAGGAATGACACCTCTTAAAATAACCTCAGTGTGTAGGATTCACTTCCTTCCTACTGGCATAGAGAGGGACAGAATCACTGGAAGAAAATATCAGTCTGAAAAAATGGTTAAAGTCTTTTGTAAGTGTGTGTCTCTGTTGTGGAAACTGAGAAATAATTAATCTTCATGTGCTGAGATCCTATTTAGTTCAAGCAAAGGACCAGGACTAAATCCCCTTTCAGTCTCATTTCCCATCTCACGTTTACAGCAAAAACCCATGTCTATCAAGAAACACCACTCATTTCAGGATTAGTCTACCATTCTGTTTTATTCTCAGAAGAGATGGTCATAGGATGTGATGCTCATCTCCTCACCTGCAACACTGCAGGGCATTCCAGAAGCATACCACCATGTGCAACTGGTGTGTTGGAAGATATGTTAGCTCAGATAGGACTTCAGCTAACTGTGGCCCTATGCTGTGGCTGGTCTGCAATAGGACCTCTAAGGAACTGCTGCTTAGTACAGTCAGTGCTACATCTCTTGCTTGAGCAGCCAAGCAGGAATAAGCAGCACAGAGAGGGCTGGATGCAGAAACCGCTGCATTAGATGGCTTTCATGTGTATCTAATCTCCATAAGGATGAAAGCAGTAGGTGGGCAGCACAGTTCCTACCCAGCCCCATACCTGACCTGAAGCAAAGGCCAGAGCAGCTCCTGCAGCCCTGGACTCTCAAAGGCACAAATCATATTTCCTTTGCATCTGCTTGTGTACTCTCAAGCCACAGGTCTCCAGCTGCTCCCAGCACGCTAGTTTAGCATAGGCACAGCACAGCAGCCCTGCAACCTTCATCTAATTCCATGTGAAATTTATTTAAAAAAAATGCAGTGCAAACATTGAAAAACAACGAAGAGTGTTCTTTATTCTCCACACCAAGAAATACAGTCACCATATACCCTCTACCCAAACACATCAACCTTCCAAATCCCAGACTTACTCTAAATGTACTGGAAATTGTTCTCAGCCAAATCACAGAATCACTGAATCAAGACCAACTATCAGCTTGACCTACCAAGCCCCATCACTAAACTATGTCCCTTAATGCCACGTCCACAAGTTTCTTCAGTACCTTGGGGAATGGGGACTCCACTAGTTCCCTGGGCAGCCTATTCCATTTCTTGATCACATTCTAAATGTAGAAATTCTTCCTAATGTCCAACCTAAGATCCACTGGTATAACATGAAACCGTTCCCTTTGTCCTATCACTTAAAAAAGAGACCTCGCTGCAACCTTCCTCTGGGTAATTGTAGACAGCAGTGATGTCTTCCCTCAGCCTTCTCTTTTCCAGACTGAACAACTCCAGTTCCCTCAGCTGCTCCTCATAAGTTTCATTTTCTAGTCCCTTAACCAGCCTCATTGCTCTTCTTCTCTTCACAAGCTCAAGCAATTCAATATTCTTATAGTCAGAGGCCCCAAACTGAACATGGTACTCAAGGTGTGGTCTCACCAGTGCCACATACAAGGAGACAATCATTTCCCAACACCTCACCATTGGCTATCTCCAAACTTTGCAGAAGCTTGGAGTCAAACCAATCTTCTTGGGTATTTTTGATAACTTGTTCTGTTCCCATATCCAAACAACCAAACTCAGTGAAACCTGGAATTCTGTGTGAGCACTACCCTTCTGCTGCAAAATCCAGCCTTCTGCACTGGATGAATTTTCATACTGTTGATGTAAATTAGTAACAATGACTACAAAATCAGCAAACTGCTCTGGTCATCAACTAGTGCCAACAGCAAATCAAGCATCTGATTGTGGATCTCAGTCTATTAGAGTAGAGGTTATGCACCCCTGCAAAGACTCTTGGCACAGCATTCTGTAGGAAACAAAAAGCCTGCTTGGTAGCTAACCTGTCTTCTTGGTACCTCGCCCAGACAGAAAACTCCTGCCTTGGTTTGATTTGGAATTTCATAACATACTTACATGTTGCTCACATTCTTCTGTTGAGCTAAATTGATCTTTTTTCCTCTCATTTCCTGGGTAGATTGCATTTGGTCCATAAGTAAACACAGTGTAGCTGCCCCCTTTTCCCAGGCTTTCTAATGAGAATGTGCTGTCTGATCAGGTGCATGCACTCTGCTGTCATTTGCAGCCTGACCTGCAGGTCAGAGGTGATTTGAGCAGGCTCAGGGATGCATACAAATCACATCCTCTTGTCTGTCTGTTTTGTTGACTGGTTCTCCTCAGGGTCATGGCTATCTTAAGTAGCAGCCTGAAGGATAAAGTGCGCCCTGTCTGAGCTGTAAAACTTTGACTTTGGACCAATTGCATCTGACGTACAGCAGCATGAGGTTTGGTTTAGCCTTTGGATTCAGAACAAATCACTGGCTATCAATAGCTGATAGTGACATGCAGTTTACTGAATGTCCCCTTTTCTTTGGCAGCTGTATATTCTTCAGGAGAAACAGATGTGTTTTTAAGTTTCTAAGGTCATGTTTTAAATATTATGTTGCACTCACTCCATTAGAAAGTGTGACAAATAAATAAATAGCTAGGAAGCGCTGTTGTTTTCTGAGCTTGCTTTTGCACTCCTAAATGGTACACAACAAGGGAAAAAGGAAAACGTGTAAAATGACATAAGACTGACCTACTCATAAAACAGAACATTTGTAGGATCAGTACACTAAATGAAAACTTTGCAAGAATGACACAGTAGAAGAGTCATGCAGAATTATGTACTCTGTTCTCAAGCCTGATGTACTTCAGGGAGTTTCCTGGCCAGCATGTTGTATCAGCATGGTAGCCAATGCATCAGGGGTGCAGGAGCAGTATTCCCTACATACACAACCCCATAATCACACCATTCAACCTGAAATGATCGGCAAATATTACAGACTGGCCTTGAGGTAGTCAGGCATTTCATTATCAGTTGAGGGTTTTGATTTTACTTTATTTTTTGCAATGTTCATGTGACATCGGGTGCCAGAATCTGTCACCAGGAAAGTACTTGCTGTCACAGCAAGCACAAGCATATACCAAACCCAACCAAAGGGGCAATTTTTAAGACCACCAAGCAGCCATCACAGAATTACAGCTCTCCACTGGCACCAGCCAGGGCCAGACTCAAAGCAGTGACCTGGAAGCAAGAGGCTCTGTGTCACCCCCATGGGTTGCCTGTCCCCCTGACACTTTGCTTATTAAAAGGTGACTCCAGAGCTGTGTCCTTGTGCCTCTGCAATACTGGTGCTAAAAAATCCACTCTGTTTTATACATAAGCAAGTGGATTTTATCCAAAAGAAAGCCTTCTTTATTGGTTAAAATCTTCTGGTGGCTTCTATTTATTGCATGCCTTTTAAAAGTCACTTTACTTTTGTCAACATTTTTATCTTTCATTTTCTCAACTGCTGTCATGGCATGACTTCAAGAGTTCTTCCAAATCTCTGCTGCAGAATTATACCAAGGGGGGTGTTTTGTGTTCTCATCATGTAGTGACTTAATTTAAAAGAGAAATTAAAAAAAAAAAGAAAAAGAAAAATAATTTTTTATTATTATTAAAGCAGCATCAGTGATGCTGTAAAATATGAATAACCAAAGTGCCACTTTCAGGAATTATCACATTACATTTCTCCCTTTTCTCACTGATACGGGTTATCCAGGACTTACAAAGTTTTCATAGAGTACACATGCAGGCCTCAGAGGGTTGAAAAGAAATAGGCCTGCCAAGCATTTTCAGACAAATTAGGGTTTTTTTCAGTAAGAAGCCTGATTGTTTCATTACTTTTTTTTTTTTTTTTCCAAAATATGTTCTCCCCTGTCATATTAGAAAATGTAATCTACTGTACTAAAAATGGAACATTTTCAGTTTTCTACCAAATATATTTGTGCTTTGGGTAAAAAAAGACATAATAATAATTTGCAAAATATAAACTCTTTTTTCCGGGCTAGTTATGAAAAGTTCTTGATAGTGCAATCTTGAACTACCGTTAAATCAAAACAATGGTTAGGATAGCAAGATTGCTGAAGTCGTGCATGACATGTCTCATCATACCTGAAGGCCAGTCCCAAGATCTTTCAGGTCTTATTGAAATAAACAGAGTGTTCAACATACTGTAGAATTTCAGCCTTAATGAAATCAGATCTGTGAATTGTGAAGTGATGCTACAAGATGAAGAATTGATGGCAGCATAATAGGATGCGTTCCTTCCCCAGCAAAATTCAGTGGAGGATTGTAATAGTTCACCAGGGGAAGTAGGGTTAAAAACCTCTGACCCCTGATATCACATAAACATTGCCAAAAAAAATAAAACACTTGATTGACAGTGAAATGTGTGACTACCTCAAGTCTGGTCAGAAATCTTTGCTGATAATTACTGGGTCGAGTGCTGTGAGAAATGGGAAAGAGGTGTATCAGCCATGTGAGCATACATACGCAGAGACCTGAGCATCTCTAATAAGAATTGATGTAGTGTGTCATTTGTAATTTAATCAGCAGCATTACATCTTGATAGTAAAACGAGCATCATAAACATTTTCACAGTAAAGTAAGATTAACACACACGCACACCAAATATCTGCTGCCTTAATGTAACGTTCCACTTGTGACTTGAGCTGATAGATGGAAGAAATTGCAAGTTTAAACTGACACTCAACTGAGAGCTGATTCTGTGGTGCATGGGCATTTCACTGCACGCAGTACATGGAGTCAAGCTTGGATCTGAGGTGTTTTGTGAGCACATGCAGCATGACCAAAGCTCAAAAATGAGTGACAGTCTTGATCCACATTTTGTCCCCATTCTATTCCCAAATCCCGAATCTGGATGCACACCTGAGCCTCTCAAAGCCAGTTTCACTTCAAGCAGATCCCATTTTTTCTCATTATTTGTTGATGAGTTTGGGAGACATCTACCTTCTCTTTGTGTTCCAAGTATCTCCTATGCATTTGGCATCCCAGCATGCACCATCCAAAGCCTGGCATCTCCTGACACAAGAGGAGTTCCATCTGTACTGTATAAGATCTACCCTAATGTAAATACATAGAAGTCAGCTTAAGCTGACTTTCACTATAAACTTTCACCACAATGGAGGAAAATAGGCCCCTCTCGAGGTTATTCTCACATCACATCTACACTTCTGAAGTGAGGTGAGGTGGTAGTTACACTATTCAGGACACTCAAGCTGCAGAAGTGGCTGTCAGGCATATACTCTCACGTCTGTGTCAACATATTTTTAATCAAAATTTTAAGATTTCTTACTAACTGTGTCTGAGTTTTTCTCTTGTTTGTAGTACGTTCTGAGAGCTGAAAGAATTAGCAGTAAACATACTCATGGGAAAAAACACATGACGATGAAGCAAAGGTCTCCAGCGTCTGTAGTCCCACAGTGAATATGCATGTTCAGATGTGCATAATAATTGTCATTTATATCAGTGGTAACAGGGAGGGAACAAATGGTGCATGGGCATCTGTTTTCAAAAGCTTACCCAAGGTGCTAACTCATGTCCATAGGTCACCTGAAAGTAAAATTAGTCCCTTAGGATCCAGGCCAAATGTTCGGGGAAAATATCCCATCTCAGCAGCAACAGCCTTTGCAGCAACTCTTAACGACACTGATTTTAGACACCATTTATCCTTTTTTGTTGTTGTTGTTGTTCACAAACGTGAAATAACCTCATACAAATACTGTTTTCAGAGCCTTCTGTCTGATTATGCATCCTACGACCACTCTGTTGTGTTCTTAACTTCTGTCCTCTCACCCACTGAAGAAGAAGAGATGTATGTTATAATGCAAGCTTATCTTCCAGATCCATTGGTACTGCTCTCATGGCTGTCAGAAATTTTTAAGATGTATTATTTTATTTATTATTTTGAAATATCACTCTGTCACTCAGTAGTGATTAAACAAATGCAAGAACGCTAATAAAACTAAAAATAATAATAAAAAAATAATAAAACCCCACAAATTTAGAACTGTAACATCCAAATAATAAAACTCAGAATCTCTGATGAATGTTAAATTGTGGTATAAAAGAACTTAATGAAAGGCTAATGTTTTCCGTTGTGTTCCATAGGTTTGTTTCAGGGAGGTTTTCACCTGCACCTTGAGCTTTTTGGATAATGTCATGGTAAAATCCACATGTAATTTACAAAGTGAAAAGTGCTAACTGTTTTCACACATCTCCCTGTGAAAACCTCTGCTGCAATCAATGAGACCTTTGACTTTCTCAAACAGGTTTAAAAATGCCACTTCATATCAGTTTCCATCACGGTGTATTTCAGGACCAGTAGTTTAACAATTGCTCTCCAGGATAATTACTTACTTTTTTTTTTTTTTTTTTAAATTTCTGTGAGGAGCTCTCCAGTGTGACAGGTCCATGAGAAAGTGAACCCAGCAGAGGAGCAGGTGGTCCGCTGCCCCGATGTTATTGCCATTATGTTGCCTTTGTTAAATTACACCATAAACCCAAGTTTCCTCATTGCCATTTGTTAAATTTGCCCACCTCCACTCTGTGAGTACAGATAATCACTCAAACCTTAATTGGGGTGTATTTAGATCAAAGTATGCAGGCAGCATTTGCTCCCAGTACCTGGGTTGCAAATGAGAGTCACATGAGTGGCTTGTTCTATTGGACGTGCTTTTTGTTTAACCATGATCATTGCTGGCAGGCGGCTTTTTGTGCGACTGAAAAGCCCTTTAGAATTCCTCTAATTCTGACAAAGAAACTGTCTTTGGGAGGAGAAATTGAGTATTGCCTTCTTGCATCTGAATAGTCTTTCAGCTCTATATTCACAGCAATATACTTAATATCCACGGACAAGAAACAGAAGGTTTGGACCCATGTGTACTTTTATTTGATCCATTTCTAGCTTCTAGAAGCTCTTGGAAACTTATCTTTTTACCAGTTAAGAGATACATGTGAGTATGTCAGTACAGGAAAGGGTTTCTCTTACTGTAAAAACAGTTTGTAGCAAAAAAAAAAAAAAAAAAACCCACAGTGTGTTGCGGATTGTTCTTTTTTTATTATTTATTTAATAAGGAATAAATCAAAAGAAGGCTTGGGTAGGGATGAGTGAAACACTGACATTGCACTACTCCTCTGAAAAGGATACAAAAATATTTATAAAGATTTCCATTTTTTACCTTATTTCTGATCTAATTGCTGGTTTAATCAGTTATTCTCAGATGGGTAAAATTGCCTTTCACGTCTGATTCAAAAAGTTTCTGCAAACAGCTCCTGCTGCTTCCAGCTTGTTTGGCAGCAGTGTTTGATAGCATTCACTGCCCTAGCCATACCATACCACGGTTGCACCTACAGACCTCAGCTGAAGTTAGAGTCCTGGTATGCTCACAGATGCACAGAAAAAGAGATGCCTGATCTCTGCTGAGCTTGCAGTTTGACCTAGGCAGGGAGATACACCCTATGCTAAATGTTGAACTCACCAGCACATGCAAAAGAGCTACCGTTAGCTTTCAGCACTAATGATGCTTGGGCTTCTCTTGAGCTGGGCAGACATGTAGAAGCTAAATTTTAAGGCATCTTGAGCAGCCTCCCTCAGTTCAAAGCGAGAAGGACATATGCAAATCTGATGACAAATCTTCCAGGGCAGAAGGTTAGGTCGTGTGACCAGGCCATCGGCCGGTACAGAGAGGGAAAGCTGTTGTAAAGGACAGAAAGTTGACCTGCTCTTTGGATTTCTCTACATTTGAATGCTTTGTTAACAAAGCACAGATTTAGTATGTTTAAAGAGTCAATGTGAAGAAAATACTGTAAAGTAGGTCTGTTTTCCACAAAATTCCTCACAGATCTTATTCTAAAGGAACTTTGCAAAGAGTAAAGGCCACTTTTGAAGCAGCATAAAAGCCACTTTTGTCAGTGAAATAACTTGCTGGACTCTCTCCTCCCAGATTTGTATAGAGCACTGGTTCACATCGAGGTCTGAAAAAAAAAAATTAGTTTTGATTGTATATACATACATACAAAAGGGTAAACAGTTTGAATAAAGCCTTTTGTACTGGATTAGTGTCTTAGCTCTTTAACCCAAGCTGCAGGTTTGGGATGTCTTTGTTCAGTTAGGTTTTTGGTGCTGACCAAACCGGGTGTGTTTGAGTTTCATTCCTCACCCTTTTGAGGTCTGTAGGACTGATTCCTCGCATTCAATGCCAGCAGTACTGTAAGTGCCCAATGCTTTATTCTCTAAGCTATTCATCCTTTCAACCTTTGCCTTCTTTTCCTTAATCCATCTACCTTACTGAGTTTTCAAGTCAAGTAAAATGTTAAACATGTGCTTCAAGCAAGAGCAACACAGAAATAACAGAGTACGTGCCAGGAATTCCTGTCTACGTTGTCTATTTGTTCTTTGTGTCTCTGTGTACAAATACATATTGTGCATGTGTGTGTATGCGCATGTGGGTATGTGGTCACACCATAAAGGATGAGTTCTATCTGAGACAGACGTCGTGCAAAGTACATACTCCTAATTACCTTTCATAGAGGAAGGTGAAATAAATACATTTTAGCAACTTTTTTCTAATATCAAAAACAAGTAATTGCTCACCATCACAAATATTTTTATGGAGAATTCAAATGCTTAATGCTGCTTGTCTGGACGCTTGATGACTTTGGTTTTTTTGGCTGCAGGGGACAAGATGCTTACACACATGCCACCACTTCAAAGATTTGCCTTCTATTACTTTTTTACTTAAGCGTCAGAGTATTAAATTGTTCAATTTAAGCTGTGAATACATTTTATAAGATCATCCTAGCCCACTATTTTTCCCAAAATAGAGAAGTTCGGGATATTTGGCAGTTTCACCTCCTCACCAAGTCTGTGCAAAATATATATGAATAATCTCTTTGAACCTCAGCAGCTTGCAACATAGAGAACCACAAGTTCAAGCCTCAGTCTTTTCTTAACGATGGAAATAGACTGTTCTAAAAATAAGTGCTGAATTTGATGATTTAGGTAAAAAAACATGCACATCATAAATAGGAATGTGTTGTAACTTTTCCAATTGGAAATTAAAAATAATGGGCTGTTTTCCGTTTCCTTGTGGAGCTTTCACAAGCTGAATCGATATAATGAAATGTTCTACTCAGCAAAATAAATCAAGAGCCTTTTACTGTTTTTTATCATGTGAGATTCCCAGCGGGGCGAGGGAGAAGAGCAGATGAGATCGCACAGCATTATGCAACCGCTCTACAACAGTTGCGGGTCTGCATGCTGCTCCTGCAAAGTTGATGCAACGGTAACTTGCTCTTGCCAAGAGCGAGAGGCACTGGTTTTAATCAACCTTTTAACATGACCATCATTGCAAAGAAAAAAAGTGATCCTCCTGTCTACTGAACTCTCTCCACAGCTCTAAAACTCATGCATTCCTGCAGGTGAGAGCCTGCCAACTCTATTCCGCCAAAAGCTAAGTGAGCGGATTTCCATCTTACCTTCAGGAGAACAGAGGTCTGAAACACACAACTTAAGCACAGCCAACCTGATAATGTGCTTCATGCTGAAGCTGCAGTGGGAGATGCCAGAGTCGTGACCCCAACATGGGGCCCTTGCTCCTTGCCACCACCATAGACCCGAGGGCTGTGTGCCCACAAATGCCATTTGACCTGAATGTTCGGTCACGTGTTTCTACGAAACCAACCCAGCCCACAAATTTACTTTTTTTTTTTAGAGAAGTGGTCATCTTTGCACTTTCAGAATTAGCACTGTTTTTGATGTCTTTACCATCTGGTAAAAGAAGGCACATGGGTAGATATTAAAGAGCAGAATTTCCAACACAGTATAAAGACACGTTATTGCTAGCTCCACAGCAACAGCTCCTATTTCATAGAGTGTTTTGTGCTGCTTTCAGTGAGATTTTTGTCTGAAGTCAAAGGAAGCCTACAGTCAAAAAATTCTACTTCCAGAGTTGTTCCAACTCATCCCAGCTCCCCCCGCTCTTGGCTGCCAGCTCTGCTTCTAGGGCAGTATCAACTGCCCTGGGGGGAAGATCTTTGGGATGATGGCCATAAACAGGTCACTGCAAACATACGGAAGCTTGTGCTCTGCCTGCTGAACCAAAGGATTAGGATGTGGAAGAAGAGGTTAGAGCTGTGCAGACCACTGTGCTATTCTTTCTATGAACAGTTACATCTGGTGCTTTCAAGCCCGTCCAGCTGGCACAGACTGTGGGACAGTAGTGCTTCAGACCTAGAGTGACTGGCAGCAGACACAGGGCTTGAGTAGATCCGTGCCCACTTTGCTGGAGATGTTACAACACCATCTCGGAACAAACGGCATGGTGCCCTGTAGTGCAGGGAAGGCCTTAGCCAGGCTGCTTGGAATCTTGCCACTTCAGATGACTGCCTCAGAGCAGGCCACTTCAGAGCTGTTGTCGTAGAGAGACGTGCTGCCACCAAGAAAGTGCTATTACTCTTGCTAATAAGAGTAGGTGATATATAGAAGGCTATCAATGGGCTTAGACTCTTGGATTCCTGATAGCTAATGCTACCCAAGGAAATTATGCAATTCAAATGAAAATACACTGACACTGAAATCTGATTATCTGAGCCATTACATTGCTAGAAGGGTCCTTGGCACAGCAGCAACCCAGGACTACTAGCCTGGACGTGTGACAGAAGTTAGTGTTGTCCAGAGGCCGTTCCCATTAGCAACCTGTGTATATATGGACTCAATCTGTTCCATGCCAGTTGGCCTCTGAAAACAGTCTTAGGCATATTTAATTTGCCCACAGAGATGTAGCCAAAGTGTGCTGAAGTTATTAATATGTGTATTCTGCATCTCGGGCACCAGAATTTAGACTGCATGAGCAGTTAAGTATATCTGCATCATGTTGTACAGCTTATCATATATGATTCATGGATACGGAGATATTTCAGTAGTCTAGAAATCACTTAAGACACTAGGAAAACAACTAATGTCAATTCCAGACAAAGAACTACCTAAGTGAGTACCCAACAGTGGCCAGCATGAGATGTCCGGAGAGCAGTATGAAACCAGTACACACTCCTGATTACTGGCAATCAGCAGTTTAGATATTTCTTAAGGTTGACAAATACTGCATTGCTTACTGCAGTGGTAAAAGGACTTTTTAACCTGTATTAAGGGCAAAATAGTATTGGTAATCATCTAACTATTCTAGAACAGCCAGGTTGTGTTCTGTTCTTTAAGGCTTTCTTGAACAGAGAAAGGGTCTCTGGGTACATATTTGGAGCATTTCAGAGAAACAATGCAATGTACACTAGGAAGATGGAGGAGAGATGTTTAGCCTGCAGGCTACTAAAAAATATGTGCTCCCCTTGATAGTTGCTGTGTGCTGGTTTGCACGCAAGTTGAAAGGATGAAGGGAGAGCTGGTCACCTCCTACTCCTTTTCCCACTCAACAGCTTGTTCAGCCAAATGCTGCACACAGCAACACAGAGGGTTTCTGGGAAAGAATGAGGAATGCATTTTGATTTAAATTTTTGATAAATAGACACATGTGATTAATGTGTAAGGTAGTGGTCAGTTTGTGGTGCAGTGAAGTGCTCTGCCCATGCAGGGCTTCTACATGACTAGAGTTTTGGTCCATATTTGGATTTCATGCCAGTGAGACTGGACATTTTAATGAATTACTCAAGAAGTACACCATGAATATAAACCCAATGTCAATTAATGCTGTTTTAAATATTGACAGCAGAGAGAAATAGTGAGCACTGTATGTCAATACAGTAAGCTAAAATCTTTTAAAAACCTAAAAATAAACAATGTACAGATAAGTTTGTGCCTTCAAGACCATATGAAGCAATGCAGGAGGGAAGCTAATGTATGTTACCTACTCAGAGGACAGTGAAAGGGCTTATTTCCATCTGAATGGAAGCATCTCAGAACTCTCCTTGTCACCTTGCAGGGATACAGAGTGAAACGTGCCCCAAAATGTAGCAGTGTAACAGCATGGACATAGTACTGCACCAAAAGTCTAAGGCTCTGCCACCTACCTGAAAGTCACCAGCACAGTCTGTTTGTCTCCCAGCTATCCCTAGGAGAACTCACTAATCCTTCCCTGTTCCTTTCTCTCCCTTTTATTCTGCTTCAGAACATGCCCTTTCATCCCTCTGTCATCTCACCCTTCCCTTGTGTGAGCTCTCTGAACACTTCCTCTCCTCCCAGGGTTCTTTTCCTCTGTTGTAAACCAAGTACTGTGAGCACCTCAATCCACAATCATTGCACAGTGTCAGCACCTGTAATAAAGCCCAAGTAGGCTTGCCCCTAAATTTTAGCTTTTCCATGCAACACTGATAAAGCTGTGATTTTTCACACGTATGGGGATGCTTGTCCTCAGCTCCAGTGAGCTTGGCTATAGTAAGCTGTAACGGCGGTGTCAAAAACTCCCCCATTTTTGAGCTGTCACAACAAAAAAACAAATTTGAAGGAGTGAAAGGGGAAAAAGCAGCTATGGCAACTTCTGGGTGCTGAAAAAAAAATAACTGGTATAATTAAGGCTGGCTAAAGAGAAGCAGCAGAGACAGACTAGTCATAGGATGCACATTTCTACAAGCCGACCTTCCTTACAAGGATGCTGCAGCACATCTCCCCAGGAGAGGGAAGGGTTCTGCAGAAGAGGGAAGGGTTCTGCAGAAAGGCAATGAGAAAGTAAGATAATTTTCCTTGCTGCTGCTTGCCAGTGCCTCTCTCCTCTGTGGGAAAAGGAGTCAGGGGCACACCAGGTCAGGACACACTCTTTAACTTCAGTTCTCACTTTCTAGCAAGCATAGGTCAGTGTAAGATACAAAATAAAATAACCTGCATCCTGAGGGAAGTGCCTTAAAATCTCCTTTCAAGCCTCTATGCTGTAAGACTTGGCCCATTTAGCTCCTTGTGGCCATGTATCAGCTCAGGAATGAAGGCACTGATGAAACAGTCAGGAAAATGGTTCTGGTCTTTTTATGAGATGCCACCATAGGCGATGCTGTCCTTAAGCATTCTTTAGTGAGGTATTGGAACAGGTTGCACGGAGAGGCAATGGAAGCTCCATCCCTGGAGACATTCAAGGTAAGGCTGGATAGGGTGCTGAGCAACTTGATCTAGCTGCAGGTTTGTCTGTTCATTGCAGGGGAGCTGGACTGGATGAGCTGCACTTCCAATTCAAAAGATTCTATGATTCTTAAACCATCTGCCTTGTAATTCTCACAATATCCTTGGCTAACCATCACTACTGATTGGTTCTGTATTCACTGGGCAGGGGTGAGACCAGCAGCTGCCACCCTGATAGTACAGACTGCAAAATGTCATGATGGTGCTATTGCGGTATGATTTGTCTTTTTACCTGAACATCTCCTATTTTCCCTGTAAAGTCTGTCACATAATTAAATAAATATGTTATCTCATCATTGTAACATTTATTTTTGCCCTTTCCTGAAAAGTATTCCATATATAGCAGAAATTATGCCTTTCACTACTGCACTTACACTTCCTGCGCCTACCAGCTCAAAGCACCATAAGAAGCTGCTGGACATCCACACCATACCCATACCTATTGTGTACGGGGCATTTCAGAAAGACATAATTTAACCCAAAAGCAATGTCAATTGCAGAGCAGTCCCAAGGTAGCATCCTCAATATCAGACTTTTGATTTTCTACCTTAGTTTTCTTAACTGCAAATAAGTTTAATATTTAACACAGCTGTTCTATTCAGTTTAATTGGTTGATAGTTTTAGCTTAGGAAGTCAAATGCTATGTGCATTTTACTTAACACTACTTACCATTAATTTAGCTGCTACTTTTTGAGTAGCCCTAAGCTTTTTCTTAGAGAGAGATCTCTAGCTTTGCTGATCACTTCTGAGGGATGTTTGCCCCGTGGTCCCCATTGGGCTGGGAAAATCCCACAGCACTGCTATTGAGGATGGTGCCTGGCCATGCTCTGAGCATCAGCATCAGCACCCGGAGCTTGTCCCTATGCCAGCTCAAGGAAGAAGTCCTGTGTAAAACAAGATGAATGGGAGCCACGAAGCGGAGAAAGTTTCTTTCTGTTCTGTCCCTGGTGCCAGTTAGTGCAGGGACTTCAGTGTAATATTATTATAACATTTTTTACAGTAGGAATTATAATTGAAATTTGTTATGTATGAGGATAACTAAAACTCGATCATTTCACACTCTTCAGTCCATGCCTGAGGACATTTTGGGGTAAATAGATTGCTTGGAAACAGCCAGTGACTACAGCTAAAATTACATTTTACCAACTGAGCTGAATGGCTTTTTAATTACAGCACTGATGACATGCTGTCACCACCGTCTAATACTAAGATGGTATTGATTTGATTTTTAGCTTTGATGCACCCACCAGGGGAAAAAATGCAGAGTAGGATTTTTTTTCCTGAAATCCTTTTTCCCAAGTAGTGAAGAATCCCAAGTGTAAACTGATGTTTTGGTTTTGTTTTTTTTTAACTCCTTTGTTATTTCTTTGTGAATGTGTCTGCCTTGAATAATTTGAGCATCCATCTTGAAAATGTTTAGTTATCTACAAAGAATTTTTGAAATAAAAAATATAACTCAAAGCTACTGATGAACCTCAGAAACAATGAAATGTGTGCAATGCGAACTACCATGTAAATGCATCAGAAAGCCACAGAAGTCTGTGTAGTCAGAAACTCCTGTGACAGCGCAGTCACTATTAATTTCTATTAATTACTTACTATTAATTTCTTTCAAAAGCAGTTGGAAATGCTTTCAAACCAAGATTTCAAGTGTTTTATGTGGAGACAGATAAGAATGTTATTATTCCAGTGTTGTCAAAGAAAAAACTGAAAGGTGAGTCAGCTGCTCCTTCCTGACAAATGGAACCCTCCAAATAAAGATGAGTCTGCTTGTATTTAAGGATAGTTTTTATACATATCATGCAGGCTGGCTGTAAGTAAAATGCTTCTCAGAGTGAAGCATTCTCATCTGGTCCTTTTCTTCTTTGTATAGGAAAAAGCTGCAAAACCTTGCAGGGAAAACTACCCCTGCTCTCAGTCTGCTACACACCCAACCTCCTTCAGCTTGACTAAAGAGTTAAAGAAGGCAATTTCACATCTGCATGAGAGTACTTGGTAACATTGTTCTAGTCGATAGGTAGGTGGGTGTCTCACAACTGGGGAGAGAGAACTTGATCCTAAACCCATGTATTTTCATAGGCCTCTAACTACTGACTCCTGTAGGTTTGCATATGGGAACTGTTAGGTCATAGCCTGAATCAGTGATTAAATACCACGTGAAGGGGCATAGCCAACCATGGGAGAACAAGTGAAAGCAATTCACCTGTATGACCGGAAGGGGTGGACCTTCCCCAGCCTCATTTAAGGGCTCACAGACACAGGGAAAGTATCTTTGCTTGGAGGTTGATTCCTTTGGAGTGCTTGGTAAGTCTTGATCCCTAATGCTATCCTTAGAAAAGCATAAGAGATTCCTTCTTTATTTTCGGATATTGACAGCTACCTTTCTTGGATGGTCTGAAGCTGGTTTAAAGTAGCTATACCTGCTACTCTATACCCTTGCAGTTTGGAGTTATGTTTGCATGAACACTATAGAAAGGTAATACAAGTACTGTATAGGTGGGACAATGGTTTATATGAGTATTCCCAGACCTTAGAGCTGGGAGTACATGTGACATAGGTAATACCAGAGCTAACAATAAAAAGATAAAATGAAAGCTTATTAACTGCACCCACTGCATAGCCATAAAGGCAAAGGTCTGTGCTAGATTAACAAACAGCTTTTCAATGCACACAGAACTATAATTCACTTCAGGAGCTCTGATCTTTGATGAGTTTATGAATGAAAACAAAGCTCAGTGAATGAATTATGGGCATGATTCACTCAGCTATCTTATACGTTTTTATGGACTTTCAGTGTCTTCAATTTCCAGGAGAGTGGGATGCTGGGTTAGGAGCCACTTGCTTGAATTCTGGCTTGGCCAAAGATTCAGTATATCCTTGGGAAAATGGCATCAGTGTGCTCCATATCTCTCCTTCTTATTTGTGAAACAGGGATTGATAGTTCTGTGTCATTTCTATGCAGATCATATGGGTGTTGAATTCAATAATGAAAACTTTTGAATTGTTAACAGGAGCCACTTAATGGGTGGATTCACCTTGGTGTTACTGGCAGACTAAGGACAGACATCTCAATTTCTGTTTTTCTTTTAAGGATGTCTTCATTTTTTAATTTTTCATATATTTTTTTTAATCTAACACAATTTTTACACCTTCCTGCCACTTCTCAAAGTTTTCCTGAAATCTAGAGCAAATGACATTGTCAGAAACTTTTTCCAGCTTAATGTTTCATCCAGATCAATTTGGACCCAAAACTTCAGACAATATTTTTATTTTCTCTTAGCTTTCCAAGGCCTATTACTCTATATTTCCCCTGTCATCAGTGGAAATACTCTCATTTACCCCTGCTAACATATATCTTTCTACATATGCTATTTCCAACCCAGAAAGCTTTGTAATTAATCAGGCAAATATGCGGATAGAGCCAAAAGAACAGGAAGAAATGAGAAAATCCAAATGGCTCTGGCAACTCTTTGACACTCTTACCCTTACAGACCTCAAGAAGGTTTGTCAGAGTCGGGAAACAAAAAAAGAAAAAATATTTTGGATTTTTATGGCAAAAACCTGCATGTTTTGAGGGAGATTTTTATGGCAACCTTCAAGGACTAAATGAGCAGCAGTTCTTCACAAAAGCCCAGGACCACCAGATCTGAACCTCTCCAGTTCTTGCAAAGTGTGTCACAATAGCATGAGGTATTTACCATGCTGCTGAAGAAGAAACACTGCATGCACAAGCAGAGTAGGCCTTGGGATGTTTTTGTTTGCACTGAAGCTGAAGTCGAGAGCATAAGGGAGTGGGTAACCCATTCTCTGAAAGCTTGCCTATTGTGCTGCTCTTTCAAGTGGAGTTTTGCCCCAGGCTGACTGATCTTGCAAACCCAGCTCTGCTTGAGATAGCTGATTTTATAACGGATATTAACTAAAATTTCATCCTGTTGAAATTACTCTAAATTCCATTACTTCTCTTAGGACCATTACCCGTGCTTCGTACATATTATTTTATAACGTGTATGTATATAACTTACTATACATTAAAACAACCTCCTAGTATGTTTTGAGAATTCTGCCATCTTTCAGAGTAAGGGCAAATTGAAGGAAAAATATAGGATATGTGCAGATATGCTGCTTCTCAAGGGTTAATGAACAATGAGGAATTTGTGTATAGCTCATTAATTGTTATATTGCAACCCTTTATCTAAATTGTTAGTGGCCTGCTTAGTCAATTGAAACATATTACTTTGATATTAAAGCTGCAATCAAAATCTTTATTCTTGTGCATGTTCTACTTGAGAATACAAATCCCTCAGAATAGGGCAGTCAGAATTATCTTGAAAAATATTACAATTCAATAAACCATATGCTCAAAAATACAGACGTCGTGTTCAGCTAGATACTCGGAAAGGGCTGTCAGGGTCTGGATTAAGATGCTGACCTCTCCTACAAGGAAAAGGAATAAGACAGCTTCATGCCAACCCATCATGCAAAATCAATGTCAGTATGTTACTTTAACAAAGCACTACACAAGGAAGCTAGTTATTGTGGATGGTATAATGGTACACAAAGGCATTTATATTTGTTACCAAAGGCCCAGAGGATCCCATCTAACTTATGATGTTCTGTGTGGCCTGCTTGCTCTAAGCTGCTTCTTTAGACTGCAGATTGAAATAAGTATGTTGGTACATCTCTAGACCAAGCAAAGCTTGACAAAACACCATTGTGGTAGGTTTTTTTTTTCTTTTTTTTTCTTTTTTTTTTTTTTACAGCAGTGGAAGTCTGCACTGTAGGCATGTTCCCAAATCAGACATTTCCTGTACTCCCTAAATGGAGGTAAAAAAAGCATGATTGTTACTCCCCAGGGAACCTAGTGGCATTTAACAGCCCTCCTGCATTTGGCCTGTACAGAATTGACCCAAAGCAAACCCAGATTACAAAAAGGATGAGGCTGTAGATTGGACAAGAAGGAGAGAAGTAAGGAAATAAGGAACACCACCAATCTGTAGACTTTGTGCTGATGGCCCACCTTGTCAATTATCACAGGAAGGAGAGCTTTATACAAGGAGAGCAAAGGAACAGCTTTGCAGGGGACTGAAGGAGAGAGGGCACAGAAGCTCCATTGTGGTACAGGCTTCAGCCAAAGTGTCCTCCAGAACTATGAGCATAAAGTTGGGAAGGCTTCATCCTCCACACTGGATCTGGTGCATAGGACTGGGAAGTAGGACAATAAGGTTTCTGATCTCAGATGCCTGGAAGTGTTGAGGAGCTCACTATAGCTGGGTTCCTGCACTCAAATGTACATTCCAGAACTGAAAATACAGAATACCTGTGGCTTTCTTTGGGATCGAGATGCACATTCCATAATGCTTTTACTACATTTTATGGTGTGTGGTATCCTGCAAGGCTAGCATGACACAGAGCCCCCTTTCTCTCCACTTACCCTGCTAATTTACAGAGCAACATGAGTAGTGTGCATGTGTGTACATGTGAACATATGTGTATGTTTGGACCATTAACTAAATAAATGGGAAAAGTGACAGACTGGTGCAGTAGAAAAACATATATATTAATATTCCGGTTGTCTCTGTGGCAAGGGAAGGATAAGAATTGGAAATGAAACAGTATTTCTGATCAGAACCGTCTTTCGTTTTTCAAGACATTCATCACAAGGTGCAGGCTCCTGTACACATTTGTCTACTTCTGCATTTTAGATCTTTTCTTCTAGTGTCATGACTCAGCTATTATTTAGAAAAATTACCTGATGGGTAAAGAAACATTTCAAATTATTTTGCTGGTAATTTGGTTACCAGATATAAATGAAAAAGTGTGTTTCCTAAAATACCTTTCTTTACGGTTAAATTTGATGTTTTCAACTTAAATTGATCAATCTCAACTGCAGCCTCAGAAAACAAATGCTTGAGCACTATTTTAAAGTGCATGCTAACTAACAGGCTCAGTAATGAGAAGACAATGCCAGAGATGCCAGGTTATCATCTCCTTGCTGTGATACAGTTTAAGGTTGGTGACATTGATATAACTTTGACTTCAAGAGAGGAAATATTTCATAGTATACAGAGCAAGAATGAATCCCCTTGGAATAGTAAAGGTACAAATTGCTTTAGTTTTCATTTCCGTAGTGCTAAATTTGTATTTTATGTGTGGGATTGTAATTGATGACTGCTTGCTTGTCTGGATGAAGAAGGATGAAAAAAAAAATATTCTGATTGTCAAGGTTGTTTGTGTTAGTGGCTAAAATAGTAGACGTCATGCTGAAATCTCTGTAAACAGCACACAAGCAATTCTTTTCTTCTTAAGCAAAACAAAAAAGTAGAAAAGAAGCTTCCAAGCCAAAATATCCTTGTATCATCTGGCTGACATCTGGGAGCATAATGTACAAATTTTCCTGGAAATATGATTTGTAACAGCTAAGCAAACTTCAGTGCACAAGCCAAAGCATTAGATCTTCACTAAAGCTTTGAGGGATTTGAGGAGATTTTAACACCAGGTATCCTAATTCCCTTTTCTACCAAGGTTCACTGTAAAAACCAAAGAGGTTTCTTCCATAGCATTTCTCAGTAAATATTACAAAATCTGTAATCATTATTTTCACATGCCAATTTCTCAGCTTTTCCTAAAACTCCCAATTGCCTCTCATTATCTGAGATAGTCCAACATCTAAATTTCGCCCGATCCCTTACAGACAAGATTATGTCCCAGTTAACAGTGTAATTCATTAACATTCTCTGTGTTGCAGAGGAAGCAAAACAAAGCCCTCTCCAGTTGACATTATTTTTGCATCTTTTGAAGAAGAGGTGGAGATCTTGCTTTATTTGTCTTTGCTGAGCTTTTATCTTGGTCACTGTTCTCTCATGAGAATTCCAGTGAATTGGAAAAAGAAAATATGCAGTACAATTTTCTTTCCTTATAAAGCTTACAAGTATGATCCACCTTCTCAGCTTCCACATTATTTCGGACATGTTGTTTTTTCCAGTATTACAACAAAGCAAGGGACTGAGTCTGAGGATACTTGGATTTTACCCCCCCATTGTCTTGGAACTGCCTTGAGGAAGTGACTTGCATGTGGGGTTGAAAGCCATCAAGTCTGTCTAAGACATTGCTGTTGTCAGAGTCTGATGAGTTAATGAAAAGGAAAACACGACATTGAAGTCGGTGGCAAAGGACTCGGATCAGTGACCCAGAGACCTGTTCCCGTTCTGTGTTCCTATTTTGTTTATTAACTCTGATTACTCTAAACCAGGAAAGGAATTTGTTTTATCTTGTTCAAGAACAATTAAATAATCTTAGATTTCTTTATGAAAGAGTAGAAACCATCTGAAACCTTTGTTTCATTTCAGGAAATAAATTTTATTTCATTTCACTTAAGAAAAAAAAGGCAAGTAATTCCTTTAGGGTCAGTTTCCAGAGATTGTAATAAAATACTTGTGATACTTATTGGGAAAATTACTTATAATTGGGAAATATTATACACAAGGGCTGCTCCAAAAGTAATGCCTCCTATTTTGTTATGTTTGCCTACATCAGAGGCAGACGTTCGTGGTCTGGCAGTAGAGGCTGAACTTTCTACCAACATTACTTTACATTTTGTTGCTGTGTGACAGATGGCAGCAGAGGGGCACTCTGACACAATGGTGTCTGACATGGAAGTGTCAGAAGTATGAAGCAAAGGTGTGGAACTGAATTCCTCTGCGTGGAAAAAATGGTACCCATAGACATTCACTGATACTTGCTGAACCTTTTTGGAGACCAAACAGTGGATACTGGTGCAGTAAGGAAACTGTAGATCCAATAGAGTCTCAAGTGACATCTCAACCTTGATCCAAGAAAGTACTTTATCACAGAAGAGACAAAACATATGTTTTAAATTAAGCACAAGATAACTGTTCTACTGGGTATATGTTTCTGTGGCCTTCATCCAATTTCTTTGTTTACTGGTTAGCATTAATAAAACTCATCATAAGAAAATAAAAAAACATCATAAGACATGTTTATTATTTGAGTTTTGTTTATAGGCTACACAATTGTCATGACTCCAATGCCACATGGATTAAACATGCAAATAAACCATTTGGGCTTTTTCTGTGCTTTTTCAGTTTTCCATTCAGTTCATTAACATCACTAGATCCAAGAGCTCAGTTAGCTGGCTGTGTGATCCTAAGGCCTCATGACACCACTCATGCTGAGATACAGACCACCAGAGGCTCTGCATATCACACATGAGTTCATGAGTTCCTGAAGCACTGCTCAATCCACAAGCCATGGACTCAGCCACTTTTTGGGGGGGATTAGTGTTTACATAAAGGCCTTTGCACTCTTAGTTCACAAGCTTGTAGCTAACATCCTGACTGCTTGGCTATGCTTTCCCATGCAGTTTTACCTATAATTAAAACTACAGAAAAGACTCTGCTCCATCACTGATTTCCAGGGTACCATTCTTGCTGGTCTTTGGGCAATAACACACCTTTATTTACTGGGCATACCCCTAATAATTTTTTTGGAAAATACACAGAAGTGGATCTTGAGTCCTTGCTGTGACTTTTCTCCCCTGCATATTCCAGAAGGACTCCACTTCCTATAAATAGGATTGATCTGAACTGGATAAATTGAAGCATTTGTGAAACCATTCTGTGCCAGTAGCTACCTCTGGTCAACCAGCAAGTCTGGCTCCAATTATCAGAGGCTACTTGCTTTTATACTCCCAACTTTTTCATCTTTTTCTTTCCTTCTTTTTTTATTTTTTTTTTAAGGAAAGGGGTGCTCCTACCCTCCCCCACTTCACCCCCTTCTTCTAGAGGCATCGTAAAATACACCACTCTGGGCTCTCTGTTGTTATAATGTTGTTTCAGCTGATAAGTGTTAGCGAGAAGCCAATACAATAGAGTATGAAGTCAGTGTGAGAGCTCCATCGGTGTAGGTCTTTATTAAGAACAATAAACACTGTAAGATGATATATGCGATCTTTTCCACCAGGAGTGAAGAGGCAATAGATTGAATGCACCAAAAGATGTTTCAAACCCCTTTGCTGCTATCCAAGAGTTACTTCTTTGTCTGTTTGCATGGTCCAATGAAACTTCATTTTCATTCCTTTCTTTTTTTTCATCTTCTTTTGTACACATTCCTTGCCATTCTAATTAGCTTTCTATTACTACTTTAAGGGGCAAATAGCAATGCCTCTTCTATAGCCCCTGAGAGCTCTTCTGCAGGCAACAGTGTATGGGTTTGCTTACAATGTGTGGAAGGAATGGCTGGAGGGAGAATGGCTGCTTGCTGGGGAGTAGGGAAGTAAGAACAATCCTCTCCCTACTACAGATTATCCCTGCATGTGTAACCCTTCTGGAGGCGAGTAAGGCACCACTTCACATCAACAGAACAGTAATAATAATGCTCTCTGAATAAGGATAGTCAGGGAATAAGTGTACATAGGATTATCAGATGTTGAATATAATTAAGAATTTGGGTATTCCAGTAAAAAATACCCTTATACATAACACCAGCTGTGGCCTTGTCATTTTGCAGTTCCATTTACTGGACTCAGACTAGGGTTATTCAGGGCAGCCAAAAACACCTGAAGGAGCATCAGGTCCCCCACAGTCTTGCAGAAGTCCTCCTGCCCTGCATAATCTTGAAGACATAGTGGCTAGAACTAAAACAGAAGAACTCACTGAGCCTGGAGCTTTCTTTCATTCAGTGCTTTTTGATTCAATTTCCTCATCTGACAGTGACCTCTTGCAAAGCACTTAGGAATGAGGTATCACTTCCTAGTAAGTGGAGTACAAAAGGAAAATATAGGTTCTTGGCACAAGTTTTCTAATCTAGATGAAAGGAAACCTTTTCCTAGGTGTCCTCATATACTTTTTCAGGGGCAGACATTTCCTCCTCGGTGCTCATCTGCTAGTTTCAAAGCCCCCACATGGGACCATCACAGAGGAAGTGTCTATGGGGCACAGGAAGAGGAACAATCTATCTAGAAACACTCCATTTCTTATGTAAAGCCCTTGATCCATGCAAAAGCTGTGCTCATTCACAAATGAGAGTCCTGATACATCCTAGCTTGCACTGTGTTGCGGGAAAGGTCTCTCTCTTCACCCAGGGAGATGTTGCCAACCTCCCCCTTCATCAGTAGAACCAATTCTGGTAGCCCTAAGGAGATAGGGGGTGTGTGCATTAAGGGATAGGCACCTGGTTCAGCGTCAGTTAGGGAAAATAGCAGCCAGCAAAGAGTAAATACTTGTATCCCACTGATTTTGACACTTCTCAATTTCCAGTGTATTCCTGCAACTACTGGAATAATGCACCTAACAAGAATGTGGCATGATAGAACAAAGACAAAAGAGAATAAGACAAGTTTATTCTGCAGAAAAAAAAGAGCTCACAGTTTAATCCAACAGCTCATCAGGCAACTGTCATTGTGCCCTGTGCAGGTGCAGTGGGCTTGATAGTCCAAATGGATAAGAATTGTTACCTTCTAGGGAGATCACTTGCTCAAAATTTAGAGGCAGAAAAATGCAGTGTGGAAATACGGTTACCAGAGTAAATAAAAATGGAGCTTTGGCCAATAGTTGGTTCAAAACACATGTTAAGGAAAAAAAAAAAAGGGGGGGGGGAGGAAAAAAAGCAGAGCAAACAAATTGTCCTTGTGTTTCAGGAAAAAGTGAAACCCTCTGGAGGTGGTGGTGGCCTACATTAAGACACGTTGTCCATTGGTCACACATTGTGACCAAACAAGTTCCAGCTGGTCTCAGACTTTGTTTGGCTTGCTTTTTATTTTGGACATTGAAAATTTTGTTTTATTTCCTAGCTGTCAGCTTACTCCTGCTGGATTGTTCAGTAGAGGGGAGATGTCCTTGTTAGATGACATTCTCTACTTCCCTTGCTAGTGCTGGTGCAGGCACCTCTCCCTTCACTCGCTGCTGTTCCCAGCTGCAATGCAGCACTAAGGTTGGCTGCTCTGCCTTTGCTGCCAGAGTATCTTCTCTGTTCTGCTACTCCTGAATGACTAATGTGCTATCAGAGCCATGTCTGATGGCACCTAGTTGGTTGTCTGTTGCTCTGAAAGTAATGCCTCCTATTTATTTCCATGGAAGCTATAATAAAGAACACAATAACACTATTTGATAGAGCAAAATTTCATCTACAAAACATTCTTTTTCAGTGTAGTCACCACCAGTAGCTATGCATTTTTGCAAGTGATGAACAAGAGCCTGCATGCCATGCTTATAAAAATCTGCATGGCTGTCCAGAGCATGGCTTGTCCTTCACATCAGTGTTGCCACTGCTCAAATGCACCACTCATCTCCCCACTGTGCTCACATCCACTGTTTGGTCCCCATATATATTCAGCAAGTGTCAATGAATACTGTTGGGTGCAATTCGTTCTGCATGGAGGAATTCAGTGACACACTCTTACTTCATACACACTTCTATGTCAGATGCCATTGTGTCAGACTTCCCCTCTGCTGCCATCTGTCACACAGCAACAAAATGTAAAGTAATGTTGGCAGGAAGGCCCAGACTCTACTGCCACATCACCAATATCCGCTTCTGATGTTGTGGGCCAACATAACAAAATAGGAGGCATTACTTTCAGAGCAGCCTTCATACTGACATGAAGGAGGAGAGGCTTTATCTCATCTGATTTCGGCTTTCTCAGAGTTTGGCTCCTGGCCTTCTGGAAGCAGACAGGCATCTTCTAGTAAAGAATCCACCTGACCTCAGAAATGAATCCCAGCATACCTGATTAATTCCTGGTTTAAGCAGAAGGATACAAAGTTGAACAGAGTTTCCTACCACCTTTCTCTTGCTTTCAGAAGGGTTGCACTGCAGAAGGAAGTTGCCTCAGGTCATAGGCTCAATCAATATCAGAGAAGCACTTGGCACGGAGGAGTGCCCATCTTCCCACTGAGTTCCTATTCACCAAAGTGCTCTGCTTCCCAGCCCACAGGGTACGGCTGTGCCTGATTTACAAAACCACCTTCTTGGGGCCTGTGTGGGCAAGGGGAAAATGCAGCACTTAACAACATGTTTAGATACACTGCAACCGGTCTATATTTAATCCCTCCTTCACCCTCTCTTTCTGTCCTGTACCGTTTCTCATTTTACTTTATTTCACTGTTGTGTATTTAATGTTTTTATTTCATGTGCTTTGATAGCCTTCTTTAACTTTGAAATTCTTTTCTTTCTTGGACAATGTTTTAATTTAGTATAAAGTGGTGTGTGTGTGTTTTAAAGGGGAAATAGGCAACAAACACATTGTCAGTTATAGCAAAATGAAAATCTGTCCTGTCTAATGCTAGAACTTTAGTGTCAGGTGTTTTATGAAGAGAAAAATCTGCATTAGAGCAGCTATGCACTTAGCACATCTCTAGCACGACCCTACAGTGAGATAAACTGTGCCCAAGCAGTTGGTGGCCAAAAGACAGGCTAATCCTGGGGCACGTATATCAGCTCTGTGCCTTTGGGTATTGCTCAGACCCAGGGCCTCCAGATGCATAGCAATGCCTGCGAATGCTTTCACAGCTCTTTCTACTCATAACAGCATTTCCTGCAGTGTGAGGTGAATGGGACCAAGAGTCTAAGCCAAGGTAAAATGGCCTAAGGACCTAGTGAAGACAGAGGTGTTACCTTGTGTTAAATCATGCACAGGAAAAGCACACACACTTTAGGGCACTGTTCTACTGCATGCCTCACATGAATGAAATCAGTTTTTAATAGCACAAAGACTTCACTTTCCTGTTTGAGAAATGAGAAGAGTATTGGGTGCAGAGAAAAACTTCCATTAGATTGGTATGTATGGAGGTGAAATATCTTTGATGTCTTTTCTGTTTTTTTCCAGCCTGCTGTTTTTTTCCAGCCTGCTGAAGCTCACTTACAGATATGAATTTCAAAATTAAGCAGTTTGTCTTCGTTCTACTTCTCCATAGAGGCAAAGAACTCCTAACCCAACAGATGAGTATAGGTCGAGGGCAAAAGTCACAAGTCTTTTCCAGTGACACTGGGCTTCAGTAGTGCCCTTGGTCCTAAGGCTGGAAGGAAAGTCAGATTTAAGTTTATTTGTACTTCTGAACCCCTTTGAATCCAGTTGGATGTCATCTGACAAGACTGACTGCACCATAGGCAGTATGTGAGCTCCTCAAGACAACTTTGTCCCTAAGCTTCAAGACTTGGCCTTCTAAATAATACATCTTTTTAACCTCATCGTATGGGCACACCTTTGCAAAAAGCTTGGCAAGCTTGTGAGCCAAAGAAGATGCTGACTCTGGCTAAGATGTGAGCTTGCAATGTGTCAGCTATATTGAAATTATTTCCACATCAAATCCTCCTAGGTAGCTTACTGGATTTTCTTTTGAGCTATGCACTGTCCCTTGCAGAGGAAACATTTTGCTGGGAGGGAGCATTTATAGTCATTGCAAAAGGAGGCACACTGCAAGTCTTTGCTCCAGGTTACAAGAGACTGCCTCTGTTCCTCCACCCTTCCTAAGCTGGTTGCCCTCCTCCTTCCAGCTATTGCAACTTCCACAGCTGTATTTCAGTCCATGTAACCTGTGATCATTTCACTTTGTAATTCGGAGTGCAGTGGAGCATAGCTCAGTGCTTGAAGGAAGCTCCTCCACCCAGGGTATCACAGAATCACAGAATCACAGAATGGGACACAGGAATGGCTGCAGGTGCTCCCATTGGTGACAATAGCCACCTGCAACCTAATTCCTTGCCCACAGCATAGAGAGGAGCTGGAACAAGGAACTAAGGGAGCTCTTTGCATGAGGGAAGTGAGTAGGAAAGAACAACGCTAGCTAAAACTCTATACAGGGGTTTGTAACACATGAAGGGGAACATGGGTGGGAAGGACAAGGACTGGACAAGGTCCTGGAGCAGCAAGCATACCTCTAGCTAGAGACACAAGTGTTGGGTATCTGGGATAAGTGCTGCTGGGCTGCTGATGGTTTCTCAGGACAATCATTTGTCTCAAATGCTGACGAATTAATGCTCTCAGTTGTTTCTCTTGTCCACTCCAGACATACCTCTTTTCATCAGGAAATGCTTTTATGGCTGCACTCTACTGGAAAGGCCTGCCCCAAGCAACAGAACAAAACAAAAAGAGATCAAGGGAATACCTTAGGCCTATTGAAATAAAAACAGCTAAGACCAACCCTTAGAAAGTTTCTGGGATGAAAAAAATACCTTCTGTAATGTTGAAAAAGGAAAGAAAATGCACTCAAAGGCAAGAAAAGTCCTTCTACCTTCTTCTGGAACACACAGCTCCTCAGCCAGGCTGGTGAAATGGGCAGGCAGAGAGGGCAGCTCATTGAGAAAGTGGTGCCTCTTTTGATTGAGGAGAGTCAGTGCCTTATTAAAAATCTGCAGCCTTTTTGGCCTTGAACATTATTCAGCTCTTCTGTGGACAAAAAGGGACATTTCCCAAGGCCAATATTGGATTTTGCATGAGCTGCATTCCTGCTGACACCACGCTTACTCTGATGTTACGTGATCCAGCTATTTTTATTTGGCTGTGAGGAATTCAATGCACTCAACAGGGTGTAACATCTGTGACACATCCACACAAGCATTGTTTATTTTTATGAAACAAGACCTATGCTTACAGCATTGGCTCTTGCCAGGGAATGTGCAAGGAGAATCCTTGCACTGCATTTCCAATATTTTGTGGAGGCATCATATACAAAGTGGGCATTTTGTAGTGCACTGATGATTCTACGCAATTACATATACATACACAATTAGTGTCAACAAATGGAAAGCAAAGCCTGCTCTGAAAAAACTCACAGAGTTGTTGCACAGAGAAAATTGCAGAGGGCAGATGTGCAGCTGGATTCAGACTGCTGTTAGAAGATGGAGTAGAAAGCTGTGACTGAGCAGGGCCTCAGCTTGAATCCAGGGCTGCTGCTGTGACTCCCTCTCACCTCTGGCAACTCTGCTGGCTCAGTTCCTCCAGCTGTGAAAGCCAGATGTAATAATGTTTATGTATAGGTATGCTGTGCTATTGTCTGTGTCCACGCAAATGCTAATTTGTTTGTGGTGAAACACAGCCTAAATAAAGGTGCAACAGCGTGTGCTGTTTGCAGTGTTTGCAGTGGATATGAGTGCTATAGGCACTACAGGTAGAAGAGCATAACCTGTAGGATGCAGGAATGGCCAGGGTGACAAATTTATGTACAAGTACATAATTTGCACAAGTACGATGTTATAAAGATACATGTGGGGTGGGGGGTGGGTTGGAAAACAAGTAAGATGTGTTTTGCTCTGCATTTTCAGCTTTATTTTTCCCTTGTGTTTTATCTGATTTTCCTGCAAGTGATAGTCTATTGATCCAAATTCACCTCTGATTAAGTCCAACATCCTGAGGGATGTTCACCCACACATACACCCAGCAAATAGTGGCAATGGAGTTGTTGAAGATAGCATGTATTTCTTAGGCTATACATGTGAATAGAAAGAAAAAAAGTGCAGTGTAAAACACAGTTTCTCATAATCTCAGCCCTTGACTAGATGCCATGTTGTATTGGTGTCTTCTGAAGAGGTGATTTTTGTCCCTTCTGAGCAGAACATTATTTTAACACAGTGCACATAAGGGAGTCCTGCAAGCTTTTCCTTCTCAGCTCAAGGAAGCAACTTGCACAGAGCACTTCAGCTGCAAGGAAGTACAGATTGCACATCACTGGGGAACGTGCATGTGTATGTGTGCGTTCACATCTACAAACAAATGCACTTGGCCATTTTGCAAAGTACAAGTAAAAAGGAACAGGAACATAGAATCATTGAATAGCTTGGGTTGGAAGGGACCTCAAAGATCATCTAGTTTCAACCTCTCTGCCATGGGCAGGGTTGCCATCCATTAAATTGGTCACCAAATCAGGCTGCTCAGGGCCCCATCCAACCTGGCCTTGAATGCCTCCAGAAATGGACATCCACAGATTCTCTGGACAGCGCATGCCAGTGCCACACATCTGTTCTATAATCCATAAAAGAGTCTCTTATCATAACCTCATCTTGTCTGAGACTTTTTCCACTCATTCAGGCAGATTATACTGTTGGGCCCAACGCCAAGGCAGAAGCGGGACAGGTACAGTCTACCAGCAACCAGCACCTCTCAATGTACAACTGACACACTGCTCTCCTAGTTCCTCTTGCTTTTCTTCTACAGGCAAAGAAAGGATTTATTCTTCCCATAGACCAATAGCAAATGGCCACTTCCAGAGCTTCTTTTCCAAATAAGTAGACGATGTTTGGACTATTCTCTACGGGTCACTATGATGAACTGATGGATGAATGACTCCATATAGCAATCTGGGCACACTATGTGAATCTGACCTGCTCTTTTTCCTCCTCGTGGGCATATTTCTATGAGATGATCTCAGTGGTCTTTTCCAACCTTAATGATTCAATGATTCTATGACACAGTCCACCTTGCTCTCCAGCCTGGGGCTCGATTCACCAGCACAGATTCACTGCAGTGAGCTGAAATGCCAGGTCAGACAAGGGGAGATGCGATTCTTTCGCAGCCGCACGCTGCAGGCTGAAAACTCCCTGCTCTCAAAAACTTCTCTCAGTGCAGTCGGAGCTTGCTGCAGCTGCGGAGTGCTTCAGGGACGCGCGGGACTGGCAGCGGCAGCAATGCGAGCAGAGAACCCCACAGAACGGTGACAAGATTAAAGGAGCTGCTCTCCCCCGCCCCCCGCTCCCAGCCCTCCCCCGAACGGGTAGCAAAATCAAAGTTAAAAATGTATCTGTGGAAGGGACTGATGAAAGATTAATAATTAATTTTGGAGCAGCGATACAGCATTTTTTGAAATGTAAATTTGATGCGCAAAAGTGGCATATTATGATAAGCAGGAGCAACAAGGGAGAGAGAGTACAGGAGGGCCTGTTGCTCAGAGACAGGCTAGCGAGGAGCACTTACAGCGCCTTTAGTTTTGCTTTTCACTCCCTCCCTCTCTTTATGCAAACTTATTATCTGAACTTAGGAGGTTTTGAAGAAGTTTAAGGGCTGCGTATCTGAGGCACAAATTCTTCAGAGCACATTTCAATCGCAGTTCTGCCTTGAAAGCTGAACCTCCAGTTGCGTGTTGCCATTCATGCCCTACATGCTCTGTTTTCCTGCCTGCCTCTTTCACAGCTGCACTGGTCATTCGGTTATATTTCTGTGCCTCTCCCTTCGCTTCTGATATTTGGATTTCATATTCTGCTCCTGTCCACCCTCCTTCCCTCCCCAGCAGCCCTCGTTCATGGCTCAGCCCTTCTGAACCACCTCCTTTTGTGCACATCCCGTGCATGGTGCCGGCTCTTTCTCTCCCTCTTTTCTTCCCCCAGCCCTGTTTACATGAGGGCTTTGAGAGCAGCTTCACCGTGCGCTCTCATGAGAGTTGTGCAAATTGCACCAGTGCTTCAGTTGGAAGAGACACTCATCTCTGGAGCCCCATGCTGTGCAAGAGTGCATCAAGGCCAAGTAAGCCCCTTGATGCTGCCTCACGCTGTGATCCTCCTTTGCACAGTGTCATGTGTCAGGACGGTTTTCCCACAATGCATTCTTTAGTTCGGTGCCAGGGAAAAAAAAAAAAAAAGAGCAAATAATCTGCTGCCATTGGAGACAAACCCGGTACCTGTGGGGCAGGCAGTGGGGTGAGTCTTCTCCTACTGGACCACATCCACCTCCCAGGTTGGCCTGGGATTAGCATGATGAACACTGCCCATGCAGCCTGGCCTCCAGCCCTCCAAACTTCTTGTGGAACATGCATTGCTGTTTTACAGACAGTGGGAATTTGGGAAAGTCATTAAGAAAAAAACAATCTCATGCTTTTATTCTCTTTCTTGGATTCGCGTGGCATTTTTGTTTATGAATATTGTCAGACCTGCACCTTGCAAGTACAATTAATCCCATATAAATCATTCATATCCCTGCCCTGTCGTTTATGGGAATATAACCTAAACTCCATATCTTTATCTTAATTAAACTGATAGCGGAAAACAGATACAGCTCCCAAGTGCATCCAAAAGCACTGCCGAACAACAGAAACAGGAGTTTGTACACGGTTTCTCTGACAAAGTGCTGTTGTTTCGTCTTTCCTCAGCCCTGTCCATTGGGCTGTGTGTTGGACATCAGCCCCAGGGGCTCCCTGGGGAGAGCTGGTTTTGAGGAAGGAGGAGGAGAGCTCCATCAGAGCAGCTGGAAAGAGAGGGAGGGAAGAGAAGAGCTGCTTCCAAAAGAACATCACTCCGTCTTTGCCTCGGGAAAGCACCACTACCCAAGAAGAGCACTTAAGCATTTGCTTATGTTTAAGCACATGCTCAAATCCCGTTGATCTAAGCAGAAATGAAGCATATGTGTTTAAATGAGCATATGCTTAAGTGCGTTCCTCAGACAGGAGGGATGAGGGCAATTAAGCACATATCTATATACACACTAACTATCTGTCATTTACATTTAGTCGTCGTAATGCGTTTTGGACAGTGAACAATTCTGGCAAGGAATTTTTTCACTAATCATTTGACAACATTTGAAAGCTTTAATGAAAAGACAGCGTTCTCTGTTCCTTTGTAACGCATTTTTTTTTTCCTATAAATAAATACAATCACAGATCTGGCAATGGCAGTTTGTTTTGTTTTGTTTTGTTTTGTTTTGTTTTGTTTTGTTTTGTTTTGTTTTGTTTGTTTTTGAGAAGGTAACAAACAGCTCTTGGATGTAGTTTCCAGTCTGCGTCCACTCTGGGTCACTTCACCGAAGAGGGACATCTCGCGTAACCATGAACGGAGACAAAGCTGTGGTTTATGTCTCGAAACACAGAACAAAGTTTTCCCACCCATTGTTCTCTTGTATATGTGTAGATGTTACTATTAGCAGGCACGATTTGATTTAGGCCTTCCACACACTGCAGCTGGTTTAATGGAATGCCATAATAGTGTCACACGGTTATTCTTGAAAAACAGCTACTAAATGTTGATGTTACTTATTGTAGCAATATTTATGTGAGAATGCTGCAAATACTTGGGAAAAGGTTTTAAAGGTTGAAAGGCGAATACAGCCATAAATTATGAGTAATGCTGCAGTTGGGAAGTGACATAAAGTTCAATGGCCTCAGCTTTCTGCACTGTGTGCTCATTGTTTTGGGTGCTCATGTGACCACGCCTGGGCCCAGCCGGGGCTGCGGCTGGGCCTTGCTGGATGGCGTTTCAATGGAGGATTGTGGGTTTTTTTAAAGCGATTCTCCAGTGTCTATTGTGTAACTTTCTCATCTCTGCCACGAGAATCAGCCTGAACATCAGCCTTAGTGCGCTGAGCGGCTGAAACACAGAACGGAGTTCATATTAATGCTGGCTTACACAGCTAGATCACATTTTATCTCATAATACTTACAAGAGAAACAGAAGACAAAAAGGCAGTGCCAGCCTACTGCATATATTTGTTTAAGGGATATCTGGGTTTTGAACCACTTTCTGTGAGCCTTCCACCCAGCAAAGCAGAGCCCAAGCAAACCCTACCAAGTAGCAGGGGATGCCCAGGACAGGAGGAGGGCAGATGGGACGGAGCTGCTGCAGCTGTCCCCGCTGTGTCCATCACCACTGGATCTGTGCTCAGCAGCAGCCTGCTGGCTGCCCTCCGGCTGCAGCACAGCACTGCGAGCAGCAACACCTGGATCACCCCGCTGCTCACAGCAGCCTGAAGCATCTTTTGCCTGTGTCCGTGCTAGCACAAGGGAAGCTTGGAATAGAGGAAGTCCTCAGTTTTCCTTCAGTTTCCCTCTGCTGCTGCAGGAAGGCTTTCCAGCCCTTGTGACTTGGAGTCTCAGGTGTCTGTAAATGAGATCCATGAGCATTTCCCTCTTACCAGGACCATGCTGGTAATATCCCAGTCCTTGTTAAGTCCCCAACAGGCTGTTCAGTCACCAGTGCCTCAGAAATCATCCCAGAGTAAGTGGGTCTATGTCTCCCTCCTGCTTCAGCTTGTGTCCATTGAGACAAATGAAATACACAGCAATGCACGGACAACTCCAGCTGCTGGGAATCTGATCTCTGCCATCATGCCAGGAACATCAGAGCCCTGTTCTTCCATGGTATTGAGAGTTTTATGCAGGTGTGTGCATTTGTGCAGTGTTTACAACACATGACACTCATTTTGCATTTAAAAAATAATCTGGATTGACTCCATTACATTAATTTTTCCCTAATTTGAACAGGCTGGTTAATAAATGGGATGGACTGCACCAGTGTTCCTTTCTGGCAGAGTAGAAAGGATGGGAAGTTGTACAGATAAGCTTTTAGCAAAATTGCAAAATGTCATTAACACAAAAAACCTAAAATTGCCATAAGCCTATAAAAACTATGGTAAGTGAACTCCACGGTAAGCCTATAATCACACAAAGCCTATAATAAATTGTTTTTGTGTAGTAAAAGCTGATTAAAAATTGATTTAAAGGGTTCAAACTCCATAGATCTCACCTTAATGTATCACATGGTGTTCACATTCCCCTGATCTGCGAGGGTCTTTCTATTTCCTTGCCTCTCAAACAACCATGGCTTACCCGTGACACACCTGCCAGTCCACACATTGCCGTGTTCACAGACCATGCCAAATGAGGACACTCTGTATGGACCTAGGAAGCGTGCAGGCCATGCTGTGCAGAGACCAGATGCAAAATCAGCAATGAGAGATGGCTGCAAACACCAGCTTTCTCTCAGTGCCCACACAGCCCAACCTTCTTTCTGGTGACAGAGAGGCACCTCAAACTCAGGAATTTCAGGGTCCCAGATATGAAGCCAAGTGCCACTATTCTTTTGCATTCATTTCTTCAGACAGTTGTTGTGGGGACAATCAGGGCAAGCTCTGCATGCTGCCACAAAAGCTCTTTTCCCATCTGTGTATTCTGGAGCTCCTGTTCCAGTTCTGTGTGCTGTTATGAATTAAACTCACCACATTTTTTTCTCCACCTCCATGAAGGAGCAGCAGCCACAACATTTCATCATGTCAGCACAAGCCTGACATAAATCAGTCAGGTCCTGCTGCCATCTGTGGCTCAGAAAAGGCTTCCCAAGAGCCATCCAGTGAGATGTTCCTCTACTGTGTCAACATCTCAGCCTTAAAAAGAAATAGCTCCCAAAGATTACCACCACCTGCCCAGTCATGGGCATCAGTGAGAGGACAAGTCTGCAATGTTCTTGTACACACAGGGTTCTCAGAGCATCCTGTAGTGCTCCCTTCAAACATCAAACATCCTCAGAGAGGAGTGCTCTCAGCATCCTCCATATATTCGTCAGCTGCATGAAGCATAGATCCATTTGATGTGATCCCCACTGCCACTGTTAAAAACCCATTGAAAAGCAACAACTGTTTTGTTCTGGTGTCCCCATGAGACTTGGTGCCACATGATGCCAGTGACCAGTAATAAGCCATCACTTCTGATAGGTCCACGTGCAGTCCCAACAGGGAAAAGAAAAAAGGAAAAGGAGAGAGAGGGAGGGAGAGAAAGAAAAGGAAATAAGAAAGGAAGGAAGAAAAGGAAGGTAGGAGGGAAGGAGGGAAGGAAGAAGAAAAGGAAGGAAGGAAGGAAGGAAGAAGAAAAGGAAGGAAGGAAGGAAGGAAGGAAGGAAGGAAGGAAGGAAGGAAGGAAGGAAGGAAGGAAGGAAGGAAGGAAGGAAGGAAGGAAGGAAGGAAGGAAGGAAGGAAGGAAGGAAGGAAGGAAGGAAGGAAGGAAGGAAGGAAGGAAGGAAGGAAGGGAAGGAACTGCTGTTGGTTAGAGTTATTTTCTTCCTTTTTTTCCCAAGTCTTTTATTCTCTTTCCTGCAGTGAGGAGGATATTCAGACAGCAAAGTGAGCATCAGTTCTATTCCTGATGGTAATGCAGAGTATCAGAGTTTTGGGGCAAGAAATGTCTTTTTCAAAGTTCATTAACTAATAATGACTTAGTAATGATAAATGGGGATATTGAAAAAGTGCATTCAGGATTTCTAATCCAAAGTGCAATTTGCAAATCAAAATTTAAGTTCTAAAAAATCTCTAAGACTTAGCTACTGGTGTGATATCTTCCTCTTCATGAAACTCAGTGGCACATATATCATTGACAGCAATGCCCTCTGTTAAATATCATTCTGTTAAGGAAAGTGCTTTGGTATGCCTTGTCTGGAAGAAGGAGAAATAGGAGGTGAAGGCAAGACTGGGCAAAGAAAATTTTTTTAGGAATTATTCTATTTCTCATGAATAATCTTTCTAACTTTCATTTTAACCTTAAGTTTTAATTTGGCTATAAGAAGCTATGTAATAAATTTATTTCTGAATACTAAGTTATTTAAACAATTCTCAGCAATACTGATTTGGAAAGAAATTGCATAAATTTGAGACAACAAAATCTGAATGTCATGTGGAGTCAAAGAGGGATCAAGAAGATCTGAATCTGTGGGAATTTGTCTACGATCTTTTAGACAGACAGTTAAAAGAATGGATGAAAATGGTTTGGGATGGTTTTGGAGGCATTCAAAGAAATATCATTAGTAGCTGTCAAACTGTAAAGACACTGTTTAAAATAACATTGAACTTTATATATAGATTTTCATAGAAGATCTGTCCTAAAAAAGTATTACATGTACTACAGAGCTAACCAGGAAAATTGCCTATTTCTTCTTGTCTGCTTTGCTGGACGTTTACAGGATAACAGCATGCTCTGCCTCGGTGAAAGTTAAAGAGTGATGTCCATAGGGCAAACAGTTGTTGAGTTATCTATAAACTCATTGCTTCCAAACCTTTAGGGAGACAAAATCCTTTTGACTTTATTGAATGTGCATTTCTGTCTAATCTCCTGCCAGCCTTTACTTAGCATTACCGGTGGCTGCAGAAATGACCCCAGTCTTGAGGTGAGCTCTCCCTTTGGAGCAAGTTGTGACTTCTGGAAACAAGATTTAACAGCAATTCTGATGCCTGTGTGAATAAAGCTGATATCAGTGCACGGCACCAGAGCATCCTCAAGCCACACGGCACCCGAAGACAATTATTGCCAAACATAATTTAACTTGTGACCCTACAAATGCATTTTATTTCTATCTCATAATCATTACAGTCTTCATAACTAGTTAGAACCTCAGAAAAATGAGTATGGGTTTTTTGCTATAAAAAGTAGCAATTAGGCTCTACTTCAGCAAGCCATCTGAGTTTATCCTTAGCTTTAATCTTAGACTAATGTGCAAGGAACATCACTACAGCTTAACAGCTATGGTTCAATTAAGAAACACATTGGGGACAAGATTCAGTCTGGCAGTTTCACTTAGGATAACTACAGGCTTGTTAGTCTGAAGGAAAAATTAGGAATATTGAAGGAGAGGTTTCTTCTGCCTACTTTAATTATCTAAGCATTCTTAGTACATGCCAAGAAGTAGACATCTCCAGAGAGGGATTCATGTCACTTTGGTAGCCATCTTGGATGAAATAATCAGGTGATTCAAAATCACACTGTCTTGTCTTTAGTGACACAGAAATGTATGTATCTAAAGATAACAAACGTTCAGGTCCATTTCTTCTCTTTTTTTTTTTCCTTCTCAGCTTCTCCACTGATTTGAAGAGGCATTCTTTTGCAAACCAGATCTTTTTCATACTTCTCTCTGTTCCTGCACATGTCTCCTCCTCAAGACCATGGAGCCTTGCTTGTTGTGAGGGGAATGGTAGACGTTCAACTATTCTTCCACCTGTATTTCCCAAACAGCTCCTGAAAAATTTATTCTATAAACTGCATTTAATTGCATAGCCTTCTAATCAGCTTCATCAGACAAAGCTGATCTCTACTTCCCAACACACTTTTTTAGATTAGATAGGAAAAATGGGTTTATTCTAGAAAGAAGTCTTTTTGCCCAGTACTTTTGGAATTATTGTTTGGAAACTTCCTAGCATGTAAGGAGACATGCAGCCTTTCTTTCTATTGTTCTTTCCTCTGCGTCACAACCATATACACGGCATGAAGTTTAATATTTCCTGAATATTCTCTATATTTTCAGTCCATCACAGCTAAAGGAGCACCTACTCGGAACGACTCTGTGTTCATCCACTGTGTACAGGGTGCTGTATTTCACACTAATCATTGCTGATTGCAAATCAGGTGCATTCAAAAACATGCTGAGGTGCCAAGGCGAGTTTAAGGGTTTATACTACCTAAAGACTTTTTTTTTTTTAACTAAGTTATGGTTTTGTGATTTTTATTGTCTTTTTTGCATTTTCCAAGTTATAACATTCTTAAGAGCTCATTGCTGTATTAAAACTACAGTTGCATGAGTCTCGGAGAGTTGCAGAAGCAGCAATGAAAGAACAATAATAAAAAGAAAGTGGTTAAAGAAAATTAATTAGTACAACATCAGTTGACTTTCTAAGACACCTCAGATGTAACCACCAAAGCAGAGCTAAGGTTGAAGACAGAAAGGCAGTCATTGCTGCTGTGCCCAGGAACAGATGAAGATACCAATCATCTCATTTGGAGTTGCAAGTTGGTTTTAGTCTGCAGGTATTCATGCAAAAGAGCTGCTGCTTGGACTTCCCAGGCTCCAGCACAAGTGAATTTGGGTTTCTGCATAAATACCAGATAAGTAAAGATGCTCAACTTCCTTAAATAACACTCCCCAACTTTCAGGAGTATCACATTTGCGAACAGCACACTTTGAGCACAAACTGGATGTAGCTGATGTTGTGCAAACTTCAGGGAGTGAAAGACACATTTATTTGTGCAGTCCCACTTCCCCGGTCCTAGACAGGCTCAAGTAGTGAACCTCACACAGCAGTGCCAAGTGCAAGTTCTTGCTTCTGAGTCGTGGCAACCTTTGCTATTAGTACAAGCTGGGAGACGTAAGGATAGAGCACAGGCCTGATGAAAGGGACCTGGAGGGTACTGCTGGATGGCAAGCTGGATATGAGCCAACGATGAGCCCTCACAGCCCAGAAAGCCCATCCCATCCTGGGCTGACAAGATGCATTAGGAGCAGACTTCCCTCACTGTGCCTTTTGCTTCTCGGTAGTACACTCACTGCTCTGTGCAGGTACCAGGTTATTCCAGTCTGCCACTGCATGCTCTAAAACATGACTTTCTGAACTGGCTCCCTGCCCAAGAGCAGAACTGCCTGCTGTGCTGGGTACTGACACTGCAACAGTCAAGTATGCAAGCAAAACACAGCCAGTCTTGCAGATTTTACATGGGGATTAGAAACAGCCACAGACTCACAGCAGCAGGCAGTTTCCAGGTAGCATTCCTGTCCAAAGGGTGTCTGCCTTTCTGGGAGCTCATCTGACACGCTTCTGTGGCTGAAGTGCAGCAGTGAAACAAGGCAATAGCTGTTGCTCAAAACCCAACTGCTCAGTAATAGTTACTTTATTCTTTGTGTAAAGCCCAGACCAACATATTCAGTCTTCTTCTGTTGTTTCAGCTTCATTATGCTGAGGGCTTCAACAAATCTTGGCTTTACTTCCCAGATCCAGGTGAAGCTGGTCCACACTGAAGCCAGTTACCTCTGTAAGAAAAGATGCAATTCAAAATTTCTGCCTTTGGCTTTTGTCAGCACTTGCCCTTTCACTTACAAAGCTTGTTTATGGTGCAAACGATTTACAGAAGTCTGACAGCAGTTCAACAAGGTGAAAAGCAAAAGGCAGAAGAACTCCACATTTTCGTCATGTCACAAACATGATAGAACAACAAAAACAATTCCATTTTCTGCTTTCTCCTTTCAGTAGTGATAAAGTCAGATCTCTGAGGAGGTATTACTGTGAAACTAACACTTAAATATGTGCCTTTGAGGCTTTTTTCCATTGTTTTCCCTTTAAAATGAAGTTTAAAAATACATTGGGGATTCAGCAATATCCATAATTCTGTCTGTAGATTTCTGCCTCTCTAAGACTTGCTCTGTTTAGTATTTTAGTCCAAATCTATTTCTCCTATAAGCAGACACGGCTCTCTCATGAAGCTGCACCTTTATAGCTGAATATACCAAGAAAGACATTTTGGGAATACATCCCCTGCAATTACCCCCTTTCTTCCACACTCACAGCTCAGTGCCAGGGACTCTTCCCCCCCCACACTGATCCTGCTTGCTGGTGCAAGGAGCTGGCCATATGGTGAGCTGCAGCCCCGTGCCCCAGAAGCCAGGCTCCTCACTTTCCATGGGGTCCATGTTGACCCATACTACTATGTGCCCAACAGGATGGTGTCCTGCTTGTGGAGGAAAGAAAACAGCAGTCTCAGATAGGTTTCTGTTAAGTTATTTGGAGTAAAAGGAAACTATGGTAAAATGTGGGAGCCTGCATTAGTCAATCAAACTGTTCTGCTTCCTGTCCCTGCTAAAGGTTTCCTGGATGATCTGGACCAAATCCTGCATCAAAACATAGAGCTTTCGCTTCCAAAATGAGAAAAAATATGACTTGACATCTGCAGAGATGAGATTTAAGAAAGGTAAGTGAGGAAAGTTCACAAAATGTGCTGAAATCCCCAGGTGGCAAGGTTGGAAAAGTATTATTAGCTGTCATCACCTTCTTATTTATTCCGCTCAAAGAAATAGGAGGACATTTGCAAAGGGATCTCAGTTCATCTTTGCAGTTGGATACACCCAGGTATACAGGCACCTCTCATTCATGTGACTCATCATGTGGATTCTGGGTATTTTCCTCAATGAAATTAAGAGTCTTATAAATACATGCATTTCTCAGCAGCAGCTCACCAGCATGGGTCAGGGAGAAAGGATTTGCTTTTCTCCCCTTTCCTGAGGAATCCTGAGGGTGGGCAAGGAAAGGAATCCTGGTCACTGTTGGAACATAGAAGGGGACAGCACTTATCCATCCACCTCCTTCTTGGCAGAGGTAGCATTCACTTATTACTTAACCTATTTAGCCACATGCTTTCTATGCCTGCTGACCCAGATGAAATTTTTGTTCCCTGGTCCTGGTGTCATCTGGAAGGAATGTGACATCGAAATTGCCACTGGAACACTCTTCTATAACAGGCTCATGCATCCCACCTCCCCCAGCTCCCGTTCCTTGTGTCCCTGAATAGCCAGAAAACGCTCTTTACAATTCATAGAATTGTTTGAATTGGAAGGGACCTTTAAAGGTCATCTAGTCCAAATCCCCTGCAGTGAACAGGGATGCCTGCAGCCAGATCAGGTTGCTCAGAGCCCTGTGCAGCCTCAACCTTGAATGTCTCCAGGGACAGGACATCCACCACATGGATAATACTCTGTGCAAGACAAGACTCGATGCATTTAGCATAACTCCCAATATAATTCCAGCATCAACCCAGCAGAGTCAGCAGTGATATATGTCAACACTCCTGCCGTAGAGCTTTGCAACATCACTGGGAATTTCTGAATCCGTATGCTTAAGAAAATAAGGCTTGCACACTCATAATGGTTTATCACATACTAGTGCATATGTATGTGCACGTGTATGTGAAAGACAGCCATCCCATCTCCCCTCAACTTCACCTTCCTTTTGAACTCATTAGCAATTTCAGCTGAACCCAACAGAAGTGCTCAAAGGCATCCCAGTTCTTAAATGTTTCATGAAGAAAGGCAAATGGTAGAGAAAGACCTGGTGAGTGCCTAGCTGGAAGGGCAGCCACAGGTGCACAAACCCACCATGAGGTGCCAGAGGAGCTGTTCCAGAGGGAGGGCTGCCCCAACCCCTGCATAAACTCTGCTCAGAACTCAAGCCCTGGCAGACACCAGAGGATCCAGCCAGAAGACACAGTGCAATAGAAAATCAATTGTTATAAATCTCAGTGCTCTCAGAACAACTTATTAGCTTTGCTTGTGGCAAGTATCTTTTCTGAAAACCACCTTTTTTGAGGTTGGCTCTATTTTGCTATACCCGTTTCAGGACAAATTGGAGCTGTGGTACTACTCTTCTGATTCTATTTGTATCGTTCTCACATTAATTGATGTTTATTGGCAAGACATCAGGTTTTTCCCTATCTTGCTATTTTTCCTTGATTCAAAACCCCAGCCAATCATTTTGCTTTAAATAAAATGCAATAGCATTGATTTGTGGATAAGATTGCTTAGATGGGGGAGAAGGTGTGGCAATATTTTCATATGAATCAATTTATTGGAAAAAAATTAAGCAACTGAAAATGAAATTTCTAGGTTATTTCTACAGCAGTTGTAAACTGATAAGACAGCAATAAGTGACAAGACATTATATGGATGTCAAAGTGGAGAAAGCTACATAAATAAGTATCTTAGAGAATGCTTGAGGAGAAAGGAATGTGTGTAGAACAACAGATGCTTTAATACTAACAGTCCCACTCCTTCACTGTTTTTTTGTTTGTTTGTTTTCTTTAGGGGATTTTTTTTTAAAGATTTTTTTTCTGCTTTGCAGCAGAAAACCCAGCAACAGCCTTTTCTATGTGATACTTCAAGGTACTCTCTTCGTGTATCAGTGGCGGTATGGAAAGGTTGAAAAGATCTTGATGAAGGGAACATTTTGGTTAGCTGTTGTGTGTGCATTGTCCTCTTTCACTGATAGCTGCTGGTTTCAGCTTCACAGGGTTATCTAACACAGAATCAGTATGTTTACCCTTTTCATCACTTATACCAGCATGTGAGTTTATCTGAGCTGCCATTTATACCATCATTGACACTAGCAGTGATCTTGGTCCACTGTGTTTTCTTTGACTCCTATCTCTTTTGGCTCTGAGACATACAGGTTTATGTTAACATTCCAAAATCTTTTTTAGGAGTAAGACTTCTTAGTATCATTACAAATTTGGCTGACATAAAACTCAGACTCTTCAGTGCCAAGTATGCATTTGGGGATCTCATATCTGAGACAGAAGATCTCAGTAAGAATAGTTCACTGAGCTGCCCATCAGTCATCAGATTAACTAAAGATGGCTTCAGCAGGAAGCATGAATTGACTGTGGAATTTCTGGAATGGATGCCTCTGTGGCATCTTACATCTTTCCACTCTCTACTATCTTTAAACTTTAATTCAAAGCTAACATGATTTTGTTTAAGAGATTTTTCAATTCTTCCATTACACTGATAAATTGTTACATTAGATTTATGCACTGCGAAAAGTGAAGAAAAGTACTGATTAATGTGCCTTCTAGACCAGAAAGGATTTTGATGTATTTTCCCTTGACAGTCCTAGTTGAAGTCCAGGTATATGTCCACATGTATCTTTGCTTTCTTCCATACTTGCTCATTGTTGATAACTGGGTGCTTTACGCCAGCAGGTGCTCTGACCCATAGGAGAGGCACAGTTGCTCCTGCTGCCTGTGGGATCTAGGGTCTGGGAAGGCAGCAGCAAGGAGGTGGAGTGAGCATTAGCAGTGTCGTATATCCCAAGACCAGGTTGACTAGAGTAGCTGGCATTTACTTGTGTCACAGCCTGTAACTGAGGTGACACAAAGCCTAAGAAGCAGCATCCAGTTTCTGTGCTCCTAGGGTGTTTTACTGATGATATTTCTCTTCTGAGCTTTGGCTTCATCATGTCCCAGTCATGTTTAGTCTTTATTTGCATGCTGGGGAAACTTGTAAGGGCATGTTATATTCTTTTGTCTCCCTCACTGGAAACCTAATTTCTTCCTCATAGTCTCCAGGAACTTCACACTAGCATAGCACTTAGTAGAATTTGTCAGGTAAGGGTCAGTATTTTTGGATTGTGAAACAGATGTGCATCATACAGTGAAATTCCTGTTGTATGCTTTATATACAGCCACAAGATATCTTTCATTAAGCATTCAGGTTGGTAACTAAGAAAAACTTCTCAGAAAGAGCAGTGATGCACTGGAATGGGCTGCTCAGGGAGGTGGTGGAATCACCATCCCTGGAGGTGTTCAAGAAAAGAGTAGATGTGGTACTGAGGGATGTGGTTTACTAGGCATGGTTGGACTACATAATCTTAGCAGTCTTTTTTTACTGGCAGTAGAGAAATCAGTGCAGCCCAAGCCCCAAGAATGGGACTAGTCTAGCAGCAGAGCAGTTCAGGCCCACCAGCATCAGGATGCTCCAGCAAAAGTGGAGAGAGAGGTAGAAAGAGGCAATACATTGACTCAGTCCACTTCCTGAGACATAGCTGATGATGGAATGATCTACAAAAGCCAGAGCCAACAGAGAAAAAACAAGAAGAAGAAGATGGCAGGAATATGGAAGGATGAGAGGAGACTTGAAGAATATACAACCAAGTCCACTAAAATAAATAAATAAATTTAAACTACTTAAACTCAAAAGAAATACAGATCTGGTGAGAGAATCACTACATGGATAACACAGCAGCCATTGGCAAAAAAGAAAACTAAGCATTGCTACGTAGATGTTAGGGAGGTAAACTACCCAGCTGACTTTTCACTAGTGTCAAGGAGATTTTTTTCAATCCCATGAAAAAATTCAAACTTCCAAAAATGTTTCCTTTGCATCATAGCTACAGGAAGATCATTCTGGAGCAGCATCAGGCAAGCATCCCCTTGGGGTATGTCTGAGCTGTCCACGTCACTACTCTCACACCAGGTCTTTTATTAATTTACTGGCTACTAAATTAAAATAATAATGCTAATATGGGCTCTACATTTCTTTGCTGATGTGTTTTTTTCTTTTATTGTATTTATGGATTAGTCAGTGGAATTGAACTAATATAACTTTTTCTTTCTGGTGCTGTAGAGGGCACCAGGCATGGTTCAAGACCTTGGTAACTATCGTTGATGTCAGTGGCTTAGTATTTCACTTTCATGGGATACTCTTATTTCTGTATTTACAGAACTGAATAAAAGAAAATAAATCAAACATAGATTACAGTTTTGTCGTATATAATATAATAGGATGCCAGAGTACTCAAACTATTTGACATTGTCACTTTAAGAAAGCAGACCAGGTAGCCTTCAAGTCCTATTAAGTTGTTTCAGATAAGTCAAGAGCTTTTGATCTCTCAGCAAAACTCCTTTTTGAAACTTCTGCAGAAAATTCTGCTGCCTTTTTATGTCAGCTTTTAATTATTTGTATATCCCATCTATCTTCTCTGATCATCTCTTAGCTGATTATTTCAACTTGTATTGGTCAGATTCACCCTGATACTGCACAAATTCAGTCCGATACTGCACAAATCTAAGCAGACAGGTAATCTGATGAGCTGGAGTCACTCCATTGACATTTTCAGAGCTAAGAGAAGTAAATTAAGTTCATGCAGAAGCATTGCATGATCCAGATCCAAAATAACTCCAAGTACAATCATTGTCTCTGAGTGTTTGATTCTTTATTTTCAACATGGATAATCCTACCTCTTGTTTGTGACTTTGCTTTCTCTGTTTTGAATTGTGCTGCTATTATTCAGTTATCACAAGTAAGTTCCCACTGTCTCCCAGGCATCTTGAGTTATCACCTTCTCTTTCACCTCCCATTCCCAAGACCTTGGAAAGGATTGCAAGGGGGGATGAAGGGGAACATAATCGTATGTCTGGCCATCTAGTCACAAAAAATTTCCCTAAAGTCCAGTTTGATTTCCATAATACTGAGGCTGCATTGTTTTGAATTTTTAATTATTTATTACAGTCATCAGTGTGGCAATGTGGCTGACCTATTGCTTTTTAATTATTTTGGTTGCTTTTGATACTATTAACCATGACATTTTGCTGATCTAGCTACATTCTTCTTGTGGTTTTGGCCCCAAGATCATTCAATGTCTGTGTCCATCTCTGTCAACAGAAAGTCAGCTTCTTCTTAAAAGATCACTTTCATCTGCTCTACCTGCTGAAACAGATGATTTAGTTTTGCCCTCCAACTTGTAGATAAGTATTTGGGTTAGATTTTTGTCTTTCTGCTGGTGCTGCATAGATTTCTGGGTTCAATATAGCAATAATATTTCAAGCTTTTTTTAATCTTGCTTCCCTGTGAAATGGAACAAGTAATAATTTCAATAAAAGAATATCAGCAAGACAAGCATCTATTAGTTCGTACATGCTTCCTACAAAAGCCCATTATTATTCCCCCACTTACTGCTTGGAGAGGGAGAATTTCAAGAAGGAGGAAGGTTCCTCCACTCCTCCTGGAGAGCTTGGTGCCCATCACTCCCCCATGTCTGTCACTATTTGAGGCATGGATTGTGCTCATGTTCTTCCTGGTTTCAAGATTGTTATTAGCCCTGCTTACAAGTATATGTTAAATTCAATAGACTTTACACAGGACTTTATAAACCAAGCAGAAAAAAGCACAGGAGCTGAGACAAACTGGGCTATCTTGATGTGGTAGGAAGCCGTTAAAAATTACAGGCCATTCCATAACTAAAAATCAAAGCCAGAACATGATGCTTCCCGTTGGCCTCACTGTTTCCCCCTGGCACTGCATTGCTGATACTGAGTTCATTAGGCATCTCCTCCTCTCTGGTTCACACAGAAGCTCTCTCAGAGCCTCCAACTTCCCATTTATGCTCCCCTAACCTCTCCTCAAAGCTGGAGCTGCCATGGTTGGCCACAGAAGATGAGGAAACATCAAATACAGGGTTGTAATTAACACCAAAGCAGGGGTACTGCTCACCTTCACTGTGTACTATCTTTTTTTTTTCTGTCCTTTCCAGAGAAAATGAAGTCACACAGGTGAAAAGTCAAGACCAGGTTTTAATCAAATACCACTGCGTGTTTGTTTAAACTTTACCCTTTCAGTTTGCATGACTTTACAGTCTTAGAAAAGAAATTCTGAAGGAAAGATTTGAAAGAGGTAAAGGAAAAGGACTTGTGGATCAAGAGTGATCTGGGGCCTTGTGAGCCCCAGGCAACCCATAAACCCAGAAAACTCATTAAGCACCTACTTCGAACCTAAATACCTAAAGAATTCTTTGGAATTTCCTCACCTTCTCCTTTCCCCCACAAGTACTCCTTTAAACCTGTCTGGACCATATGCTCATGTCATGTAAAAGCACTGGCAGCACATAAGCATCTCCAGAAAAAAAGAAGAAAAAAAAGCTGGTTATCTGTTTTATGCATTGCAGAATTGATGACTGTCATGTTTATAGCCTGATTCCTTTAAGAAATAGATAGAGAATGACATCAGCAGAGCACTTAGCTACTGGGTCCTGGTTTTAAGAGGGTGGTGGACATCACCTGCATCTAAAGCTGGTTTTCTATGGAGCTGGCAATGGGAGAAATGTAGAATGCAGATTTTGAATTTTTCCACTCCTAAATGTTTTCCATATCACCATTACATTTCAGAACACCTAAGACTTTCTCCCTCTTTCTAGTAACTATGAATACTATTTCAAGTGTATTTTCATGGAGGAAGAATGGTAAAACTTTTAACTCAGCTCCATCACTACTGCCAGCTCCATGTGTCTATTTTTCTGCTTAGGAAAGAACATTCAAATGAACCCTTAGGCTCAACAACCGTTGAAGAAAAGCAAGACATGAATGAAGTGGTTAGAGTAATGTGGCTAGAGCAATAATATCATTATTTGCATGGGAAAAATTAGTAAGGTATTGGATGAATCATTATGGATTGTATTTTGAGCCATTTCCCATTCTTATCTGGTGATTGCTGATAAAACACCAGCCTCAGTGATTACTAGTGAAATCTTTACTTGCAACATCATCTCCACGCTACAGAATACCATTATTATTCAATATGATTTAAATGTTGATGAGCACTCAAGTGCAGAAAACAGGAATGCATTATATCCCACTTGGCTAAAAAGCACAAAATACCAAATTTTGCCTGATAAACAAAGCCTGTTCTTAATCTAGTGGGGTGAAGACTTAGCCTGCTCCAAATGATAAGCTATCATGTGTTTCATCTCTGCATACTGAGCTCCAACCTGTTTTCATTTGTTTTACCCCTACTCCCAGCATGGACCTCAGCACATGGACAGATAATAGTACATAGTCTCCAGCACATATTTTTACTTTTTTCCTGTTACCTAATATAAAAATTGTCTTAAATATTTCAATCTTTCATAAAGACATTGATTCTGTTTCTTTTCTTTTTGGGATTTTTAATAAAAGTACCTGTTCTAGAGCAGGAAAATTCCTGTGGAAATTATAACCTGCAGAACATATTTTCCAGACAAACGAGAATTTTACTACTCTTATCAGATATGTGCACCTCCCTACCCTACCCCACAGCCCCCATCTCCCCCTCCCCCTCCCCCCCCCCAAAAAAAAAAAAAAGGAACAATGTTAATGAAAACACCAAAGCAGCAAAGCATAGAAGGAAAGAAATGGCAAGAAACTGCCCTGTCCATTTGGGGCTCACAAGAAATTTGTAGGACTTGACCCACATAGCTCTTTTCATAAACCTTTGAATGCTTACCTGGCATTTTTCTAAATCAGTTTTAAAAGAGAGGTATTTATAATTCTTATGAAATCTACTTCTAGAAGGTTAGGGCAGAACACAAATTTTCAGATTGTTAGTGATGAGTCCCTTTTATTACTGAGATTTCCAAACTGTGAAAAGATATGATTGAATACTGAAAGTATGCTGAAGTCTTGCCAGATATATATAATCGTTCTCTTTCTTTTGGACTGCACTATTCTAAAATTGCTTTCTGTAGTAGATCTTTTTAGATTGTGAACACTCAAATTCCCTCAGAAACAGTGAAATAAGCATTTGTTAACAACAAATACTAGCTGTTAATATTAGGAAGAAAGACAAGGCTACTGGAGATGCTACTGCAAGGTTCCTTGCAGGTCTTTTATATACAAAAATTCACGGAAGATGCAAATTCACAATTATTTCAGTTCTACTTAACTTATAAAGGTTTCATTAAATTCCAGGAAAAATGCAGTCCCAATAAAGCCCTTGGGAATTTTTCCATTGGCTGCATTGCACCAGGATTTCAAATGGGTATTTAACCTGGCGAAGAAATGAGTAGAGACGATTGCAGGATTTCCTTCTGTTTGAACGTTCTCATTAGTTGAGGCCTCAGTGACCTCTGGGTTGATGGGTTGCTCCAGTGTTTAATTGCTTTGACCCACGGGGAGTTTCTTTTCATGTCCAACATAACCTTAGGTTTTTTTGGTTTAATGTGACAAATTACTTCATAAAACCAACCCTGGATATTTTCATTAATTCTGGACAAATTGTGTTACACATAAAAGATATCTTTTTCACAGATGCTATGGCCATGCCAAATGGTCCTGTAATTGTTCCTTTTTAACTACTTTGGTACATGTTGGTACATATTTAGAATTGTTGAGCTTTATAACAGTATATAAATAATGGTGTAATTCTCAGGAATCAGACCACAAAAATAGGTAATTCTGACTCCTATAAAGTAAGCCTTTCCAAGAGCCACATTTTCTGACAACAAATCACTTCTTCTAAGAAAAGAATGCAGTCTCTCCTCATTTCTATTGCAACACTGGAAAAGCTACAGAAGGAGGACCAGTGATGATACAGAAAAAGCCCTGGCTTGCTCGAAACCTGTTCTGCCCACCTAGGAGCTGCATCTTCCATGGCTCTGAGAAAAGACCAACCACTCCAGAGTGTTGGAAGTGCCATCACCAGCTGCTTTTCAGAGTGATCAGGTATCAATTTGCTTTGGCACCCTGGGCCGAAACATCTCAAGAAAAGCAAGAGTCAAAGCACACAATGTTGTGGATGGTTTTCCCATTTTCCTTCTTAACACGATACAGAGCATGAAGCTTCACTGTACATTATTGAATTACTTGGTGCTCTTCCGCTACATCACCAGGATGGCACTCTGGCCAAGGAGAACAGAAGTTGTGGTAAACATGATAGCCATATTTCCATCTGCCACTGACAGAGTGGTCTTATGCTATCTTGTATGTATGGAAATGAGATGGTTAGCTGTGCAGTTTACACATGCAGATCCCCATTTGCAAATGTCACCCGTGAAAGACAGAGGCCACTCCAGAAAGTACAAAGCTCGGGATTGTTTAGGCAGAATGGAAAATGACACCCCAGCATTTACAATGGGATTTTTATTATCGATGTCATAGATATGATACTTGCTACTGACATGCTTGAATTAGAAGAGACAAAGTAAACTGTTAGAAAGAAGAGGCCATTGAACTAAATACAAGTGTAACCCTAATGCTTATATTGCAGCATTCGATTTCCTCTTAAGTCTCAGGAAGGGGGGGGAGAGGCAAAGGGGAGACCTGGGTTTCAACTGAAGTCTCTTATGTCCACAGAAGAGGATAGGGCCTCTCCAAAAAGCAGACAAAGAGCCAGGAGCTGACCATCAAGAGCGCTTTCATTGCAGGAGTGGAACATTGCAATTTCTACTCAATTCCACTCAAATATGTATCTCTGCAGTGCCACACTGGGAAAAAGTTTAAAATTAAGAATTTGGGAATGTCCCCAGTGACTGAGCATCTGGAGATACGTCAGGGCCAAAAGCTTTATTTTCTCTATCCAACAAATTCTCACGTTGATAAAGGTTTGAGACCTCCATACTCAGAAGAAACCAAGGAAATGATCATCTCCTGCCTCGGGGCCTGGAACTGACTACAAGATCCCGTGAGCTTGTTTTCTGATGTGAGGTTTGGATGGAAGCTGAGCTGAGAAACTGGGTAATCCAGGTGGTACCCATTCACCTTCAGGATGTGTTGGAAAGACAAAGAAACTTGTGCTATGTGTTGAAAACAGGAGAATAGAGAAGTCTCTTAATGGTTCAGCCAAAGAAGGGTATCATCAGTCACTAAGCTTGGTAGTAAATGCATATAATAGCAATGTTGGAACAGGAATAGATTTAATATCTACAGATTATTTTAAGGAAATAAAGATATTTTTAAAATAAAAGAAGATTGCATTTGTATTAAGTGTTTCCTTCCCTGGGAATGTTGGCTTTTGAGGGCTTTTGGTATCATATATCAAATCTAGGACAGTCAGGCAGACATAGATGAAATGGTCTGGAGGACCAAGATGTGGTCCCTCCTTCAGCAAAGAGAAAAACTGTACAAATGTCAGAGTGCAGTTGAGTTATCCATACTAATGCTTCAGCATTTCCATTCAACTGGGAGAGAGCTTTCCTAATCATCATGCCATCAGGAACAGGAAAGAGCATCAAAATAAACCATTGTGTGATTCAAGTGACCATAGCCTATCACTGAAACACTCTATCTTGTCCACATGACCACATTCTTCGACTCTGCTTTCCACCATAAAATATATGAAATCATTTTTAACACAAGTCTTATAAATAGACTGGAACTTTCTACAAGCTCTTCTTTTATCCTCCAGCTTTCCACCCTTCCAAAACAAGTCCTGGCAACCAGTACACAAGGATTCACTGTCCAGGAGCTTCCTGTCCATGATATCTGTAGCACTACAGAGATCTGGCCCCTTTGGGTCCTCAGAGCAATCTGCAGCTCAGCTGGGAGCAACCGGATCTCAGGTGAGAGTCTCAGCTACTGCCACCCTGCCCACCATTATGTGGCAGCAGGAGATTTAGAAATGCCCAAAAAGCATATGCCATTTTTCTCCCAAACTACAGCTTTATGTTAAGGAGGAGAAATGAATTATACGCTGCAGGTAACTGTAGTAATTAGGTGCTGCCAGTGAGAACATGAGCTCCTCATAGGGAGCAGTGATCAGAAGGCCACACTTTAAACAAGGAGTCCATATCCGTGAATGGTCAGACTATTGGTGGGGCACAGTGATGCAGAGCAGAGATTGCTGTGTGCAATGGTTTCTCACCCTTCAGCAGGGAAGAAATGGGTGTCTGGAGAGTACAGAGGCACTCCAGATGGTTGGTTCAGTTATGAGTAAACCACAATGTTTACCCCTTAGTATCAATAAAATTTCCCCTATATCGTTATGAACAAAAGCATACTTCAGACTGCAAATTCTTCAAGCTGATTGTGCATTTTTAAAGAAATACATTTCTCCATTATTTAAATTATGCATTTTAATTAAAATTTAGAATTTATTGACTGTTTCTCATTGGTATACTCTATTCTGAAGTAAATGGAGACTCGTTCAGTAAATGGAGGCTTGAAGCCCAATCTTGAAATCCGTTCTGAGGTCAGTGATGGCAGATGATTACTTTTCAGTGTGCCTATAGCATTTACTATTCTGCTTCACTCTTTCAGAGCTCTTGGAATTTCAGTCCTGCTGGAGCAAGAAGGAAGTCTTACCTGGAGAGCAAGCCCCATCTGGGATACATTTTGCAAGTTTTGCATACCATTATGGGGACCTAAATAGAGTTCTCCTGCACTAGCACAGAATTGGAAACTCCAGCATAGGAAAAAACACATTTAGATTCACCCAGATTTACATCCTTTGATCAAAAGCTGCCCCTTGTGCTTATGAGAATCTCATGTAATTATCTGCAAAATTACTGCTTTATCTGCTTGCATATTCCTCTGTAGAACAGTCTTTGCCATGTTATCTACAAGAAGTGGGGTTTCTTGGGCTGTTGAAATCATGGTTCATACCAATGAATGTCAGTATCTCATTATCCTTGTTCTTGTTAGGGATCTATCTACTCCTTGTTTTGGAGTCTGTGACTGTGTTTTATCCACTATTTGTGAAATATCTATAAAAATGGACTCGTGCTGCATAACTGGCCTCCCATCTATCATAATAAAGAAAAGCATTATTTTTATTACCATTAGGTTTTACTTAGCTGCATGTTGATGCCAAGGTCGGTCCAAAGTTTAAGCAGACTTTTATAAAACATACGTCTGTATAGAAATGTTGTCATTGATTTTTTTAATTGCAAGAGAAAACAATCGTATTGGAATGAATGAAATAACCATTCCCCTGAACTTTCTGCCCTAAATGTGAAAACTTAAAAGTGGAAGTGACTCAAATATAGGCAAATCTGACTTCATTGATTTCTATTGTCCACGGTGAGAAAACACAACCAGTAAACAAAGCAGAAAGAGTGACAAGTAAATTGGATTTTTAAAAATTCTTTCACTTTTAATAACGTTAATGTGGGCTTTGTAACACGGGTAAAGGCTTTTGTTTGTTTGCAGCATACGACCTATAAAGTGTCAGTGTCCCTTTAAATGCCTTCCCATTGTAATTTATTTGCTCCAAGAAAGACAGCAGTGAAGTTAACAGTGGGAATAATTGTAGCTGAAGAGGTTAAATTTGCCACTTGTTCCAAGGGTAAAATTTCCCATTCACATTCAAAGAGGGCTTTCTGCTTTCAGGTTATGCCTGTTCAAACTCTTTCCTAAGAGCAGTGTCCATTTCCCCAGCCACTTCACCCTCTGTGGGAGTCTGCCTAGAAGTCCCAAAGGGTTTTTCATAGACACCCAGACTCTCTGAGCAAAGAGAACTACGAAGATGGTCCAGATGGGCTTGGGCCTCATGCCCCTCTTTTAGCATGGCAGGGTTTCCTGTCTAAATATGAAAGCCCAGAGGCACAAGGGGCAGTCCCACAGGAGCAGTGGAAAATGGCAGGCTTTCCCTCCTCCCACAAGCCAGATAAATCCCTTTCTAGCCCTAGGTCCCTCTCTACAGGGCATTTTTCCTTTGGCATAAAATTAACCACAAAGGATGGTAGATGTTGAACAGGATTAGCCAGTCAGAACCACTACGTAGTCCTCAATTTACTCTTGGAAGTCTTTGTAAACCCAAAGCTCCTCTGGTAAGCCTACCTGAGGTTTCCCACAAAGGAGCCAGAATCAAAACCCAGCAAAGATCAGGCTCATCGTGGTCAGGCACGTCAGCAATTTAAGGTGATCCAAACTGCCTCTGTGTGATGCGAATTGCTCATTTTAAGAGAGCACTCCCATACACATCCACAAGTCTCTACCCTGTGCAAATTATTTATATTATTCAGGATTTTTGTCATACTTTGCATATTATCACAATAAATGTAAAAACGTGAGGTTTTTGAGTGCCGGAATTGCTCATCTTGTAATGCCTGAATAAAGCAACTGCACAAATCTGCACACAGAAGAAAGCAACTGCCTTTGCTTTCATTCATCAGCATGTCTGGATAAAATCACCTTTCCTGTTTAATGTTTGCCCTCCGCATTTTCAAGTGTAAAAATTCAAGCAAAAAAAAAAAGTGCTGTGTAGCAGCTGGCCCATTTAAGAAGGTGATACATATTATTCAAATGATTACACGAATGGCTAAAGGTGACGCATTATTCCCTATTTTCATTTGTGCAGCATAGCTTCAGCATGGTGATGAACTATGTCAACCAGGAACCTTGGCTGCCTTCTGTTGGAGAAAGCCCCTCAAAGATCTTTGATGTGACAGCAAAACTGGGAAATATTACTGACTCACAGCCTTTAAGCAATCAAGAAGTGATCAAAGCAGTGACTCAAGAATTCAAGGGAAAAATTACATGCTCAGGGAAATGAGGAAACCTTATTACTGACTGATACTCAATAGAACAGGCAACTGAAAGTCTAATTTTGTGAAATATGATTTTAATTGGTGTTCACCAACTTATTGTGTGTTACTTATGTAAAAAGAAGCTTTTAATTTAAAAAAAAAATATATATATATAGCATGGCTCAAAATTCCTATTACAAAAGCGTGGGATGGAAATGTTCTGTCCCATTTCATTTCTGTGCAACTCTACAAAAAACATAAAGCAGAAAGCCAGAGGTCCTCAAGCTTCCCCCCATAACCTCAGCCCAGCACCTGCGAGATTTATCCTCTGCTGGAAGAAAAAGGGCTAGTGAGGGCATCCAGGCAGGACAGCATGAGACACAAAGGCCACTGAGCACACACAGGGCAAGGTCACACCCCAGCCAGAACACTTCCTTCATGAGCATATTACAGATGCAACAGGAGGAATTATTTCACGTTATAACATCAGTGTATTTTTGCCTTTGTTGAAAACAGCAGTTTCTTTGCCTGGCAAACCATTCCCTCAGACAAGCTACCTACAATTTACATTCACCTTGATGAGAAGACTACTTTCAACTAACTGATTGTCTGGATGCCCATTGATTGCTTGTCAGGCATCACTATAAAGAAAATACCTGGAATGCGCCAATGATCAGGTAAAAATTGAAGCTACTTGTCTTGATGTTACATTCTATTCCCATCTGACTCCATTTTTTAAAAGATCTCAAATGCTGCAAAATGAGAACTGTACATTTTTAGTGAACACTGAGAGGATGATCCATGCTGACAGGCATTCGTTTGCTATCTGCCACAGGTAGCCCAGCATTAAGGTATAAAGCTTCAGGGCACTGAAAGGATTTGATCTAATCTTATATTATAAGAAGCATCCAACATTGTACATTCTCTTTTCCAACACAGACACTTATGTACAGCCTAAGGGCCCTATCCTGCTTCTCTTGAAATCCATTGGAGTTTTTGCCTTCGCTTCTTGAAGCAGAGGAAGAAGGAGTGAGTTGTGTAAGGGTGTTACACTGATGGCTATTCGGCCATCCTAACAAATCATCAGCCACAACATTGCTGAAAATACCACCTGTGTAGTCAGAGCAATCTGTCTTCCAGCTCCTCTCTGACAGTCGACTTTGCTCCTGTTGTTCTTCTTTGCCAAAAACAGCTGGTTGTGTTGGCCAGAGATCTGGATTGAGGAGAGGAGAGGTTCTTTAAGGAGAGACATAGTTGTATGAATATCAAAACACCCAGGGTTCTTTCATGAGTCATAAAAATAAATGCATTAACTAGAAGGAAAACAAGACAGCATGCAAGTACTCTCAGTAGCCAAATGCTTTTTGCAAGCACTTGAATTGCACTTATTGAAACAAAGCATGAATACAAAAGCCAATGATTAAGACTTTACCTTTCACTTTCTTTCCCTTCTTTTTAGTCAGTGAAATGCATTTATTGTATTGTCACCACCATTCATTGTAGCACAACAGACTTTAAACAGAAAAGATATGATACAGATACTGTACATATCTATGGAAATGGAGAAATAAGAGGCTTTAGCTGAATGCATGTTTTCTCTGTCTGATCTTTTCTAATATAAACATTGGAGCAGTCAGCTCACAAAACACTGGGAGTGATTCTGCAATCTTCATACTGGCAATTCCTAGGCCTTAGGAAGATGGGCTGGCCTCTATCTGGTTGCAAGAAGCATTCGTTTCTGTTTCCATCAGCTGGAAATGAAGTGCTGGGGTTAAAATATAGAAGCAAAATGAAAATACTGACCAGCATTAAGGATCGCATGAAATGTTCTTAGTATCTTTAAAAACAGAAACAGAAATATAGGTTTGAAAAAAAAAAAAGAAAAAGTCTTTTTTTTGTATCCCATTATTCATTCCTGTCTGTAAGCAGTGGAGCCTGATCCTGCTAGGTCTTATTCATGTGGGTAATCCCTTTGACCCAGTCATAAATACATTATTCTAGCTCAGGATAATCTTCACGTATCAATCTGAACCGATGCCTGTACTCTTGAACAAAAAGTTACGTGTTATATTTCTTGAATCTTGTAGCTGTAATAGCAATCAAGCTGTCTTAATACAATATTTCATCTTAAAAAAAAAATAATAATAATGTATCCAAGCAATTTCCATCAAATCTGATTCTTAAAAAAATCAGGTGTTTCAACTTGGACAGAAACTTTGGATTTGTTGTAGTTCTCTTTCTGTGCACTTTTTTTCCCAAAGGCAGACATTCATACACATATAATTCCCTCTTCTTGTCACTGGGCTTCTGGGTCAGTGAGCATTCCTCTGCTGTAGTGTTTTTCAGATGAAACTCCAAGAGAAACACTGTCCTCAATGATGGGTCGGATACAGCAGAGGAGGATGGGCAAATATTCTAAGATTGGCCTGGATTCTTGCCAGCAGCAGAAGAAAAGAGCCTTTGTGTTTGGACATCTGAAGGCCAGGCATAAACATGTTAGCCGATACTTAACACCCAAAGCCAGGGCCAAAACCGTTAGACACCCTGAATAATCCTCGCTGGGCCTCCTTTGGGTTTCAACTGCCCATTACAATGGGGCGGCCTCCTCCAATTACCCAATGTGTTTCTTCTAAAAACATCCTTACAGGAACTCCCAAAATAGCAGCGATTAAAAGCAAACAGCCTGTAATTCATTGACATATGCAAACCTTTTAATGTTTTGCTGGAGACAAGTTGCAACTTTTTGTACCTACAAGACTATTTATGCATTTTTAATAATTACCCTTGTATATTATGTGATACAATTCCTTTAGGCATTTAGTTAAGAGAAGCAACAGAATTCGCATTCAAAAGAAACTGTTAGTTTTGCTGCAAGAAGCGCAGCTAATTTATGTAGTGAATTTTTTATACATTTTTCCCCTGATTTCTCTTCCCTGCTGTCCTCTTCCCCCTTTCTTCTTCACTACATTAAGAGATTCCGATGTGCCTGCAGCAACATCCACTGGTGGGGAGTGTCTGCGGTGATGCCGGCCCAGGCGCACCGGCAGCGTGTGCTGCTCCAGCAGTGCACACTCCCTGTGGGAATCGCCTTCCCCTGGGGTCCTCTCTAATCACATCCCTTCTGCAAGATCCTCACGTCCCTCACTGCCTGATAGACAGCACTCCCAACTCCACTGGTGCTGCAAAGAAAGCGTCACGAGGAAAGCCTTCCCGCAGACCAAGAAGAAAGATGCTTTTTCGATCAGCACAGTCCTGAGAGCTCTGAGTTGTATTTAGCTCTAATTTCCGTGTTGCTTGCACTTTGGCTAGTGCTTTGGCTCTAGATTTAGATGAGCTGATCACTGGGCCAAGCAGAGAAGCTGACTCTAGGATGAGCACACAGTTCCCACCAGCAGTGCAGGCACACACCTTTTGGGAAAATAGAGCCAGAGACACGAGCACAACTCGACAAAGCAATGGGCTGTAGTGACAGGCAGTGCTTGGCCTGCCTCAGGGGATAAGAAGAGTTAATTTCTTCCTCATGAGACACCAGAGGACCGGATCCCCAGCTGTGTTACTGCACTGATGATTTCACCCATTTATACCTGCCAAAAAAACAATATTCCCTACTTTTTTATAGGAACAACCAAAGCAAGCCAAGGCAAATATTTTGGTGTTACTGCTGTTTTTGACAACATATTTGAGGAGGGATTTTAAAGGCAGAACACTACACTTAAGGCTTATCATCTATCTGCAGGTCACAGTTCTTGTACAGCAGCATTTCCTTTTGGCTTCAGCAGGCAGTTTGTCAAAGCAAGGACTTCATTTTCCCATTTTAAATTAGCAGTAGATAATTAGGAACTGCCTACAGTTAAATACCGTTGTTAAAAAATAAATAAATACTGACGCTTCCCTGTTTAGACAATGAGAAGAAGGCTTTGCATCAAAAAACACAGGACACACAAGAATGTGAATAGTAAGAAGCTCATAACAAAGAAGGATGAACGCTTCTTTGTATGTTCACTGGATTCATTTATTTCTCTGTAACTGGAAACCTATAGAAATAAATGGGACAAAAACCCACATATACCCTGATATCAGCTGTAATCTGCTGGTTCTTCTACCAAACCTACTAGAACCCAAAGGAAAGGGGCAAGATTTGCATACCAAGTACAGTGAGTCAGCTGCGCTCCCAGCACAACTGGGACAGGACAAGTCCAGCACAGACAAAAGCACTTGTCTGAGTCCGACAGCATTTCAGCGTGGCTCCTTGCTCAGCCCTAGATTTCTTTAGAGACTTAGAATGAATCGTTCTACAGATACACTTGTGGAGATACCAAGCACTCCATCATCCTGCTTAAAGTTAAGGAGTTTTCTAAGAAACAAAAGAGAACCAACTGTAAGGTAAGCATCCTTCTGTGTGCCCTTGAATACCTTGTGGGAGTCCTGTCTTGAAGCTGGACACCTGCTCTCAAGTATCCCAGTTCCAGAATGGACCAAAAGACTTCCCAACCAGGTTTGCAGATGTTCTCCTTCATTCTCAAAGAAGATGGTTGGGACACTGTGGTTCCAACCCACATAAGCACACAAAGCCATTAGATTGAAAGAATGACTGCTCCCTGCCCTCATTTCAGTCCCTTAGGAAAGCTCGTGTCATGTACATGCCAGTGTAGGGGAATGGAAATACAGCATTGTTTCAGTACTTCACAGGCACCTTCTGCTTGCAGTAAAAATATTTTGAGGAGAAGAAAGACTTCAGGATAAGTACAACTTACAAAATGATGGCAGCAATTCATATAATAGTGACAATTCAAAGCAAAAGTGCAAGTTCATTCAAGTTTTGCTCTTTGACACTTTGCGGAACATGCACCAAAAAGGGAAATTGTGAAGCAGAATCACTAAATGGCTTTCAATCACCTCACTCATTTATGGGCCACAGTTTCTGTCTCAAGCCCTCCTGAAGCACCAGGTGATGCTCAGGGCACCATCCCACCCACCAAAGTCTCCAGAAGCCCTTAGAGCTCAGTCATGTGGTGGCTTAGTGGCACAGGGAGCATTTATTTGGGATGGCAATTTCCCTGCAAGGTTCTATAGATGGAAGGGGGTAATAATCAGCTTTCTCTGTGACAAAACTGTTTAGAAGGCATTGCAGCACAATAAGCAAAAAAAGGAGGCATGCTCTCTTTTATTTCCTCAGAAAAAGACCCACTACTTGGGCAATGAAGTAAACCTCTATATTTCTCATTAACCTTTGCGTTTCCTCTCTTGCCCTGCAAAAAGGACAAAGATGCAGTATCCTGCTGTAACACCTCACTGCAGTTTATATCTTTTCTTTTAACCCACTCTCCTGAGCCAGATTTAAGCCTCTGAGATGCTTCCTGCAAATGCCTCTGTGAGCAAAGCAAGGCTGTTGAGGAGACAGGCAGGAGAGATATCAAATAAACTTTCCATTTTATTTACAGTTCAGGAGCCCTGCAGAATGACACACACTTATGGTTTGGGATCACTAGCAATTATTGTAAAGGTGAAAGCAGATACTGCAAATTTAACAAGCCTTTTGTATGAACTAATTGCATTAGAATACATTAGTAAGGGTGCACATTGTAGGTTTTATGTTTCATTGGAAAGGTCATCCTAGATTCTGGTTGAATAGTGAAAGAGAAGAAACCATATTAGCAGTGTATCCAGCAAGTGTCTCTAGGATGAATTTTCTTCAGGTCATTTGCATTATTTGATTGTAGCTGAATAGTTCTGCCTCAGCTAAGCAAGTAGGGGAAGACCTACGGTGACAATAGGGGAAGTTCAAAGTCTTTGAGCCTTATTAGAAGGCTCATTTTCTGCACTCATTTTCATGTGCTCGTTTCCCAGAACTAGGCTAGCAGCTGTATAATCAGGACAGCAACTTGACGTGCCTACTATAAAATACTACTCTCCCAGGGAAAGCAGCCGTTAGTTTTTAGGAGGCAAGAGAGCTCCTGCTCCATCAGAGCTTCAACACCCCATTGTGCCACTGCACAGAGCCCCCACTGGTGCTCTGCAATTGGTGGGAGCCTGACACATGTCCCCCATCTTCCCTCCAGGGCAGCTCAGGTGTCTCCAGGGCCCAAAACATTTTGGTTCATATAGAAAAGCCCTCTCCCCAAACGGGCAGGGGCACTCCCCAGAGGCTCCTCCCTGAGCAGCCACCTATCTTGTCCCTCCTTTGTCTGCAACAGAGACTGTGTCCATCAAGACATTTGGGAGACTTGTGTATATGACAGCATAAAATCTCATTACCTTCTGCACATTCTCCAAGGTCTCCAGAAGCAGGGCTGGTACCCGCTAGACTTACCATAGCATGGATTTGTGCTAACCTTCCAGAAAAGCTCACCATGCAAAGTATGGCAGTTTGCACTGCAACAGGCTAAGCAGTACATACAGGGCTGGAAGTTGAGCTGAATAGATGTTTCCAATGACTGCCACCTTCCCGAGAGCTGTCTCTAGAGCACCCTCCAGGACACTGCAGTGGCATTTACCGGGTCGCCAGCCACCATTGCCATGAAAGGATGTGGCTTCTATCCATCTGCCACCCCAAGGAGATGTAAAAAAAAGAGGAGCATATGGCTCTGGGAAAATAAAAGGTCCCGATATCTCAGCTTGGTGAAGCTATTGACTTACTGTCTGACCTCCAGCAAGACACATGCCCTCCATCTGCCCCTCTCGGACTGGCTGCAAGACAAGCAGCAGTGACTCTACTGCAGAGATGCTGAGTTTCAGTTTAGCTTGTCAAAGCCACAGCAGCTGGTCACCCCTTTGATCCTGACAGGCTACGCAAAGGCCCACTCCAGCCAGCTTGTAGTGTCTGGGCCTTCTCCTACCCCAAATTCAAGCAGCCTCCTAAGCACAAATAGTGCAAAGCTCTCTTGTGACTGCTGCAAGGATGAGCTGGGAATCCCAATCCCCGGGTAGTCAGTACCTCTTTGCATCTCATTCCATAGCTTCACAAACCAGACCTGTAGCCCCCCCGCAGCACCTTACAGGCTCAGAACAGCTTCTGGGGCAGCATGCCCAGTCCTCACCTGCTCCTCCTTTTTACAAATGCATTCATACAACTGCAGACAGGGGAGGGAATCAATTCACTGTGTAATGTATGTCACCTTTGGCAAGGTTAAAACTTCAGTTCAGCAAAGCCCTCGTGCAATTTGGTTGTGGGGACTCACCTCATGCCAAAGCACTTCACCCTTTGCTGGATAGCATGCCAGGTAGTGTGCAGAGAAGAAACAAGCCCCAGCAGAAACCAGAGACACCCCAACTCACCAGTACCCTGATAGGAAATTCTTAACATAGAATAATAAATATCTTCCCTTCTTCATAGAAGCTATATATCACCCCAAACAATAGTTTTTACCTACTCTACATTGCAAACATCCTACTGCAAACCTTAGTAGCCTGTAATTTGTATGCTGAATTCCACAGAGGGAATTTGATGGAGTGCAAGCCACAGCTCCTGTATGTATGTAACCTATGCAAAGGACTTGGCAATCTAACATAACATCAGATAAGTCCTAATAATAGTCATTTTTTAAAGCCCATTTTAAATATTTAACAATATAATCTGAAATAAAAATGAAGTGTGAAATGTCCGTATTAATAATATTATCATCAGCCATTATTAGCCAGACTTGAGCTTCCGTCATAGCTCCAGTCCCATTAATAGCTTTATCCTGACAAATGCACTGAAGATCTCTATTTTCTCTGTTAATATTTTGGCCCACTTCATCACTTCTTTTCAGAGGGGACTAAAAGCTGAAGGTACTATAGGCATGTAAGACTCAGTGTCCCAGCAGGTTCCACTGGCATAAAAATGCCCTGGAACCCTCCTTGGTCCCTTCTTGGTACCACAGGATCAGGCCCAGACAAAGCCCACTGCGTACCCACATGATTTTGGATCCAGCCCTGCTTCGCTCTGCTGTCAGTCTGGTGTCTCCTTCACCTCATCCATTTCACAGTCATCATTATTCTAGCAGAAGGCTTCTTACTGTTCTGCCACCTTTCCTGCTGTCTTTTACTCCATCCTATACATATTTTCCCTATATACCGGAATCAAGTTTCCTGCTAAGTTAATAACTGTGAACCTAAGATTCATCTGGAATGCAAAATATATTTTTAAGTGCCTCTCTGTAAGGTGGCTGGTGCCTACCACCTCCCTCATCCCCAGGACAGTGCTCCCCACCTGCTATGTATACTTTGTTAACGAGGAAGGGGGGGATTGCTACTGTAGTTACACAGGCTAAATATTAATTACATCAGTGTCTTTACACATCAAAAAGGTAAATACACAATGTTTAACAATGTGCTTTGAATGGTCATGAAAATACATTAAAATGCATCAAATCAATAAAGAGAACTTCAAACTACTCTCAGAAAACCCTAAGTAGCTACATATACAGATGATAACCATTTGAAAGAACTCATATAGAATTATTTTTCATTTCAGTATCCTCTAATGTTCTGATGGAAAGATTTTTCTGCTATGGTAAGAAAATGATTTGTTTGTAATATCAGTCCAATACTACTAGTTACATTGATTCATATTAGGATATCGACTGGTGACGTTTTCAAAGCCTTAGCATTGCACAGCTGATGAAAAAGTCTCACTGGAGCTTTTGCCTGGGCAAGGTGCAGAGCAGGGTCATGTGAGTTATGTTTTGCTAGGTGATGCTTAATCAAGTCATGTAATGATCAGTATAGATGAACAGTGAGTGTTTATGTCACTTTAAGTTGCCTTTTTGGATTGAAATAGCTTTACCACTACACCAAAATCTTAACCATTGTGTGATTCCATTTCTCACACTATTCACGTATTCCTGGGAATTAAAATTCCAATGCTGTTTGGCCAAAGTCAAAATCAGAGTCTGCTTTTTAACTGACTTGTTAAAAGCAGTCTTGGATGAATATTCCCAGTTACATCAATAAGCTTTGGGACAGACTGACCATATGGCTCCCATTAGGCTTTTAAATTTCATCAAAATACTGCATCTGGTTTAATAAATACAATATTCTTTGCTAACACAACCACATTCACCTGGAATGTGCCTTCAAGGGATGCTTCCAGAGGCAACGCATCCATTGTCTTCCTCATATCAAGCAAAAATGCTATAATGGGTTTCCACATGCAAAACCTCCCTCCCAGTTATGGAAAGCATAACTTCCTACAGTATCAGTACATAAAATTTGCTTCTTGGAGAGATCTTCCACGTCTCCTCCTCCAGAGCATGCAGAGATCCCAGAGGCTGGACCTGCTTTGCAGGCATTCTGCAAAGGTGAACCACTTTAACCTCAAAATTCATAAACTGAATAGGCAGCCCAAAGCATATCGGCTTCTTTGAAGTCTTTAGAGGATTGGTTTGTATTTTATTTTTTTTAAGAGAAATTCTTAAAATCTGGAAGATTAACAAAATAGAAGCACTATTTAAAGTGATGGATCATGTAAGGTAATCGCTACAGTCTCTCAGACTGCAAAATAGGATTAGACAGTTTCTTCTTTTTTTCTCTCTCTATTGGACACTGCAGTATCAACTACCGTAGTGCTAAATTTAGCCAAACGCTGCGATTATCAGATGTACTCACTTGCAGAAGCTTTTGTCATTTTTGTGGCTGTCTAGCAGTATATAGTTCAATCATAAAAGGGCAAATGACAGGCGGGTGTAAGAAATGAATTTTCTTCTTCTCACTGACATATCAGGGGAAGGCCCCCTGCTGTAGTACGAAAAATCTTTTATGCAAAAGAGCACAGCAACTTACGGTGCACAATCACTGCTCAGCCTTTTGCTTTGGTGTTGTTTTTTTCCCCCTGTTTGGCAAAGGAAAGGGAAAAAAAGATGGCCTTAAAATCAAGTTTAAAAGTTCAAAATTGATTTTAGCGTTAGCACATATTTACAGGCTTAAGTATATAGAGATTAAAACGCAATAAAGCTCCATCTAAGTATGAACATGCCCACTTTAACCACGCTGCTTTGTAGTAATCCTGAGGCTGTTCACACTAACAGGTTTTCACATACACCGAAGCAAGACAAGAGCCAGGGAGGACACTGGCTCCAGTGGGAAGGAGCAAGAAGCAAACCATGCGGTGTGCACTGGAAAAACAAAGAGCCAGCCACACATGGTAAGTATGCAGTTAGTATTTAGACTGCTATTTCCAAACACAATCCAAACATAAAGCTGGATATAGAAAAATCAGCCTTCTTGCAGGATTTAGGTAAAACTGCCTTGGGAATAAATAAATTCTCCTTTCCTTTCTGCAAAGGGCACTTTACCCCCTTCGGGCAATAAAACAAGGTCTTAAAGAGAGTGCAAATTTTGTGTTTGCCTTTTTAAGACCCTCGGTGTAAGGTGGCCTTCACTGCAAATAAGCATCAGGCCCAGGGCGACTCAGATTATCCACAACGCCTTGGAGGAAAATCGAGAATGGCGTGAGGGTGTATTATTCTCCAGAAGATACACAAAGCCTGCCCTTTGGCTCACACATGCTGTTTAAAGATGGTAAGCTGCCTGAACCGAAGCACCTGGAGGCGGCAATGATCAAGCTGAAGACAAGTGCTCACGGCTTCACGTGAGGAGGCCCAGAGTGGGTGCAATGGAATCACCTGGCCTGTCTGCAAAAACACAGAGATCTCAGAGGATGTGGAGAAATGGGGTCTCTGCCAGAACCTTTTGTCCCTGCCCAACTGCTCCTGGGAGGCAGAGAGCACATCAGAAGAAAGGGTGGGTCCCATGCAAACAATGTGTTGCTCCTGGCATGGCCTTTCTCCTGTCATGCCCCATACTGCAGGTGGACAGAAAGATGGGCTGCAGTGGGATGGGAATTCACAAGCTCCCCAGATGAGGTAAGACAGGCCAACAGAAGCACACCACTGCAAAGCCTCAGCCATCTTTCCAGGTTCCATGCAGCCACGCTCCGCCATGAGGCAGCCCTCGACCAGAACACATCTCTCCCAGTACTTCCCAGACACCTGTCCTGGTCACCAAATGTTCACAGAGCAGGGAAATAGGGCAAAAAGGGAGGAAGACATGCTTTGCATCTCCAAACTACACTTCCCACCAAGCATTCGGACAGAATTTCTGATCAAACACAGACTTGTTTTCAATCAAAAATTTTCATTTTTAACAAAAAAATGCATATGTATATGCACACATTTTTTGTTTTAAAAAATATAATATATATATATTTGTATATACTTCTATTTACACAACAGATTTTTTTTAATCAGGAAAATTATACTTATTTTGCCTTCAAAAATCTGTTTAGTTAAAAAAAAATCCCCATTTCTATTGAAAAACAAGTCTTCATAGATAATATCTTTGAATTACTCAGAAAAAAACAGAATCAATCCAAACAGCAAAGGCATACTATGAAGAAATGTTTGATTTCACAGGAAAAAAAGAATATGCCTTTCAACTACCAATGGCTAGAATTCAACAGGACTGGTCCCAGAGAGTGCAAATCAGCTATTGATTTCAGTGAATCTATGTCAATTTATCGCAGGTGAAGTTATGGCCCACTGAGCTCAGGGAAACAAAATGTCACCTCTACTTTCTAAACCCTCTTTCGCAAATCACATTCCCCTTGTAATAATGTGCAGCAAGTGTTTAGCTCAACATGCCTCTTATAGTTTCTGTTTGGGAGATGATTTTTCTTTTTAATTTCTCTGTCAGGCACACCTATTGAAGCGCACACGCTTCAGACAGATGCAACCTGCAAAAAGGTTTGAAAGACAGTGATTTATTTATGAAATTTCTGGTTGAGAGGATGAGGTAAGCCACATGAAAATCTTAAAGCTGTTCACTACAATATGGCATATATGTAATGTATGTAAAATGCATAAAGAAAAAGCACTGAGATATTGGGCACACAACCAGCACGTGATGGAAACACAGTGAGAGAAAAGGGACAGAGGGTTGGGAAGAAAGCTGTAAAGACAGTTATTATTGTGTCTCTAAATACACTTTGCTACCTCAGGGTCAGCAGCAGTGTTTATTATATGGGCTTTATAGACTCATATAATCATATAAAGTTGAAAAATACTTTCAAGATCACCAAGTCCAACCATCAACCTGACCTACCAAATCCTGACACTAAGAGCCATGTCCACGTGCCTCTTATATGCCTCCAGGGATGGGGACTCCACCACTGCCCTAGGCGGCCCATTCCATTGCCTGACTGCTCTCTCCATGAGGAAATTATTCCTAGACCTTCCTTAGTGCAACCTGAGACCATTAAATATATGTCCAATTTTTCTTCTTGTGTGTTTCATATAGACAGTACAGCAATCAAATCTCCACAGTGAGAGCAGAACAAAAATTCACCAAATGTCCCCTCACTGAACCATTTTGCTCCTAGCTGAATTCCTGAGAATGCCAAAATCCAAGTAAGAGGTGTTTTAACTTAGAGGTCACTTCCTCCCAGATTGGGCACACTGAAGAACCAGGACCACCAACATTCCTGCTTGAATGAACAGGGAACACAGATGTTTGGCTCTGAAGGTTTGATGGCCATCCATGGCAGTGACCTCACCCCCTGAGTAGCTGCTGGGCTCAAGAGACTTTCCATAGGCACTGCCAGTTGGTACAGAATAAGTCAGGGATGCGTTCAAAGGTATTTAAAAGGCACATCCAAAGGAAAGAGATTTTGAGAGTATATATTGGGTTCCATACCTAGCCATCAGTGGGTAGAAATTTTTGTAGGCTTTTTGACTGAAATAGCATTGAGAAGAAATTTTAGGGGTAACATACAAATGAGCTCTTTCAGAAAAGAAAGCCCATGCACAAGGACAAGACTGTGAGACTGCAGATGCTGGCAAAGCAGGAATATCTGCTTACCTGGAGCAGAAATCAAGAAGAGAATGGAGCAGCCCTAGGTCTTAAAGGGGAAGAAAGGAAAAGTGAATTCAATAAGGTGAAGAGTGGAACTTCAGCAGACAGTCAAGCTGCAAGGAGAAAGGGAGAGGCAAGATGTAACTCACCAGCCATGAAGGTGATCCTTATAGGGGTATCTGGGAGAGATACCCCTATTAGGTGCAGAGATCACCACCACCACACAAAGGGACAAGATATTTCAATTAAAAAAAAAAACAAAACAGGTTCTGCTCCACCAGTTTGTGAAGGAAGATAGGGCAAGATAGGTAAGATAGGGATGTTGGAGACAGCTCCAAGGTGAGGGGCAGGGTGAGTGGAAAGGAGATGAGGGAAGATACAGAGAGATATCAGGTGTAAGGATAACAACTCAGTATAGCTTTGTCTAGAAAAAAGGCTTCAGAGCCATCGCTTTGAACTAAAGTGTCCACTCTACAGTAGTAAAACCATTAGACAGACAAGAATTAAGAGGAGAGAAATCACTCGCTGCTAACCGCTTGCTGAAGACATGACATTCCTTGAAGAAAAACATACACAAGGGTAAGCAGCTTACAAGAGCGAGCTATCTCGCCCGACTCACCCCCCACGAACACTATTAAATCCATGAGAATCAGAACAAGAAAATTGTCAGGGAGAGGCTGCGATTAGCCAGGGTGTCGGCAAGAAAAACAGTTTATGAATTGTCATAAAAATTTAAAGCTCAACTTCACATTAGCTGCTGCAGTGTCTCTGCTCCCACCTACAGTACAGTTTGTCTCCTTCAGTCTTCATAACTGACTGTACCAGTACAAGGGGGAAATCTTTTCAATGTTTCCCAAAATTAAATGCTGAAACGGCATATCATTATTTTTGATATTCAAATCTATTATTAATAAGCTACACTACAAAAAGATTCTGAACATGAGTGATACGTCTCATAATTTTGACCTATTAACGGAAGTGTGTAAGTCTCTCTGGACCCAAAATATAGTTGTTAAAACGAGATGAATCACTTACTCCAATCAAAATAACATGACAGTTCCATGAAAGATTTCAAAATAAAAGTTAATAAGTTAATGGATTCATTTTACGGCTCCTAAGACACAAACAGACTGTGCAGAACAGTCAGTCATCTTCTTATTAAATAATACAAATCAACTACTCCATCATGTTTGTATTAAGCAGCAGATAATAGGATGCTTCCTGATGATAGCATATAAGGAGGAATGTGCCAGCAAGTGTTCAGGGCCCTGCTTTAGGGCAAAGCCAAAGTATGTTCCTAACTTTCTTTGGAGCCAACAAACCTGCAGTTAAAGTTTGACATTTACCTGAGTGTTCTCTTGAATACAATGACAGAAGTATTTCCTCAGCTGAGAGCATTTAAACCACTCTGCTTGCTTTTACATTGTGGAGATGAGGAGAAGAGACACCGCTACACACAACCTGCAACAGAGGGAAATGTTTCCGGAAACTTTGATAAGAAGTTTCTCCTATTTTTTCCAATAGGAGAGGAGTAAAAATAGAAGGACATTTCCCTGATATCAAAATAAGGCTTCTGAATTCTTTCAAACGCTGTAGCCCAAGCATGATCTGAAGGAGAGAGCAGAGACCCAGGAGGAAGATTGCCTTTGGGAGGGGTGAAGAAGCTCTCTCCAGCCCAGTGGAAATCCCGTTCAGATTTGGCTGCATCTTGTGTGTTTGATAATCAAAGCCTGTACGCACACAGTTTTCAGTAAGAACAGGGGGCAACAAAAATCTTCCAGTTGAAAGTGGACTGCCTTGTACAGACATTAGGAATTTCATGACCTACTCAGAATAGATATGTGGAGGGGTTTAACGTAGGAAATCAGATAGTGAAAGAAAGGATAGCAAACAAACTACTTGTGGTTACTGCCATTTAAACATGAAAGGGTCACATGAAAAGGCATTGATTTCAGCCGCTGGGCTGAAGGGTAAGGACTATTCACACAAGGCAGGGTGAATAGGAGGAGTGGGCTGCTTAAACAAAAGTCTGGGGAACCTTTTTCAAGAGTACCTAAGTCCGATTTTCAAAAGGACCCTCCCCTCTCAAGTCACTTGGGATACGCCTCCTCTTTCCAGCAGAGCAGCTCATCCAGCTTCGGGTAGCAGAGGGGGAAGGTGCGCACTGATGGGCTGTATACAAAACAGAACAAAGTATACTGCTGGTGCTGCACCGATGCGGGTATGCTATCCCATATTTTTCATTCCCTCAGGCGCTTTCAAGCCTGTTACCCTAAGACTAAGCAGGCTTTCAGCAGAGGTCTCTTAGGCGTTAGGCTGGTTAAGTGTATTCATGTGCTTTATCCCCTGAGTAGGATAAACAGGTTAGCAATTAACTCTAGCTTCCTGACCTCTAGCTGGATAACCAGATCTCTAATTATATTTTCAGTGGCAGGGAATCTCCAGAGTTGTGCAACACTATCAGAAAGTTGCCATTCCCGTGTAGAACCTGCAGCTCTCTGTGCAAATTGGCAGCCAAGAAAGCATTGGCAAAGCGAGAAGCCAATTTTTCCCCTGCCGGGTACTTCTGCATCTTTAGCACTTCCAGTCATTCTACTCTGCTGCTTGAAAAACACTTACTCTGATAGGGGGTTGCTAGTACTCCAGGCAGCTCACATTGAGAAGCAAAAGGATTCAGAGGGGCATTTTATTCCAAATCCCCTTTATTTAATGGGAGACCTGTGGCAGGAAATACGTACAGAACGTAGGAAACTGGCTATCAATGACAAGCACCTTGTCCATTATAGGTTGGTTTTGAACTGTTTCTCAGAAGAGCAACGTGTTGTGAGAAGGCATGATTTTATTTCTTGGTAGAGTTACAGAATTATTATTTATGAGAAGAAAAAAAGACACAAAAACTAAAAGACCTTGTAATTTACCACTAGCTATAGGAGCGTAACTGACCTTCAGAAAGGTGATACAATTGGAGGGACAACTCTGAAACTGGCAGAACATATCTCAAAAACAGAGTATCTGCATGGCCTAATGCCAGAAGCTAACAGTGACAAAGCAGAGCAATTTGGAAAATCAGCTTGCTGTCATCCTGTATGCATGTAACTCTTGAAATAAAATAGTGATCTAATACAAAAGAGGTATATGGATTTAGTCTGACAGCAATGCCAAGCAGTCATTCTAAGCAAATGCCACAAATGTTCTGTTTTTAAAAGGGATAAAATGCTCATCAAACTAGCTGTGTTCGTGTATACCAAAGAAGTGGTCTTTGCACACTGATTTTTCTATGTGGTTTCTCACTTGTACAGAAAATGTACGTCTGCATCTAACTCCACTTCTTAATTAATTACCCATACAACTGGTCCTTTTAAAGACAAATGTGGAAGAACTGTTCAAGATTAGCAGCAAACCATAAGAAAAGTAGACTACTTCTCACTTCCTTCTTCCTTACAGTAGAGATTGCTTTGGTTTCACACCACACAAACACTTCCTCACTTCAAGCATCAATACTTAAGCAGATTTTCTCCTGCTATCAGGACAAATGGGTATTTGGACGCTAGTAGATTCCTTCTTCTCAAGAAGGCAAAAATAAAGTTGTGCACATCATGACACAATATCCTACAAAAGCAAAGAGCAAGAAAAGAAAATATGGTTCATATCTGGGAAGGTAATTATACAGGTCTTAGAATATCATTTAGAAGTCTCATTTTGTTTCCTTCAGTGAAAAAGAAATGACAGCAGAGGTGAGTGGTTTAATCCATGCTTAGATCTTTCCCTTCTCAGTTGTTTTTCTTGCTTCTGGATAACCAGCATGGCTTCACCAAGGGCAGGTCCTGCCTTACCAAGTTTGTTGCTTTTTATGATGATGTAACTTCATCAGTGGATAAGGGAAGAGCCATTGATGCCATCTACCTGGACTTTCATAAGGGCTTTGACACTGTCCCCCATAACATTCTTATTCTCAAACTGAAAAAATATGGATTTGATGGGTGGACTGTTTGATGGATGAAGAACTGATTATGAGATTGTATGCAGAGAGTGGTGGTCAGTGGCTCAATGACTGGATGGAGATGTGTTGAGTGGTGTCCCTCAGGGGTCAGTAGTGGAACTGGAGGTATTTAGCATCTTTATCAATAGTACTGACAGTGAGATCGAGTGCACCCTCACCAAGTTTTCTGATGACACCAGCAACACACCAGAGGAATGGGATGCCATCTAGAGAGACCTAGACAGGCTTGAACAGTGGGCTTAAGTGAACCTCGTTAGGTTCAAGGAAGCCACGTGCAATGTCTTACACTTGGGTTATGGCAACCCCCACTGGCAGTACAAGCTGGGAGATACAAGAATGGAGCAAAGTCCTGCTGAAAAGGAGCTGGGGGTTAATGGATGGGAATCTAAACATGAGCCAACAGTGTGATGGCTCAGCTCAGAAAGGCAACTGTATCCTGGACTGCATCAAAAGAAGTGTGGCCAGCAGGGCAAGGGAGGTGATCCTGCTCCTCTATACTGGTGAGACCTATCTGGAGTGCTGCATCCAGAAATGGAGTTCTCAGTACAGGAGAGGCATGGACCTGTTAGAGTATGCCCAGAGGTGGGCCACAAAAATGATCCAAGGGATGGAATGCCTCTCCTGTGAGGACAGACAGAGAGAGTGGAGCTGTTCAGCCTGGAGAAGAGAAGGCTTCAGAGATATCTGAGGGCAGTCTTTCTGTACCTAAAAGGGGACCACAAGAAGGAAGGGGACAGACAGGAAAAGAGAAATGGTTTTGAACTAAAGGAGGAGAGATTTAGATTGGATATAAGGAAGAAGCTCTTTTACAACAAGGGTAGTGAGGCATTGGCACAGGTTGCCCAGAGAGGTGGTGGATGCCCCATCTTTGGAGACATTCAAGGTCAGGCGCGACCAGGCTCTGAGTAACATGACTGAGCTGCAGATGTTTGATGCAGGACTAGATGACCTTTAGTGTTCCCAACTCAAATGATTCTTTGATTCTATGATTCTGACACCTTTTCACAAATGATGTGCAGCAGAGATCAGTGAGTTACATACCGGCTCTACTGCTACCACTCCTTCAAACAAATTACAAAAAATAAAGTAATGTTATTATGTTGGATGCAAAGCCATAAATGACAGCCCACAGCACATTTCAAATGTCCTGTTATGGGCTCAAGGGGTCTCTGAATCTCTGGCCATTCTACTTTCTGTGTTACCTCTCTACGAGGCATACAAAGGAAACTATGAACAGCATGTCATAGAGAGAGCAAAAGCAAACATGCACCTGTAAAGCTGTAAAGGAGAACAAAGAGGTGTAGAAGTAGCAGTACATAATCCCCACACATTCCTTGCTGGGCCTTTTTCAACTACATTATATTACAGCTTGAAGTCAAGGCTTCAGCCTCCAAGGGCAACATTTTCCTAAGGAGGCAAGCATAACATAATTGGTCCACAGAGGTTCCTATCAAGAAGAGTATCAAGAAGATTATTGAGACATTTCATCCAGCTATTATATTTATGAAAATTAGGAGAAAGTAGAGAATGGATCTAATGGCTAACTAAGTTTATTAGATAAGACAGCGGCCAAAGGAGAGAGAGCAAGGAGTCAGAATTAAAGCTGAAAAGAAGATATTTCCTGAGAAGGAAAGGTAGCCTTACTCATGGTTCGAGTAATCACAAAGGTTACTCTCAGCTCTAGAGAAGAGATATCAAGTGAGCCACAACTGCTGAAAATGTGGATTTTCTGTAGTCATACAAAAAGCTTTCGGTGTGATTTAGGTATGGAAAACAGGTGAGACCTGTTCAAAGGGTTATATGCTTGAAGCAGTACATAGGGAAACAGGGAGAGGAGAAGATCAGCTGAAATCTTAATTCATTTTATCCTTTAAAGCAGTAGAGTGAATTCTCTTTCATGGAATATTTTGGGACGACTTAAAGAAGAGCATTAAGGATCCAAATAATCACTGTAATGGACATACCTGGGAGTCTGCATTTGATACAGCTTAGCAAGGAATGCTGGTGAGGGCAGACTTAGCAGAAGGACAGAAGCATGTATGAACTTCATGTTGGTTCCTGTCTTGAGCATCCAGCCAATACAGTGCTGTTTGGCTTTCATTGCAGAGCTGGAGCCATGCAATAGCACAGCTGCCATCACTTCCACCAAGGACAAGGGAAACCAGAAAGAGCCTGTATAGACAGAGACAGCCCATACAAGTAACAAGAATACAGGAACAAAACTTGCAGAACAGAGATTCAGGGCACAACCATCCTAAGCACTCTAAATAAAGGTTTAAAATTTAAAATAAAAATTACTATACTGTATAATTTATACCTCAAATAGCAAAAAAGCAGGGATGATTCTGTTCTTCATCTGTCTGAAAAACTCTGGATCGATCAAGAACAAATAAGTAGTCAGGCTATTCCTTGCTGAGCTGAGGAGTAATGTGCAAAAAAGAGCTGTTTCATGATTGACTCAACCCAACAATAGTGTTATCATTCCTTCTAACCTTCTAGGCTAAAAGAAGACCAGATATCTCTCCTGCTTCTAAAATTTCTGCCTTGCTTTCCTGCTTGGCAGAGGTTAGGCAGTCACATATTCTTGACTGGCTTCTGCCACTCCCCAGCCAACAGCAAATACTTTTCCTGTTGTAAAGCAAAGACGAGGGATCCAGTGGCTGCCATTGAATAGCCAGCAGTAGCAGCATGTGTTCTGAAAAGAGTTGCTGAATAGAAGCGCTGTTTTTCTAATGGCAAGCAATGCCCATATGTCAATATTCAGATAGTCTGAAAATTAACACTAAACTGTTGTGCAGTTTTAGAGGTTTTTTTCCCCCTTTCTAATCTGAGGGTTAGATGTTTTCACATTCTTGCCAATGAATCTCCTAGAAAACTAAAAGTGATCTACACCCAGATTAAAGCTAGCAATGAAAAGTGGCACTCATCCATTGACATGATCCAAAGACACCATAACACATAATCACACTTTTAATGTACAATAAAACAATACTTCACACATTTATGGAGTGGAATAAAACCAATCTATTACTGGTGCCTTTTAGTTTGGCTTAGTTTTATCCAGAAATGATGACTTAATAACAGAGCCCTCCTCTCAGAAAGCATGCAGGCCTGAATTAGAACTGTGAAACTGAATTTATGAAATAACCTTGGCAGTAAATAATAGCACACCTCAAACTGGGATTCATCACACACCTGTGTGGTGGGGAAGTGAAGTCAGCCCCATCACACAGAGTATCAATCACTCCCAGGATGCAAATTCAGTGAGATATGGAAAGATTACTTTGCATAACCTATGGAAAGTAGTTGAATCGATGTAATAAAAGCTTCAGCACAGCACTGTACAACCTGCAAGTGTCCTTAAGAATCCGCTTTTTTCATCATTTTGCATATGAACAGAAGCACGGCAAGCAGATGGATGTACCAGCTCATAGCTATGGACATGGTAAGCTTTATTCAAAAATTTATCCAAAGGTTTCAGTTCTAAGTATTGACTTTTCTGGTCAGGAGGAGAAGCCTTGAGGGCAGCAGTAACAACCCCAGGGCCTTCACTAAGGGTAGGGCTTCCTACGTGTATGCCCAGTGCTCAGCTTCTTCCCAGTGCTGGCTCAGCCTACAAGACGCAGCCTGGCTGCACATGTCTGTCTCCAGCTGGGGATATTGCTTTGGAAATGGCCCCAGGGACAGAGGTGGTTGTGGTCAGTCAGCCTGAATGTCCCCTGCTTCTGTGCAGCCCGGGAGGCCAGCAGCAAAATAATCAAGCATTTTATTACAGAAGGCAAATGCTACAGCCAGAGGTAGACGGGCTGTTTGATTTTTCCTACACTACATAACGCTTCAGTCCTATTTACTGCACATACAGTCTTCTATTTACTCTGTTATTTAGTAAAATTGTGTATCGCAGCAAAGTCTTGCATCATGTATATTGCAAGTGATTTCTGACACCAGGAAGCCTTAGAAAAAGAGATGCATATAAAATGCTGGGGGAAAAAATGAAGGTCGCTTTTTCATTCTTATGTATTTTACAGTCATCAAAGACGTATAAAACACATATACATAAAAACATAAATCTTAAAGCTCATTTCATGTGCTTTTTATATATTAAACACAACTGTTTACCTTCAGTTTCCTACTTTATTCCTTTTGAAAAGAGATTAATGTAAAAAAGTTTTTAAATGAGCCATTCCGCTGCCACTTCTTTGCTATTGCACTATTTATTACCACTTTGAGACTGCAGAAAAGAAAAAGGATGCAAATGGCATTTTATTCCATAAGTCTTTGGGTCAAAGTCAGCTGCCTACGCCACCGATCAGATTTCCTTTTTTTAATTTTGGCAAGAGATAGATATAGCCCATCTTCATATTAGATTTTGGAATATAATCCTTGTTATCCCAGCCCATCTACACCTGTCAGCATACAGCTTTCAATTTCTCTTTTCTTGTCATTTCTTCTTCTTTTTTTTTTTTTAGACTTGTGCATACAATCCCCACCCTCACTGATGTGTAAAACATCAGGGTAAAAGACAGTAAACTTGTTTTGCCTGCATAAACACTTTAAAGCAAACTGTATTTACTTTTACGAGGGTATCTTTTTACTAAAAAAAATAAATAAAAAAACCAAAACAAAACATTGGGAACAGTTAAAATGTTATGTTTAACACTGACTTACTATTTAGCTTTTTACAGCACCCAATCCCAAACAGCGTGCTGAAGAATCACTGGAGGGGAACGAGTGCTCTTCCAGCATGCGAGAGAAATCAGAGCTGGGTGGCAGCTCTGCAGGGCCGGGCAGCCCTGAGCATCTGGGTCCTACGCTCACATCCACAGCTCAGAAGGCTCAGCACAGCACGCCCGTAGGTCTTGATTCAGCAAAAAATTTCCAGGCACACTGAATGCAGGGCACATCAGATATCCGGCACCGTGCACCTGCTGGAAATGAGGCACGTACCTACATCTTGTGAGGAGCATCGCTTTCGTTTCTATTACATCTTCATTTGTGCAGGGGAGTGGGGGAGGATGTGGAGGCTGCACCACAGAGCACAACGGGAATGCTTATAAAATTTGTCATTCCTCCACAATAATTCTTTTTCTCTGTCTTACGTGGAATAGTCATTTGAAATTTGTTTCTAGGTAATTAATTTTGGAAATGCTCTCTATTACAGTTGAGCAGATTACAGCGTGTTCTGCAGGTACTGCAGGAGCTCAGGTTGTTTTGTGTAAGGATGGAGGTAGAGGAGCTGCAGGTAGAGAGGGAAGGATGCACTTCTGCAAGATTATTTTTTAAATGTGAATGAACCAACCTACCTAATTTTCTCCAGTACAGAAAGAGCTCATCTCTGCTTAAGAATTAGTAGGTGCAGAACAGTCTGATCAATATTCAGTGTGCAACCAAGACTTTTGCCTTTGCTGTGTCCTCACTGGAAATTATTAAGCATATAAGGCAAGGGGGAAAAAAAGACTGTTCCCAAGAGTTACGCTCACTCTACCCACCTCAGATTGTCATTTTAGAGCTTGACAGAAAGAGAAGTTTTAGATGGAGGAGTGAAAACACTCAGATCTGTTCTGCACCCACGGGCTTGGTGGGCCAGAGGAAACTTCTGCAGATTTCTGGCATCCTCACGTCTCGGAGGCTTGACAGGGAACAACAGAACATGGCCTGGTGTTCGTGGCTCATCTGCATGTGGAAGTCTGGGAGCATCCAGTGAGGAGAACTCAACACTGCATTGCACAGAGCTGTTCTGCATTCTCAGCTATGAAGAAGTGCAAAGGTGATGGTTCCTTTCACTCCCAGCCAAAAAAAATGGCTACAATGAGATTGAGCCCAGGTAAGTAACAGATCAGATTTCCTAAGCTGGGGAGGTGTGATGATGTTCAACAATGAATGAAACATTTCACACTCATTATGAGGGAGACTTTGGGATGAAAACACATGGTTATCATTTCTTGTTGCCATGTGCAAATAAAACCTTTTTTAAAAACATTTGGCCATTTAATCAAACTTTTCACAAGTGGTCACTCCACTTTAGATGCCCAGCATTGGTCAGCTGGGGTCAGCTGTGTGATATCAGCATACATTATCTGGAGGAGAAACTTAATTATGGCATGGTATAACTTTTGAAGGCTCAATTATTAAACCTCCTTAACTCACAGATAGATAAAATTCAGGAGGAGAAGTTTATTATTTATTTTAAAATAAGTGTATTTCTGCAGGGGGAACCACGTCCTTCACTCACAATTAGCTCTGTAGCACTATCTGCTTGAACTAATGGCACCTAGTGGCAGTAGTAGACTGCTATACTTTATATAATGCTTCTAGAGGTGTGTGGGAACATAGGCAAGGCTGGTGGGTGTGCTGTTACTCACAGGTCAGAACATCACAGCTGAAAGAGGCACCCATGGGTCCTGTCCGGGGTCCTGCAGTGAGCTATGAGCCCTTGGCCTCACTCCACCCCCTTTCAGCCTCATACATCAGCCTCCAATGCTCTTCTTGTCCTCATAAACTAACCCAGTCCCTAGCCTATCTCTTCCTTTCTCTTCTTTTCCCCCATCTGAAACCTTTCTCCATCTTTCCACATTTTTCTGGTAATTTCCCCTTCTCCATATTCCAGCATCATCCCATAAAAATGGAACCTACATAAACCACAAGAGAGAGATCCCTATTGCAGTTCCCTTCCCCAGAAACACAGAAATATAAAGTAAGCACAGATAGAGATTGCAGGGAAATCCTCACCTAATCCACTGGCTTGGGGTCTCTTCTCCATCCATGATCTGGTCATGATCTGTTGAAGGGACAGGCTGAAGCACAGTAATTGTATATGGAGTCTGCGGGGACTGTGTGTGGCAAAGACTAAAGAAGCATCTATCTGTTAACAAACATTTTCAGAAACATTAGAATCTGGCTTAAGGCCCCTCCCTGCCCTTCAAAATTCCAAGTTTCTGTTTGAGAGCGTGCTGTGCTAGATCTTCCCAAAGAAATAACTGCAATTTTGAGGATGTTCAGATATATCATTTTCCCTTAATTTCATTCGCTGAAATGACCAAGGCACCAAATTGAGTGCTTCCAGGATAGTTTGCTTTGAGACAGAGACTAGATGGGGAAAAAAAAATAATGTTTCATTGTTAGAAGTCTGGCAGGGCTATAAACAATGCTGCCAGTCCCAATCATTAAGAAACTACAAATCAAGCCATGCACAAAAAGCCTCACAGATTAGCTGTAAAACCAGGATTTTTCAAATAACAGTAAAAGCAGGTGCCTGCATTTACCTTTTGAGGTAGTTTAACTTTCCCACTGTATCATCAAGTCTTCCTTCGCAAACTTTGCAACTTTGCAAACTTTAAGAGCTTCTGCACTGAAATGAAGGATGGGTTGCTTATATTTTCACTTGTCTCCTGGATCTCGCTCTGGCTGAAAACATCGAGCACTGAAACAGTCAAATCGAGACAGATGGCAAAGCTACATAAGCAAGAGGAAGCAGAATTTCATGATGAAAAACATCAAGGAATTTATCTATAGGTGATAGCAACAGGGTGTCTTTCATGCTCCTGGTATCTCTTACAATAAAATTCAAGCCAATGAATCTAGATTCCGTGGTTAGTTATGTGCAGCTTCTGATAAGGTTTCATGGCATGACAAAGCATGTGATTTAGAAGTGCTCAGGATGGCAAGAGTAATGCTCTGCTTCTTACCTTGCTCTTCCTTCTCTGTTGAAGCTCGCCTGTTTTCTTACCTGAATCTGTGGTAAGAAAGCTGCAGTGCTCCTAAGCAGGCAGATGCCCCCAGCAAGTCCCAGCCAAGTCTGAGGGCTTGCACAACCACATGGATCACGGCTGAGCCAGCAGCTCCCAGAAGTACTGCCTCTGTCTGGTCACCCTATAAGACTGGGCATCATGGTCCAAGTCAAGGTGTGCAGACATAAGCAGGCTGGAGGCCCTGTGGAGAGATAGCACTTGGTAGCACCTGCAGTGGGACACCTAGTGTTCGCAGAAAGACAGAATCATTAAGGTCAGAAAACACCTCTAAGATCTCCTAGTCCAACCACCAACCCACCCCCACCATGCCCACTAACCACATCTCTCAGTGCCACATCCACCCGCTTCTTGAACACCTCCAGGGACAGTGACTCTACTACCTTCCTGGGCAGCCCATGCCAGTGCCTCACCACTCTCCGTGAGAAGAAATTCTTCCTGTTATCCAGCCTGAACTTCCCCTGGCACAACTTGAGGTTGCCTCTCATCTTGTGTTATTGCAGCTCAGCAGGGGGGAGCTGGAGGTGACTACATACTACTAGCTTAGAGCCGCAAGGAATGCTATTCCAACCAGGGCAGACATGCTGGCCAGCCTTTGCAGTTTAACCTTACTCCCCATGCCCTCAATGGAAGTAAAATGACCTAAGGCAGGAAGGAGCAAGTAGGGGCTGAAGAGAGTTTTTCTATCTCTGCTCATGAAATGAAGCTTTATCTGTCTGCCCTTGGATGCTTCCAGCACCAAATTGCCCTTGGTGGCATGGGACTGCGGACAGACACCTGCTGTGTGCCACCATCCCGTTCTCACCTCCTGCTCACTCTCACGCTAATTGTTATGGGCTCTTTTGCCCACTGACTTTTTTGCAGAATGTGAACCTCTGGAGAACATAAGAAGTGCTGACCTGTTAGCCAGAGGAGACACTGAGAGGAAAAAGACGCACAAAATGGCAATGAGACAGACACTCCTTCCTCTACTCAACATTCCAGCAGTTTCCAGAAGAGTTTCCTGAGCGCACAGCTGGCCCCATCCAGCCAACTGCCTCAGCTGCACACCCACATTCAATATGGGCATGCTCCTGACACATCCTAAACTTCCAAAGGCAAACACTGCATGGAACAGCTAGCACTGCCAGCAAGGCCCAGGCCGGTGCTCTGACAGTGATAAACTCGGCTGGATGGGCACAGAGATGGAGAGAGAGATGCAAAATGTGCAGGGCAAGAATCCCACCGCTCCTTTTCTGAAGGAGGAGGGACATTTCAAAGTAAGCATCAGGCACCCGTTGTTAGCGCTAAAGGGAAAATCTTTCCCCTGGATCCACGGGGCAGGTCTGAGATAAGCAGCTGGAGTGATAAGTTATCTCTGTGCAATTCGGGAAATATAGATGCTTCAGATGCTAATGGTGTGTCAGCAGGGAAACAGGCGCACAGCAGACTTGGGTTAAGTAATCCTAGGAAGGTGTTTATTCATGTATAACGTGTGCAGAGAAGGTGACCCCCTGCCTTGCTCCTGGCTGCCCAGAGGAACTGCTTATGCCCAAAAAGTAAGCCCAGAGAAGTCAAGCGGAAAGGCAGCACCGGGCAAGGCATGATCCTGGGTTTGACAGCCCCTGTCCACAGGGCCACGAAGGGGTCCTGGTGTGTCCACTGCATGGAGCCAGATGGGCTGCAGCTGCCACGTTCCTGCAGACATTTGTCCAACCGATTTTCAAATCCTCCCACTGCCACTCCAGGCAATCTATTCTCGTGCTTCCCATCTTTCTATGAGAATGCTGTTCTTAATGTCTCATCTAAATCATAAGTCAGTTTTAAAAATGACAAGCACGGCTAAAAGTTTCAAGATTTTTCCTAATAATAAATGTGGGTTTCATTTTATTTCTCTGTTGGTCGCTGCACATTTAGGGAAACGTCAAATCACTTTTTAAAGTGTCCCTCCAGAATCGTGATGTATAGAAACCATATTTTTTATTTCTCACAAGAGCTGAGGTTGTCATTTAATTACATAAATCCAGGAGCAGGAGAATTCAGGAGAAAAAAAGTTGCACCAAAGTCCTGTGAGAGAAGCCAGCACTTAATTGAGCTGTGAACGGTTTTCTTGGTTGATCTGAGTGCCTCAAAGCCACACTGCCCAAAAACGCTCTGATGTGACACAATGTCAAGCAGAAGGGACGTCTCACCTGCAAGTAACAGAAAAGAAATATCACAGGTGTGGGAGAGATGCATTCTAATGTATGTGCACACTATTCCTTCGCTTACTTCCCATCCAAACTCATTCTAACTATCCTGATCCACTGAGCATTTCCATTAGGCATCTTGCAGGAGCCCACCGAGATAAAGTTAAAGGCAGTGGACGGAATTCCTTCCTCCCTTATCAGAAATGAACCCGCAGAAAACTGCAACTTTTCTCCAGTGCGGCAACCCAGAAGTAACTGCACCGACGCTCTGCTCTGAGCCTTTCAAAAGAGCAGAACGTGGTTACTCACTGGCCCCAACGCAAACACTGAAACACAATGAAAACACAAATAGGAGCTCTGATCTTTTAGGTAAACAGAAACAGATACGAAGGAAAAGTATACTGCCTCAGATTTCTAGACACATACAGCTCGGCACGGAGCAGTCTCTGGAGGGACCGCATGCAAAATGTAGATCCTCAAAGTCCGCTATTTATCACAGGCAATGACTGGTTTTTTAACTAGGGTGTCACAATAGTTTTGTGGGAAGGGAAGGGAAGGGAAGGGAAGGGAAGGGAAGGGAAGGGAAGGGAAGGGAAGGGAAGGGAAGGGAAGGGAAGGGAAGGGAAGGGAAGGGAAGGGAAGGGAAGGGAAGGGAAGGGAAGGGAAGGGAAGGGAAGGGAAGGGAAGGGAAGGGAAGGGAAGGGAAGGGAAGGGAAGGGAAGGGAAGGGAAGGGAAGGGAAGGGAAGGGAAGGGAAGGGAAGGGAAGGGAAGGGAAGGGAAGGGAAGGGAAGGGAAGGGAAGGGAAGGGAAGGGAAGGGAAGGGAAGGGAAGGGAAGGGAAGGGAAGGGAAGGGAAGGGAAGGGAAGGGAAGGGAAGGGAAGGGAAGGGAAGGGAAGGGAAGGGAAGGGAAGGGAAGGGAAGGGAAGGGAAGGGAAGGGAAGGGAAGGGAAGGGAAGGGAAGGGAAGGGAAGGGAAGGGAAGGGAAGGGAAGGGAAGGGAAGGGAAGGGAAGGGAAGGGAAGGGAAGGGAAGGGAAGGGAAGGGAAGGGAAGGGAAGGGAAGGGAAGGGAAGGGAAGGGAAGGGAAGGGAAGGGAGGGAAGGGAAGGGAAGGGAAGGGAAGGGAAGGGAAGGGAAGGGAAGGGAAGGGAAGGGAAGGGAAGGGAAGGGAAGGGAAGGGAAGGGAAGGGAAGGGAAGGGAAGGGAAGGGAAGGGAAGGGAAGGGAAGGGAAGGGAAGGGAAGGGAAGGGAAGGGAAGGGAAGGGAAGGGAAGGGAAGGGAAGGGAAGGGAAGGGAAGGGAAGGGAAGGGAAGGGAAGGGAAGGGAAGGGAAGGGAAGGGAAGGGAAGGGAATGAGTTTTCTAGAAATTGAACAACCATTCATATTTCGCTTTCCTCATTTTCAACATAAGTGAATAAGGCCCTCCACCAAAAAAAAAAGTATGAGCAGTGGTTTGTGATCAGGATTTTTTGGAGTGTTTACTGGATACATGTGTTGGTTTAGTGAAAAAGATGGCTGTAAGAAAAAAAGAAAGAAAATACTGTAGGAGGTGTACAAGCAGCCATGCAGAAACAACCAGAGGGTGGTATTCAGCACAGCTCCGAGCTACTTTCGAGCAATCTGGCCCGACTCTGATGTACTGGTCCATGGGCTATGAGACAGCAATGACTGTCTCCATGGAATAAAGGACTAATGCAAGGACCTCAAGGCTGCAGAAAGACCCTCATTTCCTAGAGGAGAGTGAGTTGTGGATTGGGACAAGGAGAGCACAGTGGCTTCTGGGACCACTGGTGCCAAATGCAGAAGCTTCTGCCAGCTCAGAAGATCCCTCAGTGCCATCCTCACCACACATCCCAACGCATGCCAGACAGACAAAGGCACTGTGCCTGGTTTTGCTGCTGCTCCTTAGGTTCTGGTACGAACTGACAATGAGTCCAACATATAAATTCCATCATCTTTTAACTTTTTGTGATGTATAACATCGGACAGCTCTGTCTAGGACAATCCATCACCAACTAGTCCTGTTGACATTTTGGATTCTCCTCCTGACCTTGTCCTTTCAGCACAGGCATAATCGTGCTTATGATAATTTTATTCCCAGTTAGGCATCTATTTTGCACACCTTTGAGCTACAGAATCGCTAAGAAGCCGTTCTCTGTGCTGCTGCCGAAACAAGGCACCTTGAGCCAAGTTATGCTGAAGCACAGCCCGTGGGGTGGCAGCAAATAGAAGTGGGTGAACACCTCTTTAAGCACACGCAAGCAGGTGAGCTCTCTTTCATTGTGTTTGCTGCCGACTGTACTGCAGGTGCAGGCCATATGTTTGCCACTGCAGACAATGGGGGAGGGGGTCTGCGCAGCCTGAGCTTCATCACACCAAGGGTCTGGTAGGGAAAGGAGGGGGACCCAGGCCGGTTCCAGCTACCATGTTGAGTGCTCTTGTTTCAGTAAGAGAGCTCCAGATTTGGAAGTTATCACCCATTTGTCCATGCACACATACTACCATGGGGTTTTCAGGGTGGTTTATTTTAGATATGCAGCGCTCACAATTACCTAGGGTGATGGGCAAATCTTTTTTCTTGAAGAATTGACTGTTCAGTGTCACTTTAGCAGGAATATACAATTATGATGGTACATGAATTATTTGAGCTGCTCCAAAGAAGACTGATTGCCTTTCACAGGCTGTCTGGGAGAAGCACAGAAATCTCGGCTACTTGAGCTGGCAGCCCTGAACAGCCATCTACAGCCTCAGCTATGGGTTCACCTGTACCACACTTGAGCCAAAGACTCTGTCCATCCTGTTCTGCAAACAGGAGAGTGATTCAGCTCATTAAAAAGCATTGGATTAAGTAGAGTGTGAGAATGTATGCAGGGCTGCAAATACTTAAAAAGACCCTTAAACTCTGAGCTGTACATCAGAGCAGGGAAGAGAAAGGGACATCCCATCACATCCATGTCTGTAGTTTCAGGGAAGAAGCTGTTATGTGTTCTCCTGTCAATACAAAATTATTGGCCCAATTGCTTGGTTACTGAACAGAATAGGCTGCAGCACTCCTTGAGTAGTAAGTGGGGCATGTGGACCTGCAAGTGTGCTTTGGGTGAGGACCACAGCTTCACAATATCACCCTCTCTGCCCTCTTCACCATGGAAGTGTTGGGGGACCACTGTGACCAGGGGTGAAAACAACCTCCCAAAGCAGCTGTTGTCAAACTGGGAGGAGTGGTAAATAGGGGAGCTCCAAAAGATAAGGGCTTCTGCTGCTCCCACAGTGTGCTGCTGTGCTGCTCTGGATCCTTTACACGTGCTGTTGGGCTGTGTCTGGGTGGAGATGGCTGTCACTGGAGCATGGACACGCTGCTGGAGCTGTGCTGCTGGAGATGTTGCTGCAGCTCCGGACACCCCACGTGCTGCACACTCCTGCTGCCCTCAGTGCCCTTGCCTGCTGTCAGCCAGACTTTATTTGCCAGCATATTTAAAATAAAACCTTTCTGCTGTTCATCAGAAAGATACACTCACCTGAGAGCAGTAGCATTGGTCTGGTGAAGGAGAAGGGCCTGGCTGCACGGCCTATAGGGCTCCACAGCTGATGGAGTGCAGGGACAGCCCAGGAACATGGCAATTCCCTCCCATTGCCACTACCACCTCCTCGCCTTCCACTTTCTGGATGCCATTACTGAACTTAGCACTGAACATCATTTGTTATCAACCACGTCCAGAGAGCGAGCACGAGACTAACAGGAGACACGGGTGTCTGAGACAGACACAGAAGCTCGCAGAGGAGCGGTAAGAGCAATAACACAAACCGAGTCTCAATTGAGTTGAAAAAGCAATTATATGGTACTAGGAAATGAAGTGGGAACAAGGCAAAGCTTTCTGATGCCACGATTCCTCTTCACAGTTCCTTCTATGTGGGCAGGGGGCTTCCTGCAGCCAGAACCCGCCCCTCCTGCCCGGCACTGCACCCAACGCACAACCATGCGCATCCCACCAAGGCGGGAGGGGGGGGGGGGGAGGAGAAGCTTCCCACCTCTTTTTCTTCCTTTATTGTTTTTTTTTTTTTCCCTTTCTTTTAGTCTTTTCTTCCTTTTCTTCTTTTTTCTTTTTTCTTATTCTGTTTCTTTCCTTTTTGTTCTCTTTCTCTTGTCTTTCTTCTTTGTTTTTCCAATCTTTATTTTCTTTTTTCTTTTATCGCTTTTTTCTTTCCTTTTTTCCTTCTTTTTTCTTTTCGTCGAATTTTCTTCTTTCTTCTTATTTCTTTTGCCTTTTCTTTTTTCTTTTCTTTTTCCTTTTTTTGCTTTTTTTCCCCTTTCCCTTCCCCCCCCCCCCCCTTTTCCACTTTTTCCCTATTTTTCCTTTTTTTTTTTTTTTTTTTTTCCGCCTTTCTTCCCCAGTGCAGAAGCCGCCGACACACCAGCTCAGCACCCTGCAACCCGACGCCCTGTAACCGAGCCTCCCGGCCCGCCGCCGTCACGGCCCCGCCGCTCACCCCCGTGTCCGCCCCCGGGCCCGGCCCCGGCAGCCGTCGGGGCTCCCTTCGCGGCTCCGGCTGCCCGCGGGCCAGGAGCCGGGAGCGGGGCGCGGGGGTCCCGGGACCGCACCTCCCTCCCCCCACTGAGGGCGGCGACCCTGGAGCGGCCGGGAGCGCTCACCCCGCGCCGTCCACGGAGCGGCCCCGCTCTTCCCGTTCTGCATTTTAATACCGAAATCTGGAAAAGGAAATTGTTTGATGTATGAGGAGACGTTATCTAATTAGGGCGTAAGAAATTTAATCTTTCCAGCAGGCAGGTCATATAATTAATGTTAATTTAACGCTCAAATTCGCAGTCATTAATTTTTATTCTCTTAAATGCGGTTTGGCAGGGCCCTGCTCCACGGGAACGCACTCTCTGGATGGAGGCGCACACGCGGTCCTCGGAGCGCACCGCCGCGGCCCTCCCGTCCCAACAGCGGCACCGCATCGCGTCTGCGCTATTAAGGGTTATAATTGGACGGTCCGTAGTTTGCATATCAGACCATTAAAATAATGCGCTTTGCTTTTCTTTCGACACGTAACGCTACAGCCTCTGCGAATGTTTGGCGATTCTGATAATTATCACCAAATTACCGCAAATGTTCTCTTCATTAAGGTGATTTCTCTCAAGCATTTTTAAAAATGTGAATAATGCATTAAGTGGTGCCTGGTAAAGTGGTTTTAAATAAAAGTTGTCAACTGCAGTTCCGAAATGAGACCCGAAGAAAAAAAAATATATATATGTGACAACTGAACGGGAGGAGACCAATTCCGCCCCGTGATTGGAAGGAGCGCTGTTATTTCCCCGTCTCAGATAAGGGACCGAACGGCCACAACCTTACTGCGCCGGGAGCGGAGGTGCGCGCACTGCGCGAAGGAGCGAAGTTGGAGCTTTTCCCTTCGCCGGGATGAGATGGGGACAGCGTCCGACAGACAGAGAGACTGACTGGAAAAGATACTGACCTCTCTCCTTCAGCTGCAATCTAACTTCTCCTGGAAAAATAAAAAACAAAACAAAACCAAAGCAGCACAGTGCGGTGCCCCCCCCTCCGCCACCCCCTTCTCCTCCCCGAGCGCTCACTGCTACGGCTGCGCCCACCTCCGGAGCTGCACCGTTCCCAATTCACCGAGTGACCAACGCGCCCCGCACCGCTCACCCCGCTCAGCCCCGCGCCTCCGCGCCCCTTCATCGCCGCCTGCCCCCGCCGCACTGTTTGCAAAGTTCAATAGCGAGGCAATAAAAAGCGCCGCTGCAAAATAAGAGTCTCTTGTAAAATTTAAGGGCTGCTCATTTGCATCGGGGGAGGTCGTCCATCCCGTCCTCTCCCCCCCCCCCCCCCCGCTCCCCCCCCTTTTTGTCAATTATTTGGGCACCAAAAAGGGGGAAAAAAGAAAAAGAAAAGAAAGAAAAGGGAGAAAGAGAGAGAGAAAGCAGCGATCCAGGAGCGGTGCCACTACCGCCCTGTAGCGCAACTGTGCCCGAGGGAGAGGCTGTGGGGTCGGGCCGAGTCCGGGCCGGAGCTGGAGGCTCCCCGCAGCGCTCCGGGGCCGCCGCACCCCGAGCCCCGCGCCGCGCTCTTATTTTGGTTGGGCGCGGGCGGCGCTGCGGGGAGCGCAGAGAGATCGGACCGCGCTCCTCTGTTCGCTTTGGGGCTGCTGCTTTTGGCTTTTTTTTTTTTTTTTTTTTTTTTCCCCATTCCCTCCTCTCACTCCCCGTCCCTCCTCACTATAGCAACCACAGCCGGGCCGACAAAAATGCCCCCGGTGCGGACAATGGGCCGCCCTCTGCCCGCCGCGCTCCTCTCCTCCTCCTCCAGGACCAAAGAAACTTCTCAGCCCCTCCCGCTCGGTCCGGGGCCGCGGGGCACGGGCGGCCGGGGGGGTTTTGCGCTGCCTGTAAGCTCCTGGATCGAAGCGCAGCTCCGCACCGACCGCGCCGGGCTGCGGCCCCGGGGCTCAGTGCGCAAAGCCGCGGGCGCACCGACCAGAACGTATCGCCCACACTGATGGAATTTGTCTTTTTCTTTTTTTTTTTCCCTCTTTCTTCTGCTTCTTCCCCCACCTCCCTTCCCCCCCGAGGCCTCACACTCACCGCTCAGCACTTCGCCCCGTTCCTTTGGTACACGGCTCAGAGCGGTCCCGCAGCTGTCGGGGCCGCAGCGGCTGTGCCCGCACCGCGCTCACGGGCGGAGTGCACCGCCCCAGCCATGGGATGCGGGTCGGCGGGTGAAGGGAGAAGAGCCGCATCCGTGAGCACAAACCGTTCCATTCCCAGGGCTGCGCTCACACAGCGATGAACGAGAGAAATGGAGCAGCCGTGAGAGGAGAGGAGGTGCGGGAAGCGGTGGCCGCGAGCGCAAACTTTGCGCAACTTTGCCTCACTGTTACCGCTCTGCGCCCTTCTGCCGGGCAGCCCGAGTTACCCATTCCCACCCTTTCGCTGTGGGTCCCTCAGCTGAACGTGTTCCTTACAGCCACCCGAGGAGAAGCGGCCTGGGCTCCCAGTTCCCCACACACGGCCCGCGGGAGCGGTTCCCACGAGAGCGCCGGGGCTGCGCTGGGGTTCGTGCGGCCCCGGCCCGGTTCTGTCCCTGCGCAGGGCCCGGAATCCGCTCACGCCCCACGAACCGCGCGAGGGCCCGAGAGCAGCGGAGCCCCGCGGGCTCCGAGAAATGGGACGGCGCGTTCAGAGCCTGCAGGGCCGTCGGAAACCCTTCCTCACGTCCGTGCCGCAGAGCGGTGCGGGAGCAGCCGCTGTGAGCAGGGAGCGGGGCAGAGCCGAATCAGAGCGCCGCAGTGTCCGCCTCACCCCCCCGGCTGCCGCGGTGCGAGCGGACAGACGGATCGGAAGACCCGACGGGGCGGCGGTGGGGGGCGAGGAGCCGAGGGGCTGCACGCCGGGCCGGGCCGGTGAGGAGCGGCCGCCGGGAGCTTTCCCCGCGCCCCGCAGCATTGTTCCCCGTCCGCACGTCGGAGGGAGGCGAACACAGCGGATAACGGCGACGGGGATAAAAGCGCGCCGAGCCCCGAGCGGGGCCCGCTCCGTCCCGCCCCGGGTCCCTCGCACCCCGCCGGGGGAGGTCGGGGCGCCGCCGCCGGGCGCGGAGCAACAGGAGCGGGGCGAGGGGCGGAGCCCCGAAAGGGGGAATCGGGGGAGGGGGGGGGAAGAGAGGAGCGTCGGCGCCCCCGCCCCTCCCCCGGCCCCGCCCTCGGCCCGTTCCCCTCGGCGCCGGGCGGTGGGGGCGGGTCGGGGGCGGGGCTCGGGAGCGGCGCTCGGCCAATGGGAGCCGGCGGCGGCGGCGGTCGCCGGGGGCGCCCCCGTCCGTCGGGCGGCGCGCAGCCAATGGGCGGCGGCGGCGGGGCGGGGCGGCCGCGCGTGCCTTCGCGGTGGGCCCCGCCGCCGCGCGGGCCGGGGGGGCGCGGGCGCCGCGCGGCGCCCGAGGCGCAAAAGTAGCTGTCAAATGCGCGGCGCCTTTAACCGGCGCGAGCAGAGCGGCGCGGCGAGTCATGGCGACCGCAGCCTCCAACCACTACAGCCTGCTCGCCTCCGGCTCGCCCATGGTGCACGCCGAGCCGCCCGGCGGCATGCAGCCCGGCGGCGGCTACCGCGACGCGGGCGCGCTGGTGCAGGCGGACTACGCGCTGCAGAGCAACGGGCACCCGCTGAGCCACGCTCACCAGTGGATCGCCGCGCTGTCCCACGGCGGCCCCGGCGGCGGCGGCGGAGGAGGGGGCGGCGGCGGCGGAGGGGGCGGCGGCGGCGGCGAGGCGCCCTGGGCGGCGGCGGGCGCGCTGGGCCCGCCCGACATCAAGCCGGCCGCGGTGCAGGCGGCCCCGCGCGGCGACGAGCTGCCGCCGCCGCAGCACCCGCCGCCGCCGGGCCGAGCGCCGCACCTGGTGCACCACGGCGGCGGCGGCGGCGGGCACCACGCGGCGTGGCGGGCGGGCGGCGCGGCGCACCTGCCGCCGGGCATGGCCGCGGCCAACGGCGCGGCGCAGGCGGGGCTGCTGTACCCGCAGCCGCCCGGCTTCACCGTCAACGGCATGCTGGGCGCCGCGCAGCCCGCCCTGCACCACCACGGCCTGCGCGACGCCCACGACGAGGCTCCCGGGCCGCCCGCGCCGCCGCACCACGGCGCCGAGCACCCGCACGGGCCGCACCCCGCGGGCGGAGGAGGGCCGGGGGGCGGCGGAGCGGCGGCGGCGGGAGGGCCGCACCACGAGGCGCACTCGGACGAGGACACGCCGACCTCGGACGACCTGGAGCAGTTCGCCAAGCAGTTCAAGCAGCGGCGGATAAAGCTGGGATTTACCCAAGCGGACGTGGGGCTGGCGCTGGGCACGCTGTACGGCAACGTCTTCTCGCAGACCACCATCTGCCGCTTCGAGGCCCTGCAGCTCAGCTTCAAGAACATGTGCAAGCTGAAGCCTTTGTTGAACAAGTGGTTGGAGGAGGCGGACTCCTCCTCGGGCAGCCCCACCAGCATAGACAAGATCGCGGCGCAGGGCCGCAAGCGGAAAAAGCGCACCTCCATCGAGGTGAGCGTCAAGGGCGCGCTGGAGAGCCACTTCCTCAAGTGCCCCAAGCCCTCGGCGCAGGAGATCACCTCGCTGGCGGACAGCCTTCAGCTGGAGAAGGAGGTGGTGAGAGTGTGGTTTTGTAACAGGAGACAGAAGGAGAAGCGCATGACGCCGCCCGGGGGGACGCTGCCGGGCGCCGAGGACGTGTACGGGCCCAGCAGGGACACGCCGCCGCACCACGGGGTGCAGACCCCCGTGCAGTGACCTGGGCGCCCTCCCCCCCCACCCCCACTCCTCCTCCTCCTTCCCCCCGCCTTTCCGGCGTCCTCCTTTCGGTGTTGGGGTTGTTTTTTGTTTTTGTTTTTGTTTTTGTTTTCTTTGTTTTTAATTTTCTCCTCTCTTTCAAAAAAAAAAAAAATCGAGCAAAAAAAAAAAAAAGAAAGAAAAATAGGGAAAAAATTAACAAAACAAACAAACAAAAAGCGAGCAGAAAAGCGAATGCGAATCCAAGCAGACAGAAAGCTCCGGTCGGGCGGCGGGTGCGGGCTGCGGCCGGGCCTTGCGGAGTGAGTACCGCGCCGGGCCGGGCCGGGAACGGCGGTGCGGGCGGTGCGGGAGGACGCGCGGCTGTGGGCATCCGCCCGTCGGGATGCGAGCAGGGAGAGGAAGGAGCCCTTGTCCCAGGCAGTATTGAGGCGTAGTCATTTTGGACTGCGAGGATATCGAAGTTTACAGAAATTCAGTGGGTTTCTTGCCCTCTTGACCCGATGTGGGGGATGAGGAGCACGTATATCGGTGTGTGTGTGTGCCGCACGCACGCACGCACGCGGGCACATGTATGTAGGATGTGCACACGGCCGTGCGGCGGAGCGGCTCCGGGCCGCCCGCGGGGGCAGCGAGAGCGGGGCGAAGAGACGAAGCAAACTTCGTTTTCCGGCAGTGCGCGGCCGCGGAAGGGGCCGCGGCCCCGGCGAGGGGCTGCGGGGCCGGGAGGGAACACCTCGCGCCCCAGGGGCCGCCCCGAAAGAAGTACGGGGACGTTCGGGCCCCCCCGGCCACAGCCCTTCGCCTCGGCCCCCCTCGCTCCCCCCCCCCCTCGCGGCTCTGCTCGCAGCCCGCGCTCCTTTCACCTCTGCTTCCCGTATTTATTATTTTTTTCCTCCCCCCCCCCACTCTCCCCCACCCCCGGTCGGTTCGCAGCGTCATGTACGGAACGAAAGGAGCAGCTCCGCTCGGGCAGCCCTGTGTCTTTCACCGGGGAAAGAGGGGGGGGGGAGGGGGGGAAGGGTGAAATGAAGTGGAAAAAATGCCACTTTCAATTCGCCTCCCCCCCCTCCCCCCACACCTCCCCCCAGTAACAGTTTTAAAGTGCATTTCGTGGCATTATCCTGATGGGAAACGGTTAACTTCCAAAAAGAGAGAGGGAGAGGGAGAGAGAGGAACCCAGGGGGACGCAGCACACGACACAAAGCTCCGAGGAGAGGCGCGGAGCGGGCTGGGAGCAGCGCCGTGTGTGTGCTGCGCACCGCCATCCATAGACATGAGGGGAACTCTAAACTCCGGTAGTTACACGTTCATAACGGGGCCCTTTAGACGGGTGCTACATAGGCGAGGCGTTTTTGTAAGCTAAAAGTTTACTTAGATGAGTGTTGGACGGTGATGGAGAAAAAAACAATGAAGCGTTCTCTTGCAGAGATCATATAAATATTGCATTCAGCAGCCGAGGCGTTAGACCATGTTTCCCATTGTCTCTTCAAGCGCTGTGACATTTGTTTTTCTTTCTTCCTTCCTCCTTCCCTTCTTTCCCCCTTGGTCAGATAGCGATGGTATCGAAGCGACGCACATTGAAGCCTTTTTCCCACTTTCCCAACGATGGTTACAGAGATGCGGGCACCGAGCTTTACTCTTTCCTTTCCTTTCCTTTTCTTTTGGCCGTACCGAGCTGCTGGTTATTTATCGTGCTGGGGACTGGTGACTCCGAGCAGGGCCGGCCCGTGGCGCGGGGAGGACCCAACTTTCAGACCCACCGATCCGTGTGTAAGGTCAGAGAACGGCATCCGGGGCTGTTTGGGAAAAGCCTCAAACTCCACATAGGTTTACTTACAAAAAAAAAAAAAAAAAAAAAAAAAAAGGAAAAAAAGAAAAAAAAGAAAAAAAAAAGTTACCACGCAAACCTTACTGCTCTGTATATATGTTTAATATTTGTCCTTTGAAATGCAGAAATAGTTTCAATGTTTTCTTTGTCTATTTTTCTTTTTTTTTTTTTTTTTTTTTTTTTTAAATGCTACCCAGGGAAATATTTTCATATCATTTTTAAGTGGCCTGCCTCAATGTATATTTATTTCTTTGAAAGCGAACAGGTTCTGGAAACTGTTTTTCTGTAGCTTTAAATGAGTAGGTGAACAAATCTATATGGGATGTAATTTTTTTTTTTTTTTTTTCGGTCTCTTTACAAATACTTTGTTTTGGTACATTTGGATGTGCTTGTGGGGAAAAAAATAAAAACGCAGAGATCCTTATATATTTATGTTAAAGTAATATTTTATTATCTACATAAAACAGAAATGCACAATACCTTCATAGTTTGTTCGAATTATTGAAATACCTTTGTTTTATTTCGAAAGATAGCACAGATTGGCGTAGCTCTGAAATCGGGAGGGAGAACATCGCAGCGCTTTGAGCTCTGTGCGAGCACCGCCAGCCCTTTATATCGCACGGAATTGGGGAAGCGGTTCCGTGGCCGCACCGAGCGCTGCCCCGTTCCAAAGGCGCGGGCTGCGGGAGCGGAGCACGGGGGTTGCGTTCCCCGCAGAGCCCCGCAGCGGCGCGGGCAGCGCGATGATGCTGTGCGGACCGGTGCCGTCCCTCCCCGGCGCTGACACCCCGCTCCGTCGCGCTGCGGTGCTGGAGGAGGGCCGGGCCGAGGCGAGAGGGCTCCGCTCTGCGCGGCCTTGGCAGAATGCAACACCCGACTCTCCTCCCCCGTGCCAAAAAAAGAAAAAAAGAAAAAAAAAAAAGAAAAAAAAAAAAAGGAAAGAAAGGGAGAAAAGAGAAAGAAAAGGGGAAAAGAAGGGAAAGGCGGAGCTTCTCCGTGGGGAGAGCCGCTGAGGCCGGGCCGCGGGACCGGAGCGGGGCGGCTGTGTGATCCGGGGCCGGGTACCGAGTACCGGGGCCGGGTGCCGTGTTTCGGGGCCGTGCCGGTGGGTGCCGGCGGCAGCGGCAGCGTGTAGAGGAAGTGCTACGGCCTTTGGGGCTCTGCGCGGCTTCGTAGGGGTAACGTCCTGCTCTCTCTCCCCCTCCCCGAGAGTTTCTCGGCTTATTAGATTTAATCATCTTTTCTAACTCCTAGTCAATATTACACTCATCCCGAACAGATTCAGCTAAATGATCTTATCAATAGTTTCGAAGCGAAGTGACAGAAAGAAGAAGTGTTTTGTGACCGCAGACGTGCTGACGGGTAAAATGTTTAAGCCGGGTATGGATTTGAAGTCCTTGGTCAATATCCCGCCGGGTCGGCTGCGGAACGCGGGCAGCCTCTGCCCTCTGCAGGACGCTTCGGGGGGCTCGGAGGGAGCCGTGCGTCTTTCCCAACGCTCACGTGTGGGGCGGGCAGGGGCTCGGTCAGCCCTGGGCTCGGGGCAGGCCCGAGGCCACGGGGATGGACGCGAGGTGGCCGCTTTGGTGCCCGACGGGCCGCTCCGTGCCCAGCTCGGCGTGTGCTGCCAAAGGGAGGCCGGCCCGTGTGGTTGCTTCCCTCTGCTTGTTCTGAGGGAAAGAGGGAAAAACCCACGGAGCGGTGGTGGTAGAGTGCGCTGTCTGCATGTGGATGTCAAGGTGCGCGCAGCAAGCTGGGCTCGGCCAGAGCCGTTCTGTTAGATGTCGGCAAGAAAAGCACTGGCTCCTCGCTTTGCTCGCTCGAGTAGAGGCTGAATCGGTGTCCCGAAGCCCGTGAAGGAGGGCACGGCCCGGCCGGTAGCTCCCCGGGCCGGGCGCTGCTCTGCGCTGCCCTCGGCGGCTCCGCAGAGCCCCGACGGGGAGAGAGGCCGCTGCCGGGCCGCCCCTTCTTCTCGCCCTCGGTTTCTGCTGGCGGATGCTGAGGCCGAGCCCTCCCACCGCTCCGCTGAGGCAGCCTCAGTCTGTGGCCGTCCTCACTCTCCTCCAGCCCCAGAAGTTGGCCCAAACCACGTTGGGGGTGGGGGGTTTATGGCTCTTTGTTGTGGCTGGGTTTGCGCGGGGCTGCGTGCTGCGGGAGGGCAGCACCCGGCCACCCTCGGGCACGGGGCTGTGACCCGGAGCTGCTGCCCCCGGCCCGGCCCACGCGTGGGAAAGAGCCGCGGGTAGCAGCGGGGCGCGATGGCGGCCACTCGGACTCCGGGATGGGGCCTGGAGAACACGGCCCTCCGCCGCCTCTCTGCCTGGGAGTGATTCGTTTCTGATGTATTTGGGAAATGGACTGTGAGAGGCTCTGCTGCCGCTCCGGGCCCAACGCGAATGGGAAAAGAAAAGTCGTTCGGAGGTGCGGACTCGGTGCTGTGCGGCTGCCGTCGGGGTTGGCAAATGCTCCGAGCAGCGTGGCGTTAAGTCGCTCTCGGCCGGGCAGCTTTGCGCTTGGCCGCACTTTGAGGAGCGGGTGCCGTTCCGGGCAGAACGAGCTGAAGCAAAAAGGCAAAGCGTGGTTCAGCAGAAACAGTGAAATTAACAAAAGAACTTCCCAAACGCGAGACTCCAGGAAGGAGCCGGCTCTGCCCGAGCCGTGCTGCCCCGTCCCGCAGCCCCGCAGCCCCGCGCCCTCCCGGAGCAGCCCCGGCGGGAGGCGGAGAGAGGCTCCCTCCGAAAGTCGGGGGCCGCTTTCGGCCCGACTCATTCATTAATTCCCCTTCCCTCCCCGATTCATTCATGTCTGCAGTCATTCATTGCCAAGTGCGCGGAGCCATCGGCCCCTCGGTCAGTAGGGGAGAGGCGCGCACGAGGATGGGGCTATTTATTTCCCTCCGCCTGCGGATTTCTAAGACATCCGAGCAGGCACAATCATTAAACTAATTTGTATTTGATTGTTTGGGCGGACGGGGGTGAATTTTATTGCACTGAGCATTCAGGCACGCACGCACCGCTGATTACCAGTATACATTAAATAAAGTTGTTTGTACACATTGTCTTACCACATATAGGCAGTCTTATTATTCTAATTACTCTAATTAGTGCATTGAAATGTTTTCTACTTGATTTGAGGAGACAGTGATTAGTTCTATTACTTCTTTTAACTCTTATTTCACGGCAAACTGTTGGCGCACGTTCCCATCCCTTTATTTTTCTCCTTAACAGCTCGCGGGCCGAGAGCACGATGAAATCACCGCGTCGGCGGGCGGGAGCGCTCCTCGATTTTCCCCATGTAAAAGCTGCCGTCTCTCGCAGATACACACGTATTTTTTATATTCTTATTTTTATTTCCCCCGCCTCCCCTTCCCCCCCTCCCCAAATAATTATTTCTATCCAAAGCGGCGCGTTTCTTCCTCCCAATTTCCCCTGCTTGGGCTTTGGTTGAAGCATTCCTTTCCCCACCCCATCCCACCCCCTCTTTTTTTTCTCTCTCTCTTTCTTCCTTTCTTTCTTTCTTTCTTTCTTTCTTTCTTTTCTTTTTTTTTTTCCAACGAGGATATTTAGAAGGAGGTGTATTTTCAACCAACCTATTCCACGAGATTCAAATTAACGTTACCATTAATTGATAAGATCTCTCCCTCAGCCACGCTCCTCCGATGGGGAATTGTAATTACAGCCGTGCTCCCGCCTGAGCCCCTCTCCCCGCACAGCTGTCCGGGGGCTGCGGTTCTCCCGCAGCGCTGGGAGCGGAGCCCCGTTCCCGTCGCACCCCCCGCCTCTGCCGGGTTTCGGCTGCGCGATTCGGTCCGCCCGTGGCTGCGGATCCCCTGGAGCGGCTCTGGGGCCGAATCTCGCCTTCCTCTCACGTTACAGACCGCTCCCCGGGTATTGTTGTCTCTCCCCCACCTCCCTCTCCTCAAGTTTGGTAAATACATAACGAAGGAGTGGGAAAAGATGCAGGGGAAAAAGAAAAAAGAAAAAAGGAAAGAAATAATAATAATAATAATAAAAAAGTCCCGTAAATTCTTAGAAGTACGGCTCTGGAGGGAAATCTATGGAGTTACATCGGTAAATACTCGGCCCGGGCTGCTCAGACTTTTAATATTTAAGCTGGGATTACGCGGGATCTGCGGACGCGCCGCTAACCTTTGCCAATTGCCGCGCGGCACCAACCCCGCGGGGCGCACAAAGGCAGCGGCGGCCCGACCCTCCCACGGCCGCCACCGGGCAGAGGAGCCGCTCCGGGCTGCGCGGCCCCGCGGCCGCCTCCGTCGGCCTCTGTCCGCTCTCCCGGGGCCGCCCTGCCCGGGGCGGGGTCCCGGCGGGGCTCCCCGTTCCCCTTCTCTCAGGGCCGCGCCGCGGGCGCTGCCCCGCTCCCGGGCCGCCCCCCGGTCCCGGACCCGCTGGGGAGCGCCCGGGGCCGCGCGTGGAGCGCGGGCTCCCCCCAGCGGCCGCCACCGCCCGTGCGGGGCCGGCGCCGGGCGTCCGAGGAACGAGGCCTCTGGGATGGGGAGACGGCGGGGGTGCGCGGGCCGCCCGGGTCCTTTTCCTCGACAAACGCCCGCACCGAGGCCCGCCGGCACCCCGGCGGCACGGAACGCCCCAGCCCGACCCCCCTCGGGAAGGAACGCCCCGCTGTGCGGCTGGGCTCCGGCTGGGGACGCGCTCCATAGCGGGACTGACGGGCGCTGTGCCCCGGCCGCTGCGGCGGGGTCAGCGGTGGCCGCACCCCCCAGGGCGGCTCGGGGCCGCGTCAGCCCCACGGCAGCTGGGGCACGGGGCAGGGAGCCACGAGGAGGCCCAGCTCCGAAAGGGCAGAGCTGGCTTTGCTGCGGGGACGCTGTGTAGTGGCCACGGGGAGTCGGAGAACACTGAGCTGTCTCACGCACCGGTGTTGCCGAACGCCCTTCAGTGTGTAAACCGCACATGGAACCAAACGGTTCCACTGTAGAACACAGTGCCACAGGTGCTGGAAGGAGCTCCAGCAGACCGCCATAAAAACGCACTGCTCAGCCCCTCGGGTGGGGCCCCGTCCGACCCCTCCTGCCCCTCAGCTCCCCCCCAGCCCCTGGGCCTGCTCAGGGGACAGTGGCTCCTCGGCAGCCCCGAGGCCAAACGATGGGTGCCTGAAAACACAACGCATTCTCTCATGGAGGTCATCTGCAGGAGACTTCTGGGGAGCGCCTTATGTTCAGCTCCCGCCCACTGGAAGACACAAAAAGCGCTCCCAGACCCAAACCACAGCGAGGTGGGCTGTGAGCTGCCCGCTTCCTGTCAGCAGGTGACAGGCGGCACCCAGCTTGCTCCCTCCCGCCCGCCTCCTTCCTGCAGCGCCGCCATCTTGGGCCTCCGTGCCTCTCAGAGCGCTGATGGATCAATGCCTTCACTTGAAAGCTGCCGTCGTGCTTGGAAGGGACTGAATTATTTAAAAGTATTAAAAAAAAAAATAAAAATCAAAGCTGCACTGTAGATCTCTAGGTTGGATCAGCACTCGCTATATTTTGCTCTTTCAAATCCCTTCTTTTAGCTAATTCAAAGGTTCAGTCTCGCATCCCGTTTGAGCTCTCACGGATCGATCAGCACGCGGTGCAGCGAACGTTTTCTGATCGCAGCCACGTGCAGACTGGGTGGGGAGCTCAGCGATGCGCCCCAGCCTTGTCAGTGAGTGCAATTACCAGAGCCCAGGGGCTTCTGCCCTGCTGCCGCCCAGGCCCTGCTGACCTCATACTCAGCCCTGGGCTGCAGCCACAGACCTCAGAAAGGAGTTCTGCAGGAAAGAAGTTACTCTCAGTCACCCTATCTGGTGTGTATGGGGAAAAATGCGAACACTGGAAGCAGTGTTTCACCACCTCCAGTGAACCAAACCCTCTGCATGGGTCAGATCATTGCATGCACAAATGCCCCACAATGACTGAACAAAAAACACTGCCAAAATGCAATGAAATTACAATCATAGAATGGTTTGAGTTGGAAGGGAATCTTTATAGGTCATCTAGTCCAACTCTCCTGTAATGAACAGGGGCACCTGCAGCTAGATCAGGGTGCTCAGAGCCCTGTCCATCCTGACCTTGAGTGTCTCCAAGGACGGGGCTTCTACCACCTCTCTGGGCAACCTGTTCCAGTGCCGCACCATGCTTTTTGTAAAAAACAATTCCCTTATCTCCAATCTGAATTCACCTCTTTTAGTTCAAAACCATTTCCCCCTCTTATCACAACAAACCCCGCTAAAGACACTGCCTCCTTATTTCTAAAGTGTCTAAACAGAGACTGTATAGTATCATCCCCAAACACCAATTCCAGGTATTTCCGAAAGGCCCATCTCAGCAGTTCAGCACTGGCACTTTACTGCAGTCACTGCCCAGCAACAGCTGCTGCCAGCACAGGGTCCCACAAACAGGTGTTAAAAAGTGATAGCAGACATCAGACCAAACTATTTCTAGTAGCATCTTGCTGCAAGAGTGAGAACTGCTTAAATCAGTCATGTTCCATGTAAACACAACTTCACCTCTATTCCAGTTTTCATTAGCACTGAGCACTTTTTAAAAGAAAAATAAGAGCCCTAATAAAACATAACCATGTGTATGAGAGAAAAGGATATGACCTTGTCACAAAAATGCTGTTGCACTTCTTTAGGAGTTAGAAGTCTGACAGTTCAGGACAGTCATCACATCAGAGCATTTCTATTTCAGGCTCTCCAATATTTCAATAGGAAGTATTACATAAAAACAATAAACATCTGCATTGTATATGACAACATTTGATATTACCAGTGGATAAACATTTGTAGCATGCATGGTATCAGATCTACGTTGTTTTGCTTACATTCAATTAAGGTTGCCAGTTGCATCTTAAAGCAGCAGAGCCACGTTGACATTTTTTGAACATTTTCACAGAACATTAAATGTACCTCAGTCCCTCTGGACTGATAACATGTAAATCTATATAAGTATTGAGAACACGTAATTGCTTTCGCTTCCTCAAATAATAAAGCACTCCTGCCAGACAATGAAGTGATAAAGTGCATTGCAACCTCCCAGGCATTAAAATCTGGAAATCCTGAAATATTTTAAAATCTGAGTTTGTCTGTGTTGGTTCTGTGTCATTTTTTTTCTTTTCTTTTCCTAACAGTTTGCCTTACACATAGAAATAAAGTCACCTGACAATCTCCACTCAGACAAGTGAACTTTCAGAACTGCAGAAGCAGCTCTGAGAAATCTGTCAAACACAGGACAGACAGACATGAAGCCTGAAACTGCACTCTGCATGTACCAAAAGCCAGCTGCACTTTGTCAGGACGCACAGAACCAGGGTCCAGACTCATACTTAACAGTTCTCAACACCCAGAAGCTCCGGCAGCTGTACGGTGCTGCTAGAAGATGGTTGCAACATGTGTGAAGCGATGCTGGCCTGAGGCAAAGCTGTGAGACAAAAGCATAAACTGAGGCTGCAGGTGCTGGAGATTAAAAGAAGTCTTAAGGAAGGTTTCCTTAGAGACATGAGAAATACACAAAGTATTCATTTTAGCAGCTTTTACAGGAGCGTTGCCTCGAACAATTAACAGTACAGCAGGTGAATCCAAAGAACACTCTTTGTGAACCTTGTTGCACCTACATCCACTTGGGAAACAGTTCAGAATCAGAAAACAAATTTTTTTGACCAGTGATGAAGCAGGAGGACAAAGTCTACCCAAGCAGCTCCTTCCAGGGGGTTCTGGACAAATGGAGTCCAGCCAATAACCCATCACTTTCTATTTCCTACTTTCAAAGGTGCAGAACTCTGTAAAATCTTTGCTAAGGCACCCTGTGACTTAAGTTCTGCAGCACCTAAGTACAAATACATCACTACCCCTACCACTAACAGGGTTAGAAATACTTTGTGGTCACATCATTTGTGTTCAAGTAGGAAATCATTCTGGAAAGAAATTCAGCAATTACTCTCTAGGAGGCCTCTCTCAGTACGTTGTCATCTCCATGTTCTGTTTTACATCCCGTCTGCCCAGATCCATCTGCTGTCTCTCGCTCTGTACCTAGATCACAAACTGCCTCAGGCAGTGAAACATTAACTTTGTGCAGTGCGCCAAGTCCTATATGCTTTAATAGAGCTACAGTAATCTAAATATTAAGCAGTAATACGCTTTAGAAAGAAAAACTCACAGATTTGTCTCCTAAAACATTCGGGATTAACATTTCAAAATGAACAGTGAAAAATATGTTCAAACTGTTCTTATGTCATATCTTATGATTTATTTCAGTTTTTTTTTTTAAATGAGTGCACAGAAGACCAATGAGTGTATATATAGTTTTGTTTTATTTATTAATTTTTTATGTACACTTGGTATTCTGCAACACAGTCAAAGGGATACAAATTAAGTTTTCAGAGCAAGATAAACATTGTACACATTTTAACACGGTTGTCATCTCCGAATTAGCAGACACTGACAACTCGGTAAGGACATTAATTCCAACTTCTTTATACTGGCAGTAACAGAAGAAAACTACAACACACTTAATAGTGTTGATAATAAGCTCCGGGGTATCCACAGCTTCTCTGGGCAGCCTGTGCCAGTGCCTCACTGTCATGTTAGTAAAGAATTTCTTCCTAATGTTTAACCTAATTCTCTCTCCTTTTAATTTAAAATCATTCCCCCTTGTCCTATCACTGTGTAAAAAGTCAGCCCCCTCCTGCTTATAAGCTCACTTCAACTACTGGAAGGATGCAGTGAGCTCTCCCTGGAGCTCTCTCTTCTCCAAGCTAAAAAGCCCAGCTCCCTTGGCCTTTCTTCATACAAAAGGTGCTCCAGCCCTCTGATCATCCTCGTGCCCTTCTCTGGACCCACTCCAACAGCTCCACATTTTTCTTGTGCTGAGGGTCCTGGGCCTGGATGCAGCACTCTAGATGGGGCCTCACGAGGCAGAGTAGAGGTCTAACTTCCCTATTCTGTGCACACACATGTAAAACCCTTTTGTCGTGTGAAACTTCACACCACAAACAAACACCAAGTGGTATCTGCCACAGGTATCCAACCAAGGAGGAGGCAACGCAGACCTGAGCTGTGCCTGCACATGCACAGAGATCTCTGGGTTTATGTGGAGAAGGTGTAGCAGTCAAATCTGAGCAATACACTGGTAACATACCTTCAGTTTACTACTGGTCAAGAAGATTACTCAGGGGGAAAAAAAGATCATTTTGAAATGTAGTCAATGTAGTCAAGTAAAAAAAAAAAAAAAAACCTCAGAGGGAAATATTCGATACAAATATATAGAACACCAAGGTAAACACTGCTAGAGTGCTAAGAGGAGCTCAAAGCGAAAGATGGGTGAGTGCTGAATGCATATGACTTCTGAAATGACAGCACAGAGAGTAAACGTGATATCTAAGATTGCACATACAGACACAGCTCTCAGAATATCCTAGGACTGCAACTGCAAAACACATAGATATTAGCTTTGTGGACTTTTGTGCAGCTCAACATCAGGAAACAGCCATGAAAAGCACATCCATGAACTGCTGCCACCATTTTCTGCTTCTGGTTTTGCTAAACAGTCTTCAGCATGCCTTAAATATATACTTCCAGCTTTTCTAGACTGAACTTCCTAAGGTCTGTTGAGAAGCAGACACTAACTAGGAAAGTTATTGAAGCCAAGTAGGACTCATCTATGTCCTCATATGTTCACAGCAGTTATGAGGGCTTGAACTACCGCTATGAGGTGAAAATAAACAGCCTTGGTTTGGATAGCTTTTGGACAAATTAGTGAGAGGATGCATCTAAAAATTACAGAGTTCTAAAACAAAATCAGAAGTAGCTGTCCTCATGTATGCTAATTCAAATCAAGACATTTGCCCAATCAACACACTCCTGTCTGATCCTTGTTTGTTATTTTCTCACCGTGGTTTATTGCCTGCTTCCTTCTGGTTTTAGCACTCAATTTGAGAGGCTAAAAAGTTTTAAACATTCAAATAGCAGAAAATAAAAGGCTTTCCTGTTTTAGCCAAGTTGTTTTGTAGGAAGCCATCAGCTGCAACAGAACACAGAAAGCCATGTATTTTGGTGGAAGCAAGAGAAGCTATGGGACTGATAGGGAACATCGCAGGATGAACAGCCTCTTCCTCCAAGTCCACCCACACCAGGAAGGCTGTGCAGTTCAGGAATCTAGTTTCCAACAGAAGTCAAATGTGGCTTACAGACTGCAGCTTCTCCAGATGCCATTTCAAGACTGATCTCCTGATTTGAGCTGCCCTGTGCAGAGGCATAGCCATGACGAGCAAAGAGATCCTGTGATACCAATCTCTTAACTTCAGCCCCTATTCTAAACATTTAAGAGTAGATGACACAAACATCCCCCACCTACAGAAAACATGCTCAAAGATCATTACCCTTTTTCTCCTTCTTGATTTATTAAAAAAAAAGGGCATAACTTGCTTGTGGTGCTGCATGCAGAGCAGAATCACTTACAGTTACTGTCCAGAACTGTTTCCTCGGTTGCTGGTCCTCTGTATAAATTAGTCCCTTTAAAATGTAACACAGGTTGCTGGTCCTCTGTATAAATTAGTCCCTTTAAAATGTAACACAGTAGCCGTTTGTTGTTAAACTCCCATTGTTACAGCAGAAAATTAAGAAAAATATTAAGTTTTGCTCCTATGTTCTCCACATGACCAGAAGGGGTGGATCCAGGGTGAAGCCAGGCTGGCTCATAAAAGGGCCAGCCACTGAAGGGAGAGCATCTTATAGATGTAGGCTGCTTCCTGCAAAGGAGAGCTGTATAGCCTGAGCGCCCCCTCACTTTTCGGGTGAGTTTAACTCTTCTTTCTGTATATGACTATTGGCCTGCCTGTGAATACTTTGCCTGGTATCACCAAGAATGTGTCAGAAGCAATTTCACTTTTTTATGAGCAGATCATTGGTTGTGACAAGGTAGGAGAGAGAGAAATCCTTTTAAAATGAATTCAGGCTTTATGTTTGCAGGTCTGAAAATGGCTCTCCTTCTGACAGTGCACACACACACACATACAGTGTGAGCAGAAAAACATCCCAGGCCATCGATGCACCTCACTTGTGCATCTGGTCAGCTTTAACACACCCTACATCCTTTGCAAGCCCAGTGAGAAGATGAATGCCAAAAGCCACAAGATGCTGAAGAGCTGTAATGGTTTTATGTTCACTAGGAAGAACTAGAATGAGATCATCAAATCAATTCTATTAAGATGGCTCAAGGGACAGCTGGTAATTAGGACTTGTCTATAAGTGAAAGTTAAATCAGAAAGTGCAAGTGTGTTCCCTTATGAACACACTAACTCCTGATGATTTTATGGTAGCTATTCCAAAATAGCTGCAAGCATGGTCCAGCCATTGGTTTCCAAATCACAAATAGCCTCTTCTTGCAAAGTGAGAGTGCAGAAGTCTATGGCATTGCCATGAGCAAAGTAAATTTAAGCAGAGCAATGTTCAGTCAAGAACCCATCTCTCAACGGTTAGCAGAAGACAATACTGACAGTAAAACTAGCCAAGAGCTGTTCACAATCGTATAATGGTAAATAAATGCACAAAGGATGGTGAATTTACCACATTAGATTCATTATCTCCCTAGAGCTTCCTCCCTTCCATTTGCTTATTTTCTCAACTTACTTGATATGACACTGTTCCGCACAACATCCTGGTTGCCAAATTGGAGAAAAATGGGTTTGAGGGATGGATCACTTGCTGGATAAGGATCACTGGCTGGATGGTTGCACTCAGAGAGTTGTGGTCAATGGCTCAGTGTCCAAGTGGAGACCAGTGACAAGTGGTGTTCCTTGGGAATCAGTGCTAGGACTAGTGCTATTAAACTAAGGAGAAGGATTTGGGAGTGTCAGTTGACAAAAGACTCAACATGAGCCACCAATGCACTCCTGCAGCTCAGAAGGCCAACTGTATCCTGGGCTGCATCAAAAGAACTGTAACCAGCTGGTGGAGGGAGGTGATTCTGCCCCTCTGCTCTCATGAGGCTCCACCTGGAGTACTGTGCCCAGTTCTGGGGCTGCCAGAAGGACACTGAGCTGCTGGAGTAGGTCCAGAGGAGGGCCATGAAAATGATCAGAGGGTTGGAGCATCTCCCCTACGGGGACAGGCTGAGAGAGCTGGGGCTCTTCAGCCTGGAGAAGGCTCCGGGGAGACCTACAGGAAAACTGGGGAGGGACTTCTCATACGGACATGTAGCGACAGGGAAGGAGAAATGGCTTTAAACTGAAAGAGGACAGATTTAGACTAGATATTAGGAAGAAGATCTTTATTGTGAAGGTGGTGAGAGACTGGAACACATGGCCCAGAAAGGTTGTGGATGCCCCCTCCTTGGAGGTGTTCAAAGCCAGGCTGGATGGGGCTTTGAGCAACCTGGTCTAGAGGGAGGTGTCCCTGCCTTAGCAGGGGGTTGGAACTACATGATCTTAAAAGTCCCTTCCAACCCAAACCATTCTATGATTTGGTATTTCTTCAGTAGCCAAGAAAAGAAACTTCAAACAGTTGTGTTTTGGTGTTTGTTGGGTTTGCTGGCTTAATAGATCCGTTTGTTTCTAGAGAAGGGGAACAAAACATGGAAGAGAAAAAACTTCATTCCTCACAAAGGATCCTCTACAATTTAAGGTGTCTGTCATAACAGATATTCTTAAATCAAAACAACATAGAGTCCCACAATTCAAACTAAAATAACAGTACTTTATCCATTAACTAAACAGACAAATGCCACTACTGTCTGTTATTACTGAATCTTCCTAAGAAGAGCCACCTTTTGTCAAAGTCCTTCTTTAAAGATCATGAGGCCCTTAACAAACAAGACTCATGCCTTGATGCTTCCTGATGTCAACTATCACATCTTGTCTTACGCACAGTAAGATTTAATTAAAGAGTCCTTTCATTATCAAGTCAGAAACTATTATCAAGTCTGGAGTCACAGAAATCACCATCTCAGTGAAAGACAAACACTTTTATTTTGGAAAAATGTTGACTGTGGCTAACACAGCATGTACAGATGCATTAAACCAGGAATCTTTAGCCTAGCAATATCAAAAGCTACAACATATGGAATCATTGCAAAAGAGTAATAATGAACATGGAAATCAATGCATAAAGCCACTCTCAAGCTCCATAGAAGAAAATGCTACATTTTATCTAGTTTTTGTAAATTAGCAGTCCTGCAGATTTCACGTGTGAAACATATCCCATAAGATGCAATAAGCACACACAGTATAAATTAGGACTAAACACACAATTTTGCAAGTGCACAGTGGGTAACATTTCTGATGACAGGAGAGCACTTAAAGTAGTCATAGTCTTAATTACAGCAATATGAAAGATTATAAAAATAACTGCAATATATTAATTATGTTTTCCAGTTAATCTCATGCATTTACAGAACTATACATGTAGCCAGATAGGTAGGTAGATGATGTTTTAAAATAGAGAAAGGGGATGCATTTCAATTTAAGAAACAGACACCCTGGACACTGGCAAGGGACTCAAGAATAGAAGCAGTTCCTAGCATTATAAAGACAAGACTTTTCAAGTCAGCTTTTCTCCTTAATTTGCTTCCTTCTGGATAGATTTTCGAAAGTTGTGACATTTGGGGATGGATGTTGTTCTAGTTTTGATTTTTTATTTTTATTTATTTATTTTTTTTGCTATTCCAAGGCTGGTAGTACAATGCTGAAAGGAATTAACCTCAAGTTAGTATTCTAAAGCAAAGTATCTAACCTGAGCTAAATCACAGCTTCCAGAGCCTCCTCAGGGAGGCCCCAGGAAACGATTCATTTGACTTTCCTCAAACTTCTGAGGAGGAGATTAATAGCTCTCTAGAGGTGCCCAGATTCCTCACTTAAACCAGACGTCTAACTTTCAGAGAAAAAGCACTCACTGTGTTCCACTCACTATGTACCATGATTACTGGACAGCTTATATCTGGAAAGGATGACATAAGAGCTCTAACAATTGGGCAAGAAATACAAGAGCTTCCCCTGTTTTGTTGGGGTTCTTTCGGTCTCAAAATTTGGATCTCTAAGTACATAGGGATTAAAAGTTCCAAGTTGCTGTGAAAAGTTGCTCTTCTACACAAGTCCTGCACACTAATGTACTCAATCAAGTGCATCATTTAAACATAAGCAACTTCATCCATGTCCAGAAAGCTATTTAGTCTACCAAAACAATTCATGATTATGAATACAAGTACACCACTGAATTAGGAACATCAAAATTTGGGAAGATGTTTTAAATGGTAAAATTCCCATAGACATTAAACATGACCAGAATGAATGACTTATCTCCCTGTATGACAGCTCATGCCAACTTCATTCATACACTACAGCAAATCCCCCTTTAATTTAAGAACAGGAGAACTTCACAGCCTGTCACTTTTTTTTTTTTTAAAGGCATTTTAGCAATGCATTTTTTAACATTCATTGCCAAAACACCTTTTACAGTGATTAGGAAAGATAGACAACATCAAAAGACAAAGATAAAAAAAGTGGAGTACTCTTAAAAGCAGAATTTAGATAATGTGACCGAGGGATGGTTGACCGTTGGAAAAGACCAGTCAGTTCCAGAACAATTGGCATCATTCACTTTGGATTAAATGAAACTAAAACAAATTTCCCTCTATATGACCACTTCACATGGAGAGAGACCACAGTAGTTATCGGACTTTGCATTCACACTCTACCATACTTTGTAATATCTCTCACCTGTAGACAAACAAAAGGCACTTTGGCAAAGCAACACAGGAAATCCAGCACACCTGTACTGCCCAGGCCCCAGGCTTTTCCTGTTGCACAGATGGAGAGAAACACAGTCCTCTCCATCAGCTGTAGAACAACATTTTAAAACACAGCTGCTAGAAAACACCTTCTGCTGTTATGTGTACTTCGCTACAGTAATTCTTGCATGAAAAATGTTGAGATTTATACGTAAGTGTATATATAAATGTACATATGTGTGTACATATATACACACCAAAGTATAAAACAGCTACAAAATACAGCAACTTACGTTTGCTTTATTGTGACATAAGGAAGGTCTAAAAGTATCTCATTTTCTTATCTTGGAAATATCAGAAATATGAAGTCCAGTCTTTCCTCGCTTTGCTGGAAGACATCTTGGAGGTATAAAGCCATAGCTAAAAGATTTTTACCCACTGACTGAAGGTTAAAGTGTACAATTATAGATGAAAGTCTTTCCCAATTATTTCTCAGCTATTTGCATTAATTACATTAGCAACAGCCAAGTTTTAAATAACCCAAATAAAGACTAGATTTCAATTTATCTTTCAAGTTAAATTAGAGAACTTCTGATAAAACCAGCTTCAAACAGAAGGCACAACAGAAAAAAAAAATCCCTTAGTATGAACAACTAAATGTCAATTTAAACCTCCTTTATACCACCTAAAAAGCAATAGAGAATGAAATCCTTCACACATACATGATTACAAAAACACTTATTTGATTCACTGATGCTACAGCAATGACTCCATACTATTTAGTTTACCAGTTTAAAGGCACAATGGATATCACTTCATCCGTATCCCATCCTATTTACAGTGGAAAACAAGATCTCTTAAGAAAAAAAAAACAAAAAAGATAAACACAGATGCACCCTGAGAAGTGAAATTTTTCAACAAAAACATTTAAAAAAAAATACTGTTCTTTCTAAAGTCCCATTATCCAAGCCTGTATTCTTCTACAGATAGGACAATAACCTTCAGTATTAAATTACAATGAAAAATATTACTTAGAGATAAAAAATATATATATTAAAAGTTCCCAGAAAAGTAAATCAACCTAAACCTGATTGAAAGAAATGAGGTTTCACATAGAATCATGTGAAAGTTGACGTCTGTCAGTGGGGAAAACAAAACCTGAATTTAAAGTTCTCTGACAATGTCCAGGTTACTAAAAACAAACAAACAAACAAAAAAGTGGAATGGATATGGCTGGAAATCCCATAGTGCCATCTGTGCAGAGGAAAAAAAAATAAAACAAGAAGCCAACTGTGCACTGCCCTTCTTTGGATCTGGAATTCCCAAAAGATTCTGTAACACTAGAAAAATCAAAAGAATGAGGTCTTTTTATAAAAATCAGATACGGGTTTCTAGTTGTTTTGTGACACAGTTTGAAAAGTATTGGCACCTGCACAAGAGTTCAGAGTGTTCATTCAGGAGTTGCAGAGATTGTCAAATCTTTAACAATTCGTAGCAGTCCTCTACCACTGGATGGTTTTTTACTGCGTGAAATGAAGTATTCTTTGCCAGTGGTCTTCAGTGCAATAATGTATTTCTGCCAGATGAGTATTTTCCCTCTTCTTCCAGTAGGTAGTAAGTGCCATCGCAGCAGTAACAGTGGAGCCAATATCAAATGACAAGCTGCATTTCATGATCCGTATTCATCAGTAATAGCTAAGTAGGTAAAAAACCCCCTCAATTCTTGATGTACACAGCAACATATTCTAGCAGAGGTATTAAAGAAAAAAAGAGAAAAGCTTCATCCAAAGAAGTGCAAAAGGAAGAAACCCTGTAAATAGTTCATCAACAGTTTTCCTTCTTCAACATTTCAACAGTGCTGAAGAGAGAGAGTACAACACTACTTAGAGCTCTCACCTCTGGGAAAGAAGAAAACAAAAAAAAACCAATCCAATACCTTAGACTACAAAATCACCAAAACACATTGCTCTCCTTCCAAAACGACTGTATTTTCATTGCTGTTTTACTACTTTACTACTTGTTCTTACTACTTGACAGATTTTATTCCTGTGCAAGGGACATTTGCTAATGCATTAACTTAAGTACTAGATTTTACATACTGTGCAAGATAATTAGATGTATACAAACCAGCCATCTTGACTGTGTAAAGAAAATTGGTCTGGAATTTTCTATACATTAGTTATGGACACTGTGTACAGCTCAAACTTTATATCCAACACCAAGAAGCAGCTGGCAATTTTCTCTTTCATTTCTGCTACGAGTTCAGGTGGAAGGTTCTTGAATTTATCTGTTGTGTCATTTAGGCTGGACTGTAAAACATCACTACATCTATTTCAGATGGAGGAAGGGATCAAAATCTATCAGATGCAGTTCATTGCCACAAAAAAAAAAAAAAAAAGAAAACCTATCTTTCCAATCTATTCTTAATGAAGCTCGAACAGTTTTTAAAACAACTAATTGTAGACCTGATCATAAGATGTTATGCTGCAGACCAAATTAAAATGCTACCATAAGTGTGCATGTAGATCTGTACACATTTATATACACATACACACATATACACATAAATAAAAAAGGAAGCACCCTTTTTTTTTTCTTACTGGTAAATACTCAACATTTTCATTTATCTAGATATTAACATGTTTGCTGGGTATAACACCCTATAAAGGGACACGTAAGATGTTTTTCATTTTCTTGCCATTAAAGCCATACATATGGCTAGTATTTAAAAACATGCAGTGCCACCAATTAACAGAGTAAAACAATTATTAGGTACAATATCAGCTCTAGGAAATGCATAATATATTTAAATTTAAAATGTATTTTACCCATTTGTGCAAATAATTAATATAATCCACTATTTCATAGGAACTCTTCATAAAAAAAATCAGCACAAATTCACAGGAAATAACTGTCAAAGGAATTCCATAGCAGCATATGTAGTGAGTCACTGGGTGAAACTCTTCTTTATGAACACATTAGGAAAGTTGGCATTCAGTTCTAGGACAACTCTGTTATCAATCTGTGAACAGAAGGACACATCGAGTAAAGAAAGATCTTTACAAGACTCCAACAGTTTTCTTAAAGATGCTGGGCTTACCATCCTCGTTCCTGTTTGAAAACAAAAAAGAAAGAAAAAATGCAAAGTTAAAAAAGAATAGTTGTTTGTTTTAGAGCTGCTAATATTGCGTGAAAAGAATGCTAATAATGCAATGTTTATTTACATTATTTCGATTAGATTTCAAATGAAAAACTTCTCAGTGGCAGTCTTTGTATAATTTTTGCCTTTAAAAAGCCTGTTGCATTTTCCTAACTCAGCTATTCAACTAGATCGTTTGCTTCTTAGAAGAAACTTTACAACTTCAAGAGAAATTTCTAAATACAGAGGCTGACCAAAGTATCCAAAGCCACAAGACCCAGTGACTAGATCCTGTGCTTTGGCTAGAAGGAAAATACTACGCTACACTCATGTTCTTACGACTTTTCTGCTGGCTGCAATGCCTGGCACGACACACACTGCTACAAGCTCTTCCAATTCCAAATACATCAGCAAGGCTTCTAGGACTCTAGAGTGGCTATAGGTATTACACCCATATCAGTTCTCTAAAGACTACTACAGACCTGGCAGACAGGTCACAGGACAGAGAGGAGACCCACACCTTACTGCAGGCATGTCCAACCCAAGGCCTGTGGGCTGTATGTTGCCTGGCACAGCTCAAACTGCAGCCCAGATGCATACCCAGATTGTTTAGCAACAACAAAACACTGCTGTCTGACCAACACTATCTGAGCTGACCAGGGCACAGGAAGGGCGCAGTGCAGTGCTGGCTCAAATTATGGCAAATAATTTTATGCATTTTGACACATTGGCTATGCACAGTCCTGTGAACAGCAAAAAAAAGGCAGCAGTGCTTTCTGTATTGATAAAGGAATTTGAGAACAAGCTTCAAGATTGCCAAAAAAAAAAATCATCAATTTTTTGGTATATTTGCAACTCCACCTTTAGTCTACATAAGTACAGTACTCAAGAATTTTAAATTTGAACACACAGAGTTGCAATCAGATATTTGACTCAAAGGAAAATTGATCATGTCTCTACTAGACTTTTATAAGACCTATCTTATCTGAGAAAGATACCCCTTGCTTCACAATCACGTCTTATTCACATCATCACTTTTTGGCAGTACATGTATTTGTGAACAACTGCTGTCAAGGATGAAGCACGAGAAGTGTAAAATTTCACCAAAAATCTCTGATGAACACCTTGAAAACTCACTGAGGATTGCAGCACTTTCATCAAACCAGAATGATGCATTTGCGTCACAAAAACAAACTCAAATAACCCATTAGTTGTGTCCTTGTTGCTTTTTTACATTTTAATAAAATATATTAAAAATAAAAAAAACTTTGTTGCCTATTACATTAACCACACCAAGCATTTTATTGGAGCCAGTGGTGCAATGGATAACACAGCTGGCTATGGATAAGAAGACTGTAGGTTCAACTCCTGCCTAGTTTGTTCAATTTTCCCCAGCACAAGAAGGATGCAGAGCTGTTGGAGCAGGCTAAGAAGATGATCAGAAGGCTGGAGCATCTTTCTTATGAAGAGGGAGTTGGGCTTGTTTAGCTCAGAAAGGAGAAGGCTCTGGAGAGACTTAATAGTAGCCTTCCAGTACTTAAAGGGAGGTTATAAGCAGGACTTTTTAAACTAATAGTGATAGGACAAAGGGGATCTAAACTAAAAGAGGAGAAATTTAGGTTTGATGCTGGGAAGTAATTCTTTACTCAGAGGATAGTGAGGTGATGGAACAGGTTTCTCAGAGAAGTTGAGGATGCCCCACCACTGAAAGGATCGTTCAAGGTCAGGTTGAACGGAACTCCAGGCAGTCTTATCTGGTGGTTGACAACCCTGCCCATGGCTGGGAGTTGGAACTAGATGATGTTTAATGTCCCTTCCAACCTAAGCCATTCTATTATTGTATGACATGCAGCCCAAGACAATTCTTCTTCATTTAATGCAGCTCAGGCAAGCCTACAGGTTGGACACACACTCCTTACTGGAGCAGCTGGTAGCCAGGCAAGTTATTCCAGAAAGTAAACCAAGCATGGATGTCTACAGTGTGACACACTGCTCAGTTTCTACTGACTCTAAAGAGCTTATGCATCCAGCAGGCCTGTAAATATCTGCTGGCAGACATCTATTGGTAAAGCACTGACATTCCACTTTTTCTAAATCATTCATAACTTGATGGAATTCTTTCTTCCTCTTGCTTTATCATCTGGTTACTAAGTATCACAGGATCATTTTGCAAATCTTCAGTCTTAAGTTCCTCAGCTTTAGATTTTTCTTTCTTAGCTGCTTATGCATTATCAGCAAGTTCTGGTATGGCATTATTCACTCCTTTGCCTGTATTACTCATTAACAGATGAGACAGCACCTATCACATTATGGCTCCTTGGTGACCACAGCAATGACTTAATTTCATCGTGCAAAGGGACAGTGTATTCTTATCCTCTACTTTCTTTCTCTTAAACCCCTTCTCCTAGGCAGAAAACAGCTTGTTACAGAAACACAACAGCCTTGGTAAAAACTTCTGAAAATCCAATACTACTCAGATTGTATCAGTGTTTATCTTCACCACAAACTCCAAGAAGTTCTAGGTTTGAAAGACCTAGCAGATGAAAGATCTCACAGAGATGGAGCTCTCCTTCACAATATCTTAACACTCTTCATGTCCAGTTGCACGTTTTAGCCCTTCATTTCTGTAGCACTGAGGCCAATTCAAGCGACAAATCATACCAACAGCTTTGCACGTGAGCTCGTTTAGAACTGCTGCATAAGTATTAGTGCTAACAATTTATTACTGCTCAACATATTAATTTGTTCAAAAGCTTCCTGTATCAGCATTCCAGTTTAAGACAGCTTTGCAGGCTATTCTGGAGAGATTGGGTCTAAAGTTGCAGCCTACTTGAACCCCCTTGCAGCAAGCACTAACGAGATGTTTTCCTGCAACAGCCTTCTCACTTCTGAGTGGCCAGACCACACATTGTTTTTCTACCAGTCTCAGTAATTCTCCTGTAAACTTCTTCCAACATACCTGAAATACCATTTTAGCACTGCCTTTAGCCAGTACCTCATTAATGGCCCATTTCTGCCATACTGTGATGCTGTTTCACCTTCTTATTTTCCTCCTTTGAACAGGACTCATTTCAGAAAGATGACTGTTTCTAGTAGTCTCTTCTAGCTCTCTGTTTAAGCATGGGGGTCTCTAAATGTGGTTTCTACTTATTCTGTGGTAGAATCTTGAATTAGTTACTTAGGAACATTACTCTGTCTCTGTTATCGTGTCATCAAATTTTACCTCACCTACAGGTAGGTAATTAAGGTGTATCATTATTGTGACTTTTAACTCTCTTACCATCATATAATCACTGTCACCACAGTGGTCAGGTGATTGACATAGCAGTCCTATTGGCACACACATAAATTCTGTGATATTCTTGAGTTATTTACTTCCCTTAATCATAATTGTACCAGAGTACCATTTGTCCTATCAGAAGGATCTGCTCTAATGTTTCAGCTGAAACTCCAGGAAAAAAATTACACTATCATTCTTCCACCAAGCCTAAAATTGCTACTGCATTAGCATCTTCATTTAAAACTAGTTTTGTTTGACCATCTCAGCTTTTAAGATAAAAACCCAAACCTTTCTACAAAGTACTATATATAGATGCCTAGCCATTTTGTGTGTAGGAGGGTCCTCTTCATTTCTTCCTATCTGAACTTTGACAGCTGACCTATGGCTTAATTTAAGACTTTTAATGGATTTAGAACCAAATAGGTCATCCAAGCACAAGCTTTACTCCACCTCTTACTTTCTTCATCCCCAGACTTAAAATTTTACATTAGGAAAAACCTTCTCCAAAGCTAAAAAGGCTGGCCAGTGTTTGGTCATTCACACCAGGGAATAAGCAAACATCCACAGACTTACTCTATGTTATACAAGGCCGAATTAATGAGACGCATTTCTCAAAAGCACATTCAAGAGCATTTCAGAAGTATAATATAGCATATTTTTTCTTGCCTTTCAAAAACTGACAACATATGCTAGTTAGCTACATTGCACGTATTCCTACAGTTTGGAGGCTTCTGGACCTTTGCTATTTTACTACAATTTTTCCTACATTGCCCATTTCTTTGAGTAAATTCATAACCAGTGTACTAACATCTGCCTTTTTTTTCCTCAGTTTATAGTCCTGAAAAAAAAAAACTGATATCCTTTTCATAAAAGGCACTTTGAGTAATGATTTATATGCAAGAACAGTTATGTTTATTAGCTGTAAATGATTTCACTTACATGCATGATACATCCAAATCCTCAAATTCTAGAGCAGTTGAGCGTATGATGACTACAGAAGTACCACATCTGGAAAACTGCCAGTCACAACTTTTGGGGCAAAAGGTACTGATACACAAATGACAATTAATAATATTTTTTTTTTTTTTTTTTTTTTAAAGTGCCTTCAGTAATTTCATTTAAAAATACACTTAAATGAAACTTTCAAAAGGGTGCACAAGAACTATTCTCCCAATCACTCTCACTTTTCCTTTTCTTCCCTAATCAACCGGATTAGCCTTTTATTCTTTACATTTTACTCGACTTACAGCACTCTAATTGTAAGTTTAAATGTGGTGCACATTTATATGTTTGAATTGACTAGCTATGTGTTGATGCCCTCAAGAGAAAGCTGAAGATTTTGACAGCTGGCAAGGGGGCTGTTGGTTTTGCTGTTACTCAGAAATGTGTAGGACATGCTGGTATGCAGATAGTAGTATACAAATTCTGCAGTAACAAGGGTGCCTACTTTTTATTACTCTTTGTGCAAGACAGTGAAAGTTAAGACTTTTGGGAAATGAGGTTAATATGACTTATTGTTCATCCTTGATAGCAACTGGCACTCACAGCAACACAACTAAGCAGCTGATATGGCATACATTTGAAGCTATAGGCACTACCAATTCAGGTGGTCACCTGTCTTGACATGAGGTTTACGTTACAAGTTTTGTAACACTGGACATTGTACTGCAACACTATAAAAACATCAGATAATCATAGCTGGATCACTCTACATTCCTTAGGTGAACAAAAAGTAGGGGAAATAATTCTTGTATATTCCACCCTGTATATTAGTGGAAAAGATGCAGGCAGAGAACTAGAAGATACTTGTAAATAGGCAGCTCAGTACGTAATGGGTAGAAGAAATATCAGAACTAGAAAAACTCAAGAATTTTCTTATGTACTTAGTGACACACTTACATCATACTTCTTCCAAATTGTATTATAAATACAGCAGATATGAAACCAAACCAAACCAGAACTTTACTCTCTTAAGTTTGCTTTATACACAATTTAAACAAAGCTACCCATCAAACAATGCTTTATGTGGGCCAATAATTTTACGCAGCCCTTGGAAACTGGCAATTTTCATCTTCTTTCATGGCACTGAATCAAGAAGAAGGGAATTACCAAACAATAACAGGGACACCAAGAAAAGGATAGATGGGCAGCAAGCTGGAGAACCACCGTGGCATCCAGGGTACATATAACTTCTTTTTTTTTTTAATACTTAAATGAAGAACAGTTCAACAAAATTTCTTTCAGAGGCTTAGATTTTCTTCAGTTCTGAAAAGAGTGGGAGTATAAATATTCTGTAACCGAACCAAGAATTTTTCCCTGCCACGTTTGTATGTTCTACCAGTTGAACAGAGAAACAAGCAAAGTATTGTCCACACTGGTGATTATGCTGCAAGGCAAGACATTTTGGTCTCTACTTAGGTAAGTTCCTGTATACAGCAAAACAGAATCAAGCTTTTATGCAGTATAGTTGAGACAAAGTAAGTTCCCTTGCTGCATGCACTGCTAACCCAGCAGCAATACTTGTATGCCCTTAACATATGCATGTATAAGCCAGCCATTTCTTTACTTCGAAAATGACAAAGGATGCAGTAAGAGAATCTCCCTTTCATTCATATCATAGAGAAGACCCAGTGTTCAAAGTTAATCTTGCAAAGCCAAGAACTGACCTCAAGCCTCTAATAGCTTCAGACCTGTTGTCATTCTTCTTTAAAAGGAAAAAATCATATTAAGAATTTACACAGTTTATAGTGATAGGATGGTCCTACATCAGCAGCCAGAAGTCAGAGCACGTAATGAGATTTATAATTTTCTCAGTATTCTTGTGATGTAAGAGACAAGGGCTTGGGTTCATAAAACAGATTTCTGAATTTATATTTGAACATCTGGCAATTCTACCTCTGGATGACCTCAGCAAGGTTGTGATTCTGCTGGACAACTCCTTCTCAGAACCACAGACTGTAATGTAATGGCTCCCATATTCAAAAGACAACACGAAGAGTTTTCTTACTAGTACCAAAAATAGCTGGGTCACTTCTTCACATACATTGTGAAGAATGTACTGACTGTTTATAGTAGAGAAAAAAAAAGTTGCATTCTGCTAAGTATTCCTCTGAAGAAAGCAAGCAAATTATGGAAGTAAACACCGACATTTTTGGTAACAACTTGTGGATAATTCAACTGAATATCCTCTAGAGAGCACCCTGCTGAACACAATATGCAGTTTTATCAGGAAAGGTTGACTACAAACCCACTTGACTCAGTAATACTGGTAGGCACCTAGGGAATGGAAGAGAATTCCTCTCCACGTTCACACATTTTTCAACAAAAACATCAATGAGATGTTAAACTGAATTCAAATATGGCTTCAATTGTTAAAGGAGAAGTGTGGCAAAAACCCTTCAGTGCTGGCAGAGAGGCAGCAGAACTAGCAGACTTATCTGCAGGCTTAACACAACCGAGCTATTCATTCTGCAGCCTTTGGTACAGTGAAAAGGTCAGACTGATTTGTGGGCAGACACAATGCCATTGTAATAGCATGTATGTGGGTGGTCAGAAGAACATACATGTTTATGAAAGACTGCATTCACTATGCCTTTTGGAAACTTTTCATGTCTGAACTGTGAAATGTATATCCCTGCTAGTCTAGCTACAAAACATATTCCCTTAATCACAGGCAAAAGCATATATTACCACCTGAAAACTTATGCATTAATCCAGATTAATATGTACTAAGTGGACTTAAGTTTTCATCTGTTCATTCTCCTTCCATGTTGGAGAGAAGGTAGCTTTCTCATTTATAGATAAGTAAAACTATTTCATGATTAAAGAGCATTTACTATCTAAATTGTGGTGACAACTTGCAGCCACGTGGCAAATTTTTGTAATGAGAAATACTGATAAGCCTTAAGTTTGCTTGTAACATTCTTAGAATAAAAGGCACTCTGGAGCACCACTCTCAACCTAAACGTATTACTTTCTCAAAAAATTATTAAATACTGAAAATAAGCAATGCAGCTACTTTCTTCTCTTTAATAATTTAAATCTTCATTTTTCAATCAACCCTGTGAAAATAAGTTAAGATGAGGATGAAGAAAGTTTCCCTACATCAATGTCACAGATGTCCCTACCATCATTGTCACAGATTGTTCCTTTTAAAGATAATCCCACATTCTGCCACAGAAAGAATAAAACTACAATTCCTAAAGTCCTTACTCAAGAGTTCAACATGTTGTCATGGTTTTATGTTTTTTGGTTTTCAGTATTCCACATCAAAACATCATGTACTGGAATTAAAGTGTTAATGCTCCAATTCCAGTACCTATCCCTATACATTACAGAAGTCATGGGATCTGACCCTTCCGGGTGGGGCAGTCTCTTACTGCTTGCCAGTGGGTGCTGGAGGCTGCTTTCCTAGCTTTTCCAAGCTTTTCAGGTTTGACTCGGTCTCAGGAGCTCTCTCTCCTATCTTATTTGATTTATTAGTCTCAATTTCAATTAGATTGTATTATATTGTGTTATCTTGCATTCCAATATCATAGTTAGTAAAATAAGTTTTCCTCCATACATTGCTGCCGCTGTTTTTTTTCCTCCCTTCCTTCCCATTTTGTGAGGCCGGAGGAGTGGGGGGACAGGGGCCTACTGCCCTGTCATGGGCATAGATTGATCTAGTTAACTCCGTGACACATGTATTTAATTTGGATTTCCCAAACTATTTTTAGCTATAGACACCACAGAGAATTAGAAATCTAAGGTTTGATGCATTCTTTGCACCTCATCATTTCTTTCCCACCTCAGTGGTAATTCATTTAAAGTTTTTTTCTTAATAACATTTTTCTCTTTAAAGAGACAAATTCAATTCCTGTTAAAAGTGACAAAGATTGTTAATACTGCTCGGTGTACCTATACTGTGCAAAAGCAGAAACCCATTTATTAATCAGGAATTCCCACTATCAATATACTTTGTCACACTTCATAGAAACTAAAAAACAAAAGCAGAAACAAGAAGAAGAGACTGGATCTTCTGAGAGCAAAATCAAAAGACGTCCATTAAATATACTGATTATCATGAAACTAAAAGTTACTGGAACAAATCCACACAATTCTTAGCTTAACATATGCAAGTAAACAATCAAATTACACAATTAGTAGAATCCAAAGGATTTAGGTGTCAGAAAACCACTGCAGTTACTACTTCTCTCATTTTTTTCACAAGCTAAGCCATATTTTTTATATAAATATATATAAATACGTTTAAGGCAGCAGTTTGACCACATGGATTCCTTTTATAACTTGTGGGCTTCTGAGAACGGTAAAACATATACCACTATTCCAACATTTTCTTACCCAATATATCTAGCTGCCGTAAATGAGTACAGTTAGCTGCGAGCTCTTCAATGTCTGTGTCACACACAGACCTGTTGGCCGTAAGAAAGAGCTTTTGCAGGTTCGGGAGTTTACGTGCAAGGTTTGTGAAACATCCCGTACTGCTCTGTAACGTGGGGCACCAGCCGAGATCAAGTTCTTCCAAAAGCTGGCAGCCTGAAGCCAACTCTGCTATTCCATTTTCAGTTATGTTTTTACATCTCCACAGATCCAGACTGCGAAGCTTTTTGCATTTTGCTCCCATCATGCTTGCTATAAGATCATAGTCTTCAATCTGCAAGGAAAATAAACACTTTGTCATGTACACCGCCCTTCTAGACGCACATAGGTGTTTCAAGATTTACTTGCTAACATATCCACAAATCCATCCTAAGCATCTGTCACTTCTAAAGAGCTCTGAAAATTACTCACTGTACACTGAGGTCTACTCCTACATGAGACAAAAATAAAGTTCCTATTTACTCCCAGACATACCGTGCTTTTATATTCACTTGACACTGAGGATCAGTGAAAATGCAGTTAGAAGTTCATTTTCTTTGAAAACTCCCTCCTTCAAGAGATTATTAAAATTGTATTTATGACAATAGCAACTGTAAGTGTATGTGCATTAAAGAGGGCACCTATTTCCATTCTAGGTTGATCATCTGCTATACTTCCTTATGGAAGCAGACAAGCCAAAGGGACTCAAAGTACCCCAACTCCACAGGTAGAAGGAATGAAATCCACTATCAAAAAATCATAGGAAGACTAGAGTTGTTGGAAAAACACCACAGTGCCTTCCTCCTCTGTCCATGAGTCAAAGTGGGAAAGGCTGAGTCAATTCTGCTTTGTTACTTGCTTCTGAAATTGCAGGGAAGTTTACCTGATGTGTTACCAGATGTGTTTATCACCAGAGACAGCAAGTTAAGTCCCAGTGCATGCAACCCTGATATGCATATTCAATAAAGTTTAGATGAGCTCTGTGCAGGGATTCCAAGCTCCGTACTTTCTTTAATTCAATGTGTGTGCCCAGGAAGTCTACATGACTCAAACAGCTTCTGTTGAAAACATTCTCGTGTTTATGACTGTAGTGTCACACACAAGTGTTGGCTTGCTATGAATTATGACTTGGTCTGAATTTCCAAAAAAAAAGTCTTAATTATTTGCTTTGTTGACTATGCACATAGGAAATGTCCCAAAATTTAGGAAGAGGATGAAGAACAATGGGAAAAAAAAAAGTGCAAGCTAGATTTAAGCCTATGAAACTGGTATACAATCTTTAAAAAGATGACTAAGTTACATCTAGCTTGAATCTTTCGGAAGTTTGATCTCATCTAACATCAACCCAGCATTTAACGCGCCTTTGTGAAACACGGATCCAGGTCAAGTTTAGAAGTACAGGTGTGCACACCTACACAGCACTTCAGCTACTCACCATGACACAGCTGCCCAGGCTGAGGTGTTGAAGCTCTGAGCAGAAGTTCAGGATACTGAGCAGGGCTGTTTGCTGCCACCAGGGAATGCATCAGAAGGAAATATGGAACGTGAAACAAAGAGAAGAGGTCAATTAAGCATTAAAGGCTGTCACTGCATTTCCTGAAACACAGCTCAAAACTCTGTTACAGACACAACAAATGCCACTTAATGAGTCCCCAGGTAATCTGCCGATTGATTGGCTTAAAGAAACAGTAATCATTACAAACCTTTACACAAGTCACTTCGGATGTGGTTTTGAATTGCCCTGAAGATACCTATCCACTCATGACCTATCAGCTCATTTCCCCCAGGAAAGCTGCTGAAGAATAAGTGTGGCAAGTTCAAACAACAGGCAAGGCCAGACCAAAATCACAGAGGGCTGGTGACACACCAGCAGAACAGCAGAGCTCTGACATTCTCTCATCGGCCACAGCCTGATGGAACTGCCAATAGAGCAGCGCAGCATTGGGACCGAGCTGGTGACTTTAATGTCAAAGGAGTCTCCGTGCTGACAGGGATGCTGACAACCATTGAGCACCTGTCACTACCAGCATGCGGGCTGAAACAGATATAATGTGTACTTTACAGTCATGTTTCTGCCATTTATCACAGCCATTCTTTTCAGAAAGTACCGCACATTACTAAGCCTGAAATTATACTGGAACACAGATGTATCTTACAAAATGCTAAGTACATAGCTATTCTTTCTACGACAAGAGAAACTTCACGGTTTTTTATCTGCATTTCTAAGATAGAGGAAAGACTCCTCTGCATTGTTTGTAGCCATATTCTGTTTTGTGGTTTGAAATATACACAAGTGCAGAGAAGGACACAGCCTGGGATTCAAAACAAATATCTGTGCACCATACTTGAAACATTTACCACTTAGTTTTTTGTAAGCTTGAAAACTACAGTAAGTTCCATAAGATATCAATAACTAAAGTCAGTGTATGTATATAGGATACATAACAGTGTCTCCCAAACACACACTCAAAAAAAAGCAGTAAACAAAGGACAAAATCAACTGCTAACATGCACAATTCCTACAGGAATACCAGTAAACAATTTGTAGACATGTGAACTATAAAAGATATCTATCTATATATGCTAATTTAAAGTAGCTTGTTTTCACAAACTTTATGGTAAAATGCTTTACTGAGTTTTTCAGTCATTATATTCCAATGAAACTCAGCAGGAACATTATCTTTTTTCATGGCACTGTGAAGAACTACGTGATCTCTTGCACTGAAACACTGGCAGATGCAGAACAGAGAAAGTGGGTAGAGTATTCATGGAGACCATTCCAGACATCTAATTTAGGCATCTCAAGGGAGCAATTAGAAACACCCAACAGTTAACATGGATAGAACTTCAGCTGCCAGCTTGGCCTTCTGAGATTTGATTTCCCAAAAGCAGCCTGAAGGCTGAGGATACAAACAAGCCTTCCTCACAAACATCTTTGCAAAGGTCTTACAAAGCCACAGTCTGCTTGCTCAACTGACTTTCATTTATGTTTTTAAAGAGAAGGGTAAACTAGGGAATTAAACATAAAAGCATTAAAAAGTCATTATAAAAGAGGTAACACTTAGGAGCACTTTAAAGCTAGTAAATGTGTAAATATCCAATATGTTTAAACTAAAGTACTTATTAAGTAAGCGCTTTATTTGTAGCATTAAAACTGAATAAACGAGCAACTCTAATAGAGTGAGACATCCTTTATTCTTTACCTCCCTGAAAGCTCTGTGCTTTAGAACCTACTCAGACTTCCAAAATAAATAAATAAATCCTCACATCTCTCTATAAATCTTAAATATCAAAGCTAAATGCATCAGTCTCTTAACAGCCAATGCTAAGCAGGTTTCCTTCAGGTGACTCTACAGTAAAACTGAATAACTCAATGTATTTGACCACGGTTTTTTCTGCAATAGTTTCTAAAGTGAAATTTAAACAATGGCCTGAAAGGACAGAAAGCAGCAATACTTTTCCTTAATTGACATAATTCAGAAGCGTATAGATACTCTGAGCAGACTGTAGGATGTAAGATCTATTCCATAATGACACTCCTTCAGGGAAGAGTGAAATAGGTAAGGAGATCAATATTCATAGTGATCTTGATCACAAAAGTAAGCTAATGTGAACAGGAATTTGGTGACTCTCTCAGAATACTTTAGTCCAAGGGAGTCCTTCCTGTACTATATGCACTGAGTCCATATTTTCAGAGGTCTTTTCACAACTTGTAATAGCTAAAGTATTACTTTAAAGAACAATTTAAAACAAAACAAAAAAAAAAAAGAGAGAGAAAAAAAACAACAGGAAGAAGATAAGCACCAGAAACGTGAGTAATAAAAAAGCATCAGGGTAGAACACCACAGCATACCATCACACAGCCTACCAAATCTAGCCCAAGAGTAAACAATAAGTTACTCAACAGTAGCTATACTCAGCGTAGGTTAATTCCTCTTCTGGAGTGCACACATGCCTCAACACAAGAAAGCAGGCTTTCTTCAGAAGTTGCGCCTGTTCTTCAGTAACTGGAGGCTGTTTCTGCATATGTCAAGAGGAAAAAAAGAAAGAAAAGAAAAACAAAAAACAACCACCTTTCTTTGAATATGCCTACTTGAGCCTCAGTCAATTGCAAATACAGGTGGTAAAGGACATCAAAATAGCAGGGAAGAATGGCAGCTCACAGAATCCATATGCACTGCACATAAAGAACTACCATTGTAATAACCTGACTCTGTTTCAAGCCATCTGTCTGTACAATTCATCTCTCTGACTTGTCTTGAACACAAGATGAGTGATAACATTCCTATGTAAGCAGAGAAGAGTGAGGCAATCACCTGACCTTGAAGCCGTAAGGCAGGCCAAACCTCAGATGTCAGAGCTCATTATAAGAGGAACACAGGCCACCTAAATTCTGGACTAGCAAGCTTCAACTGGAGAGAATCCAATTGAACTTTCTCAGCCAAGCAGAAGCTGTCAAATCAAAGACTCCCCACATAACACTTCATTTGTGAGCTTAGTAGCCAAGATATGCATAGTTTGGAGACTTTCTAAGGTTGCCCTGTAGCAAAGGTAAGGACTGGTTTTGTACCTGCTCCCCTTTGTGCACGCTCAAACTGCAGAAGGAAAACAGTAGACACCTCAGTAGTCCAAATTTCTTCTGCCAGCCAATCAAAGCAGTAACTGGTGAACAGTCAATTTTTATAAGACAGAAAAAACAGCAGGAAGAGGAGTTCTAAGCAGCCAAATAAGATCCTATTATCCATTTCCAGGAATGGTTTTCAGATGATGAAAATGCATACAGCTGAAGCCATGCACAAATTGCTTGAAGAGAGAAGACTGGCATCAAGCTGCACAGAAGGATGACACGATACTGCTGTTAAGCACAGCCTTACAGAACAGATTATAGAAATATTTTAGGGCACAACAGTTAGTCCCAAACCTCAGAAATGGAAAGGAGACACCCTGAAGAGTCTCTGAAGTCTTTAAGAACAGGCTAGACTAACATGTCAGAAACGACAAGAGTTGATCCTGTCTTGGACAAGAAGAGAGAGATTACCTTTTGAAATCCTAACTCATTCCACACGAGACAAGAGTGTTCTGCCCAAACATGAATAAGTCTTTCATTTGGTAACACAGCTGGCCTGGAACACGTTTCTGTGCTGTGTATACCACAATTAAATAGCTGACACTGGACTAACTTCCATCCTATCTGCCTTTGTAAAGACCTTAAACATCACATGTACGTTCTGACTTGCAAGTTGCAAGAGTGCAGCTGGCTTGAATGAACAGTGGAGAAATTGAATACTGGAGACAGAGTAATACACATAGTAAGACTGAATCCTGCTGCAATTTTTTCAGGACTTTTTGCATTCATGTTCCAACCAGAAGTGCAAATTATTTCTGATGTTGGTATGATAAGGAAAGCATCCAAGAGATATCCTGAGATTAATATCCTTTCAAACAGAAAAGCCCCTTCTGTCCATAGTACACTTGGCTCACTCATGAAAGATGCTCTTTCAGTCTTGGACCATCTACTTGCTGCAGTTTCACCATCAAATCGTCCAGAATATAAAAGAAATGCTTTAGCTTTTTACAAATACAGAAGGTGGTTATGATATACTGGCTCTACCATAATAAGAAAACAACTGCAGTGCATTCTGCCTATGGAATACTAATGGAAGAACTACAGAAAAAATAACGTAGTTTTACTCCTAAGGTTGGGATAGGTCTACATGTTTTTATAAAAGCTTTATAGAAAGATCTTAAAAACAACTTCTACTTTTAATGTTGGGAACAAAAAAACAGACTGCTTTTTCTCCCCTACAGTGCAATCAGAAGAAGCATGTCTGACACAGACTGGAAATTCTTGCAGCCCCCTCAATAAAACAAGACAGCCTAAATCCTTTACAAGACTCTGCTCTCCTGTAATTTTATTTATTTATTTTTTGATTGAAGTGAATACTGACAAAATCTCAAACTCTGATAAAGACTGCTTTCTCTATTCTTTAAACTAGACTTCCCTTGCTTCCTATATTTTTTAATCACTGAATTACTAAATCTCTGGCAATCACACATGAAAAATTCTGAGTTTTGCATGAATACATATTTCACCATAAAAATTTCAAGTTGGAGTACAAAAAAAACTTAAATTTCTTCCCTCCATAATTGCCTTATATGAAAGGACAAAGTTGTTATTATTTTTCCTTATCAGTTCCCAATGACAACCTCATCTCCAATGTTCCCTGCCCCATGCCCCCAACCCTGTTGTTTCCGCTTACGTTCAAATAGTTATATAACATTAGTCTCAGGCAAATATCAGATAACATGCCTATATTTGCAGGCACAATGAGAATATTGCATTTTTCCATAATATTAAGGAATTAATTTAAGAGAGTTCCTAAAGACCACAATTTCTTTTCTCATATTTCAGTTACTTATCTCTCCTTTAAAAACACATCTTGAAGAGCCCTTGCAGCGAGTTGCTCTTGCATATGAATTTATGCAGCTGTTATATTTAATACCAAGTGCTATCACAGTATTTACTGATGTTTCTAGGTGTCATTTTCATCTTATTTTACTGATCTATGTTAAAATATTGTTTAAAATATTTGCTTTCAGGTTAGAATCAGGCTCTCCAGAACTATATTAACCAATTGTACCAGCTAACATTTATACAACTTGATTCCACGAGCAATCACCTTTTCATAAAGCAAAAAGAAAATCATCAAAAGATTTGATCAGGCAAAAAAAGTAAAGATTTACAGAACCCTAAATACTCAGTAGTCAAGCAGAAGCTGTCACATACTGTTTGTGTACAAATCAAATTCACATTTCTCAATGCACTCAACTAAAAAAAGTTAATATAGCAATCAGACATTTACTATAGGACATCAAAAAACAGTATACATGTGATGCAACACAGTTATATTTTGGGATGCTATTAATCTGACAGAACACCTGACAACAGTATTCCTTTCAGTAAGAACTAATAACCTGAGTGAAAACCCAAAACGCAAGTGTATTAACTGGGCAAGCAGGAGATAACTGCTCTTAGTACTCTATCTTCCTAACAGAAGTCACAGTCAGTGTCCTGTCCCTTAAAATTTTGCAACAAGAAACAGACAGAAAGGAGAACTGGAGATCTACAGACTAAGGTGAGGCCAATGAAACATACCATATCTCTCAACGCTTCAACTGAACCCATACTGTCCTATGTTGAGCCTTCAAAATATTCTCAGAAATTCATTCACAAAAACCTTTCTCTACTCATGATCTGGACGGAAGCTTTCCTTTTGTCCTCAAAAGGTTTAAATTTACAACAAAGGAGATCAGAACCAGCTGGTTCAGGCCAACAAACTTACAATTATGGGAACAGATTTGATCAAAACAACTCAGACTTCAGCATACACATAGTAAGTGCTGCCTTTATTGCTGCAAATACTAAACTGCTTCATAGACAACTGCTTTCTCCTGCACAGAAGTAATATGGCACAGCAATTACTGTCATGCAGTCAAAAAGTAAAGATGATAAAGAAAGTAACAAATGAACATACCATACATGCCCCATTTTGAACTCCTATAAGAAATACTGTTTTATTATCAACCAAATTCAGCTGCCTCATTTACCAGAACAAACACCTGACATATCTTTTAATGCGAACACTCTTGCTGCATCATTCTGGACAGCTACAGTACCAACACTGCCATTATCATTAGACGCACTCAAATTCAAATAAACTGTTCAAAGGTGAAGAATGGAAAAACAGAATGATGATGATGGCTGGCAGCAGAACTCAAGTCACAGTTAGAGATGCAATGGCACTGTGGCATGGCTGTGGGCATGGCCTGCTTCCCCAAAAGCCACGCACACCTCCTGCAGATCAGGCACTCTCTACTCAACAGGCAGTTGAAGTTTTCCTGCACTGCTCTCAGAAAGCCAACCATTTCAGGTTTTGGTTTGTAATGTTTTAAAGTTCCAAAGTTTATGAGTGTAGAAACCTCAAAGTGGCTAAGGAAACAAAGAAAATCTTTTGTATGCTCTGTTGGTAAGGGAGTCCTGCAGAGCACCCTCTGCACAGCCCGAAGGAAGAGAAGGAGAGCGTGCTACCTGGGGCTGCCCGAAGGCCACACTGGCAGCACACACCTCCTGCATCCTGCTTCCAGGGAAACAAGAAACTCCTGCCACTGGGAAAACGACCTCTCTGAAAGGTCTGATGACTCTTCCCCTAAAAGAAACATCCTGCACTGTAGTTTCCCCTCTCACTACTACAAACTCTGCCATATGTAGCTCTTGTCAAAATATTTCATGAAATGAAGATAATTACTTCTAACTACAGTAACAACTAATCAAGACACTTAACTAGATGTGAACTCAGCTTTGGGGCTTCCAGAAATTTCTTAGTGAACAGCAACCACTATGTGCTCCTGCGTAATGTGGAGACAAATAATCTCAATGGCAGCACATCACTGGATTCCTCTTTTGAACTACAGCTATTACTTACTATACGTGACTACAGTATACCTTTGGAATGGCAACTTATTTCTGTATGTAAAACCAGATGAAAGGAAGTTCTAATACAACTCCTTGCAAGAAAAAAAAAGAAAACCTCATAATTTGAACCCATTGTCAGCAATGGAGAAAATTCGATCCAATTTTGGCTTACAGAAGTAAAAATACAGAAAAATTGGTATGAGTATTTTCCATCAATCCTTTATAAAACAATACATTGTAACCAATTTCTTACTTATCACAGTTCTAATCTTTCGTCAATGAAGTCCTATTTCATAGTTACAACAAAGAATGCTTTATCACACTAGAACTTCCTGTATTAAAAAAGCACACAAATAAGAAAACTCCCTGATAATCATTAAGGTCCTGTATTGCCTATTTGTCACTGGCTCAATTCTCTTCTAAGAACATACCTTCTAGCTAGAGGCTTTCACTGTTTTTCATTTTTAGCAACTCTTAATCCTAAGGATTTGTGCCCAAGCCAATGAAATTTTATCTAGGCTGAAAAGTCTCAGACAATAGTTCTCAGAAATACAGCAACACCCATAAGAGGTTACTTCTAAGAAGTCTGATTTTATGTCAGTATTAACTTTTTCATTGCTCATGACATAAAAAAAAGAGCTATTACATTTACCACTAAGATTCTTATGTGTCTTCTAGGTATCTAAAATCCTCCAGTATTTTTTCTAACAGCGGCCCAAGTTCCAAATTTGCTCTTGTTCAGACATATCTTGTTATAACTTGCAAACACAATATTTTAAAATGTGTGCAAAGCAAAGTCATTTGTCCAGTGCAATTTGATTTTAATTCAGTTCATTTTGTATTTCAATTTGTATCTGTAATACAAGCTTTAAATTTTTTCTTCACGCGTTATAAAGAACTCATCATACCATGCAACATGAAATATACAATCACACATTAAAAATCACAGCCAGCAATAATGAGACTGAAGTTTTTCTACTGTAATTGTGGCTTTGGTTTCTTTAAAACAGAATTTTGACAGTGCTGCATGTATGGGTGAAATACTTCATAATAAGCATTAAATCAAGATAACGTACTCAAGCCATAAAGACACGCATTGCCCATTACTGCACACAATAATGCCGTCTTTGTTCATTGTGGTTTTTAAATACATCAATGCCAACAAGTGCTTAAATTATGCTGTGAATACGCTCTCAATGAATAAACTCTAAGGAGTCGTGTATCAGCAAATACCAGAACTTCCAGCACAAAAACTCACAAATATAATAGGGGACTTGAGCTAGAGGAACTTAACATTTACAGAAAATTGGGATTTGTTTCTCAAAGCATGTTACAAATTATTTCAAGCAGATGTAGAATCAAAACCTTCATTAATGAATTTAAAGCTCGGAAAACAGCTGCATTCAGTGCAGAGGATCATAGTGATCTAAGAATTTTTGTTGTTGCTGTTGTTTGGCTTCAAACAAGTTAGCAGAAGTCACTGGGTACTCCTTGAAAAACTGTGGAATACTTCAATGGTGCTGGGAGCTTCACTTTAGAAGCTGGAAACCAACTCTGTAAACAGAAACTTCCACTCAGTACGTCAAGGAAATAACACTATGTATTGCCTTAAGATTCAGGAGGGTTAGGACCAAAGGTCATAAACTCTTCCAAAATAGAAATGAGGTGTTTATCATGCTGAAAGACAGTAAGTAGAAGAACATCAGAACTGTGCATTTCACTGAAAGCACGCACTTAAAATTTGGAGCTTTGCTTACAGAGACAATATGTTTTTTAAAGAAAAATCTGTTCAAAGGTAACAGCTAAAAGAAGAAACTGCCAAAAGGACTGCTCAGGTGATTACATAATGTGTTGCAAATTTTGTTTTCCTATGCCTCACATGTAAAAATTAATTTTCTGCAGAGTATTTTCCCAGAACTTATCTTTTAACGTCATAGTCACATAAGCAGAAAAGTATGAGTAATTTAAATGTCAATGTGTCCCTTTTTTCCATTAAAAAAGGAAAGAGAAAGCAAGATGTACCTGTCCTATTACTCAGACTACATGGTAATTTGTTTTTATTTGAACACTTCTTTAATGTTAATGCTGTACCTTATAAAGCATCATGCAGGAACATAAACAGCTTTATGATCATACAGACAAGACGGACAGAGAAGGTTAATTCCATAATCTATGCTATTTAATGACACACCTAAATTAACAACTAGAAGAACAAGCTGTACTGTTCATACAGATGTGCTCTAGCATAGTACTGCATTTTCAACAGGGACTGATACTTGCAGAGAAAGAATATAACCCCTTTTGCATAGGCATCAAAAATAACAGAGGAGTATTTCTTTAAATGTCAGTTAAAGCTTTAATTCCTATTTTTTTCTTTTATTTTTCTCTTTAGTGTTGCCATTTGGGGCACACAGAAATATGATCACTTCCATTAAATAATTCAACTTGCGTTTACTTTGATCAGCTGTGACAATAAATTCGTCTGACTGTTTACAAGCATAAAAGGTATCTCCTTCCCTATTTGATCTAGTTTCACTACATTTCAATTTCAGTGACTGTGTCTAATTTTGCAGCAAGATGCACAAAAAGAAAATTGTGATACCCTACAGGACATCCCATTTCAAGTCAACCTTTTACTTGTTTCTCTCCATATTGATTCCCTCTGCACATTTTCACAACTGCTTCAATTTCTCCAGAAGCATATCATACCAATCCTACATCAAGGAGATTACTAAACAGGGATGCCATCTTTGCATCACAAAAAAAAAAAAAAATTACATGTTAATATTTATGATAGGACCTGAACCTTTGCCATTCTAGAATATGATGCGAGAAGAAAATTAAGATAAAAAAATTTGCTTTGTTCTTCAGAAAAAAAAAAGCAAGCTACTGATTTAAGGAAATGGTGTACCAAATGGAATGAAAGGATTTTTTATTTGCCTTTTTCTTTTGGATTGTGAGAAAGAATTTCTGCACAGAACCATAGCACACACAGCTTAGCTCATCTCACCTTCTTACTTTCTCTTAACAAACACATACTTGTTAGCAGTTTTCTGTAGTTGATTCAGAGCCTCAGATTCTTCTCTCTGAGCAGCTCCAGCCAATAAGAATATAATGCCAAGTTACTGATTAAACATTAGAATTGCTCCATTGTTTGAAGCTCCAACAAGGAAGCAGCAGCAGATATTTAACAAAAAAAAAATTTAATGCTAAATTACAGTTCTCTGATATGTTTTAGAAAGTCTAGGTTGCTCTAGAGCATACTGGATCAAACTATCTATCCTGTCTTGTTTGCATGTAGTTACTACCTAACCAGTATCAGATGAAGAGCACAGCAGGTAAAGCAGCCTAATTTTTACAGAAAAAAACATTTATATGAAAAGAAAGTAATGGGGAGAAAAGTAAAGTTATTTTTATTAAACTGTCACTTCTGTAACTCTAATCCTCTGATTCAAATACTATGTTACATTTTCCTTCCTTTACTTTTTGCACAGTGTATGTTGGTAAAAGGCTTCATAATAACAAGCCACATAAAAGCATGCTGTCCAACTTGCCTGCTTACATCTCTAAAAATTTCTTTTACATGTTTTGTAAGGAGCAGTGCCTTTTGTTTAAACTTATTTAAAAAAAAAAGTAAATCCCCAAGTTTGATTGTGAACAAATTTTCTTGTCAGTTACAAGCAGGCACTTGCCCATACACATAAAAGTCAATTTAAAGCTTTAAAAAAAAATAAAAAACCCAGAATCTTTACTATCTACAGCCAATCCAATTTCAAGTTCTGCTCAGCAAAATGATAGCTGAGAAGTGACAGTCACCAGTGATGTTCAGAAGGTACTTTAGCTGCTGCTCTATTACAAATGTGAAATCTCAAACTAAGTTACTTGACTAAAATCAAGACTGTTCAATCATCAGTAGAAACAAAAATAATACAATCATAGAATGGCCTGGGTTGAAAAGGACCACAATGATCATCCGATACAATCATTTCAGATCCTTGAAGATGATTTCTTCCAGAGCACAGAGATCACCAGTACTCTTCAGACTTTCTCCTCAGATCTGAAAAACCTGCACTAATTATCTCTACTACAAAGCCCACACAAAATGAGGTAAGGAGATTCACCTGAGATTTACAGAAAAACTATAGAGCTAGAAACACAACAGATACACCCGGAGTAGAGTGAATCAGACCAGGTCTATCCAAAAGCACTTCAAAGCAGGGCTGACCAATTCTTTAGTTTGGAAAAAAAAAAAAAAGATAATTGTTAAAAGTATGTAAGATTTCAAAACATAGAATAAGTACCACAAAATAATAAGTTATTAAAGGATACTGTTTTTGATGTAATTGCGCACAAACCCTATAGCAAATGCCTACAATTCAAGGTGGTTGATCTTCTAACTACCTCACATTAATTCTATCACCATTACAGACAACTAGCTAAACCTTGGATGCAGAAGCACACATAGTTTACAAAAAAAAAAAAAAACATAACAAAACACAACTAACCTTGAAGCTTGTGCTGGGCATTAACTGCTTATAAATAAAAGAAGTAAAAAACACTTGTTCCTACCTCCACTTTGGTTCGGTAAAGAATGAGACGCTTTAGGCTGCCCACTTTGGCTATGTGGTTGAAAGCTTGAGGTGGTATCTTATCACATGATGAGAGATTTAATTCCTGAAGATTAGGACACATTTCAGTAATGACCTCCAAACATGTTTCATTGAGGAAATGGCCACAAGACAACTCAAGACGTACAAGTTCAGAGCCACAAACTTTCAAGAACCTGCAAAAATATTCACATTTCTGGTGAAAAATAAATCTTTGAATAATGTTAAAACCATAAGCATGTAAAACAGGAAGTACTTTCTTCCAGCAATGAAAAACTTACAGACCACAGCACTTATGTCAACTGAATTAATTAACGGAAAACATGATTAGGTTAAAGTAAATTAATCATAACCACTCTGAAGAAATTACTTGTGAACCAAATCTGTACAGACCCTGAAGAGCAAACTAATGAGTTGCTGAGTTAGATATCAATATTCAAAAACTGAAGGTGGTCTGACAGTTAAGGCTGTTTCATCAGCATTAGATACCATATGTAACCTAGATATTATACTTTTTGTACAAAACAATATTTGACACATACATTTTAAGAAACACAAAAGACTATATTATGCTGTACATGATATGAGGACACTGATGTCATTAAAGCAGCTGTAAAAAACAATTCTACCTTGAAAGCAAATTGCAAAAGCATCACTGCAAGGGATAAGGAAAAACAAAGGTTTTGCTAGCCTTGAATATTCAGTTTAGAAAGTTGGAAGATGCTTCCTTCTTGCAATTTGCTCCAAGTCAACGAAGGCATTACAGAATGACACTAAAGAATATGGAGAACTTGATGTCCCTCTTTCAAGATGCATGTTATTAAATCTTTCCTTATTTTTCATTATACACTTAAGTCTACCTGTTATTCATGATCATCAACTTTCCTGATTCACCTTGCATGCAATCCAGCTCCCTTTGCCTTACTTTCCATTACACAGATCCTATGCAACAGGGAGAGTGCAACCTCTACTCCAGGAAGTTTCCAAGAGTCATCTGAAACTTCAATTGACCTGATCAAGAGCTGGGGTCAGCAGTACTTCAAGTGGGAGCTTGGAGTAGGTGTCCTTCAGAGGTCCCTAACGTTCATGAGTTTATGGAAAGCGACAAAGAGAGGCTCTGAGAAAGAGAGACAGAGCACTTGTAGGTTTTGCTAAGTATGCTCTTAAGTGGCATACAAATCTCTTCCATTATTTCTGTGCAACTCCACAGTCTCTCTTCAGAATCCATTTTATCTTGTAAAAAGTAATCAAACATCAAGCACCTATTTGTTGTTTTCATACCAGATACCATGAATTCCCCTGTAAGCTAGACCTGTGAGCTTTCTTACAGAGGAGTGTCAGAAGCAAAATGACTTGACAGTTTAGCAAAATTAATACCAGATATCTAAACATTAGACTGCTATTTCAGACCAGCAGCAGAGTTTAACGCTGTCATGGAGAAACAAAAAGTAGATTCCTTGGAACTTTGAGTAGAGACATACTGATTCACTGCTGATTGCCAATTAGCCAATTCCTCTCTTCAATGAGTGCTTTAACAACACATTCACATGGCTTCTTTCATCAACAAATCACTGGGTTTGATTCAATGGTGATAGTTTCCATAAAACCCTGTCAATTGCCATTTATTATGCCTCTAGCTTCCAATTTGCTAATGGATAAATATTTTATTAACTATTCCATTACAATAATGGATGTTAGGTTAACTGCCATATAATTTAACAGGGTTCAGCCATTATAAATATTGCTACAGATCAACACTTTTCTTCTCCTGTCAGTATTAGAAGTTAACATTACTAGGTCAGAGAAGCATTCATTTGATCCCTTAGACTTGCATAAAAACAAGCACACCAGCTTAGAGTTATCCTGATAACATTTTAACTTCATTATACTTAGAACACAAAGATTGAGCAAAAACAGCAAGAGCAATGAGCACTGCACTTATTTGTGAATTTACTTCCTTTTTGGAATAAGTTATTTAGGAGACATTAAGAAGAAAGTAAGTTGAGGGCAGTAAGGGAGACACAGCAGGGTATAAGAACAAACTGACAGGCATGAAGTGAAGCAGTGAACAGAAACAGAAAGGGAAAATTGAGGGAGTCAGCAAACAGAACATTGCAGAGTACATTAGTCAGTACTGCTGAGTTCTCCCCATCCTCTGTTTACACTGCACAGACTGCTTGGGGCAGAAGGTTTTCCTAATTTATTTCCACGCAGGTCTCCAAAGGCTTATAGCAAGGTAGAACATAGGTTCTCAGGCTTTGAGAACAGAAGTGGCATTTCCTTCGCATTCCTGAGACTCAGCAAATACTTGTAGGCTGCCTGGCAATGACTTACTTCAAAACAGCATCTCCAACAAAAGCACTTGCTATCCAAAGGAACACTTCCTCACATACCTCTCCTTTACTCACTGAAGACTGACTGCATCCCACTTATAGGATCTCTTCCTTTCTGCACAGTCACTCATCTTATTTTTAATAAAAAAGTCTTTTTTCTTCATTACCAGTGCTTCAGACAATTTCTGAAGTGATTTTCTTTCTTATCTGTTATGATAAGATCAGTCAAACAACCTAAAAGAATCTAAACGTGTACATTTAGTTTGCTAGGCACTAGAACAGAGTTTTAAATTCAACTTCGTTCTAAACTACAGTATTTCAGCCTTTTTGTTTATTTTCATAGAATGGCTTATAAGTTGGGAGGGACCTTAGAAATTATCTAGTTGCAATCACCCTACCACCCTTCTTACTTTCCAGAACTGCTTTGATGTTAATTTTCCCCCCAGCTCTATTCCATCTCAGACTTGGAGAGCGAGTTAGTCCTACTGAAATCAAAGTCTGTATGTAATATTTCCTATGATCCAAAATTAAAATAAAATACCAAGGTACAAGAAACAAGCACTGCTCATGCCAGGGTTGACTGCTTAAGACCTCCCAAATAAAATCCCCCAAACACTTTTAGACATGTCCCAAAGAAGGTTTTGAACACATCACATTTGCTCCAGTGGTTGTTCTACAGATTTTGTACTACCAATGACACACAGAAATCTGCATGCAGAAGTCTGTTTCTAAGCTGTCATCATCATTCACCTGTTAAAAACTCAGAGCAATTATTCAACATCTTGGTGTTTACTATACCTCCAATCAACCTGCTTCACTTTTCCTATACAGCTCTTATTCTCCCATGCTGACATTCCCATGGCACGAACAAATTCACTGCACACCTCTAATGCCAAGAGAATGCATTGATTATGTGAAGTTTTCTGTGAAATCTTTGTTTACTCCCTGTCATTTTACATTCCAGACATTTATGATTGCTCAAATACTCATGTCTTTCACTTTTCTGTATACTTATATCGCAATCTAAAAGACAAAGTTCAGTTAATTTATATTATATGCTGAAATGAAAATTTTATGATAGTCACTTTTAGCCCTAAGGAGTAGATGCTATCAATAAGTTAAAATACCTTCAGCTTTGCCTCAGGATGTTCATATGCCTGAAGCATTCTATCTGCTCATCATAACACAAAATTTGCTTCAGTCATTTCTTAAACTAGTCTTTAAAAAAAGTTTCTACTTCAATACACTTTTGCAGGAAAATACATTTGGATTTTTTTTTTTTTTTAGCAGCACACAAATTAATACAATTTACCTCTTCTAAGATTCATAAGAAAATATGGATAAAAATATTTTAAAGATGTTTTCCAAAATAAAACTCAAGCAAGAGTACCACATCAATAGGCACCGACTTGCAGAAATCAGAATCTAAACAGGACAGCTGGAAGAATCAAACTAATTCTACTGGCTTTCAACTCAACAGTGCAAATTTTAACACCAAATACTGAGAAAAGTGCAAAAAATAAAAACAAAAGGAGGCTCTGCAAAAGTTAAACATCTGTTATCTACTGAGGATAAGGTAATTTGGTTTTAGCATTTTGTTGACTTTATACTGCAGTAATTTGTAGTGTTTATGAGGTTACTTAGGAATTTCATTTAGAAAATAACTTTTCCAAATATATTACATTATATTTGTAATGGACAAATATAACTTGGCCTTTATAAGTAAGGTAATGGTGTCCTTCAGACTGCTACAGCTTCCAGGCAGAATACTCTACATTTCCACTGCAGTGGCTTGACAGCTGTTCATGGTTGCTTATACAGCAGCTTACCATAAAATGGATCAAAGAAACATAAAATGGCCTGGGTTGAAGAGGACAATGATCATCCAGTTTCAACACCCCTGCTATGTGCAGGGTCACCAACCACTAGACCAGGCTGCCCAGAGCCACATCCAACCTGGTCTTGAATGCCTCCAGGGATGGGGCCTCAAACCTGAAGTACTGGAACTAGCAATTTAGGCTAGTTTGAACCTCAAGTTACAGGAAGACTTTTTTTTTTTTTTTTTACCAACTAAATCCAAAATGAAAAACAAACAAACAAAACACAGCACATTATTCTGCAGGACACCTCACTGCCATACCTAAAATTTTGTTTGCAGAAAGAAAGAATACCAAGAACAGGAAAAGTCAGAGAAGCATAAAGAGAAGCCAGCAATTGTTTTCAGAAACACTCATGCAGCGAGCAGATTTTACACTAATAAATATTTTACATTAATAGTACAGTGGTAATGTCCTCTGCTTTCATATGTAGAGTCATAAGTATTTCATTCTTGCAATGGACAATTGTAATTTGAAAGCATGAATAAGTTTTTAGGAAGGTATCACCTGGTAACTGAGAAAACAAGCAATGCATCCTCCCTGGACAATTGTTAAACCTCCTCTATTGAAGGTAAACTGAAAAGTAAACTAAAAAGAATTAGAATTCCTAAAAAAGTCAAAGTACTTTCATTCTCTGGAAATTCTGGTTTGGCTAATAAGTCCCGGAAGTCAGGCCAGGTGAGAAACGTCTAGAGATCCAAAAGGAAAAGGAGTTGATGACTAGCATGTACTGGATCATGCAATTAACACATAATGGTGATACAATAATTTTAGAAATGCTGACTATAAATGTAAAGCATGTAGCATGTGAATGCTATTATTTTAGCAGTAAAAAAAACCACAAGAAAGTAAAAACAATAATTAGTTAAAAGACGCTTTCAACTAACTGGAAGCCAAATATGACAGGATTGCAAGTTTACAATTCGCTGAGCTTAGACATTCATTTCTTTCAATGCTACACAAAATTTTTTAACAGCACTGCATATTTAAAAGAAACACAGAAATGAAAAAAGTCACATGAAGATGCACATCTTTAAGTTTTCATAAAGACCGACTTAATAAGCTAAACATCAGAAAGCAAACACTTCACTGTTTCAGAGTAGAATTAAAGCTTATACATTTATTTTCAGCATAATCTATCTAACATGAAATCCAAATTTAGGATATATCTTGTATCCAATTCAACTAGGTGATGCCCATCTCCTTTTTCTCCCAACAAGAACAAAAGAGCACAGCATAGGGTTCTTGGATTATACCTTAAGGTCAGCAAAAGGGAAGTGACATTCTCATCTTGATAAAGTATTTCTTCAAATTATTGTACTCTAGTGCCTCAAGGAAGGCACTCAGACACCAAAGGAAAGAAAACGTTCCAATATCTTTTAACCTTTTAATTCAGGAAACAAATGAAAGCCAAAACATTTTTAAATATATTAAGCATTTCTGTTTCTTATCGGTCAAGTTCACCCACCATTGCTGATTATCTCTTAGTTGAAGCAGCAATTTTTGTTTAAGTGAAATGTGTTGATAAATGCTGTTTAACTAATGCAAATGAGTGAAGAAGCAAAAAAATGATATATTAAGGAAGCAGAGAACACTGATGTTATACAAAGAAGAATCCCTGCGTATTTGCTGCTTTAATAACCTATAGCATAGACATATTTTCAACTCAGTGTGAAGATGCACACGCAAACCCCCTGCTTTCCAAAAGGACTAATGTTTTAAATCATTTTTATGAAAATATTTGCATTTACATTGCACTCCAGTGATTACTTAGGGCCCATACCTTGTAACCACGCACTGCAATCAGTTTACTACTGCAGCCATTCTAATACAGTCCTACTGATGACTCCTTTGTGCACAGAACAACTGCAAATGCTTTCTTCATAGGATGAATTTCCTATTGCTTAGTTCTCATGGAGTCTTTCAGAATCTCAGAAGAAAGCAAAACACTGCTCTCACTGGAAGACAACACTCAATCACAGGCAGTTTGGATCTTGCAGACTACAGATTGAAAAGACTCCTACTTCCCTATTTAGCACCTCTTACTGTTTTAACGTCCCCTCCCACATCATAACAATCACACTCTTTTTGGTAAATCAAAGACATTTCCTGTCTTTTAGCAAGGTTTCAGTTACTCAGTGACAAAGTACTGTGCAGCAGCTCTGCAAACAGAGCTTGTCAAAATACTGCTAAACATTTAGCACTGACCTGCTAAATCCAGAAACAGAGATGGCCCCCCTGTTTCCAGTCCAAGATAAATTCAGCCACTGGATGAGAGTGCAGCGAGACTGTAGGTGCTCCAGAGATGTGTCATTAATTCTTGCCCAATAAGGTTGTAAACTGAGATGAATGTACTGCAGAGGATCACAGCAATGTTGATACAGCAGCTTACAGGTTTGTGCTAGTCTACACAGGTCTGGTACTGTAAGGTGACTCAAAATCAACTGGATGAGCTATATTAAAAACAGGGGAAAAAAAGGCACAGATGGTCATACAGCACCTGAAATGCTAAGGAAAATCTGCAAAGGAATAAGAAAAGATGTTCTAACTTCAAAGAAAAGTTCTTCTACTTAAAAGTAACTTCTCAAATAAAACATTGATTAACTATTAAGTAGGACTGCACTTCCTTCTCAATTTGACAACATATTAAACAAGAAAGGGAAAAGCAGATCAGCAAATGAAAGTGACAGGAAGCTTTCAAATCAGAAGTTTCTTTACCCATGCTACTTTAAACAGTAATATATATGTAAACACTATGTTTACATATTTCCCTTCACAATGTCTGTACTTTCATTGATCATAACACTGCTGGGATCCTCTTTCTTCTCTGGATTTCATTATAAGGTGGTAGCATAGCTGAAGACTACATGATAATCATATCACGCCCCAGTTTCCCCACAACCTGAACTGATTTCAGAGTTATTCCTCTGCTCTTTTCTCTAAAATAAATAAATGAATCAGTGTTTTGTTTTCTACCTGCTATCCTCTCCCACTCTGCTGGACTATACAACAAGATAAAAATTCAAATAGATTCAGCTCGTCTTTTATGAAGTAATTTCTTATCTGGTTGTACGCCAGAGTCAAAACTGAGAAGTACCACCCCTTTTTACCTTTATCAAATTGAATCATCTCAGCTTCAGAATAATCACCAGCCCTTCTCACTAGCACCACTATACACTTTTTAAAAAAGACTTATTTCACACTCAGATGAAGAAATATCCCATCTCCTATCACGTTCCAGTTTTCTTTCTAAAGAAAGATTAACAAGAAATACATATAAGTAATCACTTCAGGGAATAACAAAAACCTTCAATAAAAATTTCTCCCTTAGCTTAGAAATCTGAGAGAAAGCGCGCTTGAAAAATTCTATCTAAAAATTACATTTAGTTTACTGTGGCTCTTTCACAGCTATCAGCACCTGCACTCTGGTTATGTAATTAAGTGAGTAAATCGCTTCCAAGCAGAGGAGGAAAACTAACTGTCTACAATGAATCAGAGAGACAGTGTAAATTAAAACAACAGCTTAAACTGAAGAAAGCCCTATTACTTCTGACTCAGCCCCAGATTTACTGTTTGGACATCAAACATTCCACATATCTATGAACTCTACAGCAACTTAACATTAAATCCAATGCCAAAGAAGTGCTTGCATATACTGAGGTTTCTCTAAACCTTGATCTCAAGCCTTCTTCCCTGTCCTAAAAACACCTCTGGCTTTTTACCTCAGCTGGAAGCTGAGGATCAGGGCAGTCATTACAACATAACAAAGGACTGCACATACACACTGCAGTTAATAAACAACACTTAACAAAAATCACTTCCTAGACTGACACTTCGGCATTTTGATACAACACACAGCAAGCTGACTAGGAGCTAACATAGATGTGATCCCAAGCTAACATCTGGGGGTTATTTAGCTTTGTTCAGACCCACTGTTCAAGCTTAGAAGTTGCTGTTATGTCCCTTTAGCAGTAGGCATCTAAACACATACACATTTTAAAGATCATCTATTAACTTTAAACAATTTTTCAATATTCTGAAAACAATTTCAAGTTGTCTTGCAACCTTTCAGCTACTTTGTATTCTGTAATCCAACTAAATATCTATTTTGTCTTCTCCCTCAGACTTTTCCAATGTTTATTTATTAAGTTTTCTATAGCAAAGAGCTCAGCCATTATAGCTGCAGTTAGCTAAATTTATGCCTACAATTAATTTAATATAATTGATGTCTGATACAAAGAAACACTAGTTCTGTTCATTTCTTTGTGATTTCTGAGCAGTAAAAGTAATGGTGAACGAAACCACAGATGCCTCACCAATATACTTTACACTCACTGACGACTTTAAAGAGTATTTCATAACACAGTGATACTGCAATCCTTCCCCACCCAAGATGAAATAAATATAATGCAATACTTTATATTGTTGTAGTGTACATATATCCCAGCACAGAATACCATTTGATACCACTGTGTGTGACAAAATGCGCTCCCATTGTGCTACGTTGTGCTTACAGTAATTCCATGAACGCCACAGAATGGAATATCTACTTTGAAAATCTATTTACAACATTGTTTCCTGCAACCGAATTTTAGCTTTAACTTTGGATTTATGAAAAATTATTACAACCGTAATTGTTTCACACTCTTAGAAGTTGTTCAGTAAAAACACAGATAATTGGAAAAATAAAAATAAAATATAGCTAAAAGAAACGCTGCTTGCCTTCTGATGGATCAAAAATGAAAACAGAAGTATTTTCTGTTCCATTTCCAGGCAAAACACACTGCATATGTCCAGATTCAGAGATGTGATGAGATCAATAAAATGCTTGAGAGAACATCCAAAAATTGGAGGTTTCCAGATAGTAACTCTCAACAACCCAGCAAACATCAACGTATGAATTCGCTGTGCTATCTGCACAACAAAAAGATCCTGAGTCATATCTGATTTGCCTGCTGTTTTTGTTTAAATCATTGCAGTCCCTGACTGTAGCATCTTAAACATTTACCTTCATTCTGAATTATAAACTCAAAACATACATCTTCAAAAAACAGAAATCTCATACATTGCATCAAAGTTTACTTATAAGCTCAGACAGGATCTCCATCACACACTTCAATACACAGGGTAAAACCCCAGGCACACAGTTTCTAATAGCGCTTATCAATAAAGTCTCTCCAGCTTTTTTATTTATTTTTTTTTAAATATGAATCACAGCAAGAAATAATCATTTATATCTAACAATACAATTTCTTTGGCTATAGTACAATAATGCAGAAATTGATCAGGTCAGAAGACAATGCTCAATTGCTTGTCAATCCTAAGATTTCTGCACTATGAATTTCCTCTTCAATTCTTCTATTTGAGCCCTTCCAATATGAAAATACATTGCCCTATACAAACTGTAATTCGGGAATACTTGCAACTTTTTGTTCTGTAGCTAGAGCTGCCACAACTTACTCTAAAGAACTAGAGTTGACATCAAGAAATGCTCAGATAAAGGATGTGTGCACAAAAAGGAAAAGAAGGATGAAAGGAAGCAGATGATGACATCCTGTGACTACTGGTATTCCTCAGCATAGTTTAAGAAAACACAGTTCTTTGTTCCATGATCCTATATAGCTTGCACACTACCATTTAAATCTCTCCTTTTCCTTATTCTACTCGTGTAAAGTCAGCTGCACCAAAGCATTTTATAACACAAGAGTACAAGCACTGATCCCTTCGGCAATAAAAAGCTGAAGGTTTTAACCCCCACCTTGATGTGAAGAACAGAAAGCATCTTACTGATAGACTGCACAAATTATCAAGGTTCCAGAAAGACTAATGCTGTAAAGATCTTCATGAGCCATCACTCAGAGCCTAGTCTGCTACAGCAACTGGCAGTATATTTAGCCATTACCTGAAGGGATCTCGTGCCATATGGTGATTAAAAAGCTTAAAACAGCCTTTAAGACCCCTGTGAGATTCTCAATCCAAAGAGAGGCACAAAATCTTACCAATTATCCGAAAGCCTGCAAATATTTATTCTTGAAGCATTTGTTCTGGAACGATGAAAGAAGTTTACTGGGGGGAGAGGAGAAAGGGGGGGGGAAAGCATATGACTGGGAAATGTTCCTGTTTATTATTTCAGTTCTTTTAAGCATCAGTTAAGGGTCTTACATTTAAGGGCTTGCGTTTAATGCATCTCTTACACTTAAAGCCCTTTTCCCATGAAATGCAGGTGTCAAATCCACATTTAGAAGAAAAACTCACCTTCCCAACAGACACAAATTGCTCATAAACCTTGTGTTATTCTTTTTTTCTGAAGCTGCTTACAACAACAGCTTCAAGGGATGACAAAGATCCGATTCTTTTATTTTTTTAATATAGATTTTCAAAACAGAAAGATACTTTGGATACTGCAGCATGCAGTATTTCTCCTGCTTTGCAGAGGAGAACAGGAGTTAAGTTCTCAGGACTTGGCGCACCATAGTGAATCTCACAGTGCACACACAACACACCGTGGCAGGCATTTCTCCCCTTTATTGAAGGCTTTCAACTTGTTCAGGCCTCCAGGTCTCAAGCACTCTGCAAATCTGAATATGACAAAGGCCTTATTCCTTCCACTTTACAAGCAGCACAAGCTAATCAAATGAGAAAGGCAAGGATGTGAAGATGCTCCTACAAAATCCTCTCTCAACGTTAAGGTAATTTTGAGAACAAGTACTCTACAGATATTAAGGCCATTAAAGATATTAAGCAATGCACGAGCAGGGAAGGAAAATTCTCTCATCAAGTTCTTTGTTTCTAAGGAACTCCCTGCCCCAGGATGTGAGCATCCTTTTATTTTGTGCAAATTAGACCATAACAACATTTTTAGAGCTCACACTCAGTAAGCCATTCTGAAAGCAACATAATCTAAGAAAGCATGGTGTGCAGAAGTTTCAGAAAGACATGGAAAGCAAAAGAACTGTTGTCTATTTTAAGATTAGCATAGAAGACCATTCAGGCTGAACATTTTGTGTATTATGTAGGGTTGTATGAAGAGCCTGAAACAGCTGAAGCAAGAAACAGGCAAGTATGAAGACTTAGGACAGCTACACATTCATAATGTGCCGCAGGAACCTATAAAAAGATACATCTTTTTCATGTAACATATCAAAGTCAAAACTGGAAGGAGTTGGTGCTTTCTTTACTTTACCAGTACTTTCTCTGAACGCTTCCAGAAAAATCTGACACTTGTCATTCTCAAAAACAGCATGTAGATACTGTTCCCATTTCAGATGGGATAAAACGTTGCCATACTACAAAGCACAACATTTTTTGTTGTTTCTGTAACCAAGTCTTCCAGATGGACAGAGAAATCAGAGACTGGTATTGCTGCTGTCACAAACCCTGTCCGGGAATACCCTTTTGTAGTTTTCTGGTAAGTATTCTAGCCATATTTTCAGGTTCTTTAAATCAAAGTAGAAGAAGAAAAAAAAGTGCTTGGTATTGATAGACCATATAAATGCATTCATGAAAGCAAACATGTTAAAAAATGGATAAAAAAGGAAGCCAGTAAAAAAAAAGTAAGCAGAAAAGCACAATAAGGTACATAGAGACAGAAGATCATAGGAATAACAAAACCACATATAATTATACACATTAGAATCTGGGTGATTTGTATAATTATGCAGAACAAAAACGAGATTAATTAATAGCTGCCTCTCTGATTGGCAACTATACTACAAATCAACTTATCAAGCCTTTTCAAACAAGACTTCCCAGATTTAAATCACATTTTCTCTATAATTAATTGTAGACACTAAAACAACAATAACAAAAAAATCAAAGACATTTACATGTTCTGGACTCAACCACACCCCTGCATAAGCACTAAACCACCTTACAGATACACAAGAACCAACAGTGAAATACACTGACCACAATATGGACCCTAGGGAATTAAAAAAAAAAACACTACAGTGCTGCTACTAACTCAGGGTGAAACCAGCATCCTCATTCATTGTTCCATTGCAACACTGGCAACAACTCATGAATGGAAATAAACATTTAAAAGAGGAGATAACGACTCTCTCTCCTGTGGATGTATTTTCTTTTTCTCTTTCTTCAATACAGAAGAAAGTCCCACAGATTAAAAAAAAAAAGACAAAAAACTATTTGATTAAATCACATATTTCTGAATGTGCCCTGCAATCAGTGGCAGCATATCTCACCATCCTCCTCTGCTTTCACAAATGAACCTACGTGACTAGTCAAAAGCACTCTGAGCATTTGATGCATTACTGCAGTAAACAAGAACTGTCAGTTGGAACAATTCTGACTGCCAAGTCCAGAGTTCTGAGCACCAAATAGAAGCTCCTCTCCACTGCGTGCTAATCCAGCTTGTTTCAGAAGAGGCAAAGGTGATTATTTGGACTCTCCTTCCTTACTCTGACTGGTGTTATCAGCCTCCCATGAACACTCCAGTAGAAATTTACAGGTCAGCATGCAGTATTCAGCAATACCACACAGGAGACTACAGGACAGCAGATATTTACCTGCATAGACTCTGAGCCTACTTGCAACTGCTCCACTGGTAGGGGATCTGAAAAGAATACTTTACAACTATTTTCTGTGCCAATGATAGACTAAAAAGTAGCAAATGCATCAAAATAAGAATGTGCAGAAGTTCAGCTACAGCTTTTTTTTTTTTTTGTAACTTGCATCATGATTCAAAACACCTGCACAGAAGAACCTTATCTCATAATAATATGAACATTTTATGGCAGCTGCAAGAACCCAGTTTTGGGCATTCTATAAAGAGATCAGGGAAAGGAACTTTTAACCAACTACAAACTACCCCTACTTCCAGGTCACATTCATTCTTTTTCTCTCTTTTGTGTCTTCTCTGTCAAGGACTAAAACTACTTGTGTCATGAACTTAGGATCTTTCAGTTGTACAGAACCAGAGATGTAAGGCAAGAATAACAGGCATAAGAAACCGTGCATGAGCAAAGAGACTCCTGAGAAATAAAAGTGCCATAACTATGCATATACTGGCAAACTGGCTTGTTAATATCCACCCACTGAACCAGACAGACTACTGCAATTCAGGCATATCTATACAATAGAGGAGACTCACAAAAGAATGCAAGGAACTGGGAAAAACAGCAGTCTTGATCACTACTCCATACAGCACCTTTCTACTCAATTATTAAGACAACTGTATTAAGTATAAACATAATTTTCTTACCTCATAAGGCAGCTTATCAAAGTATCCATTGCTTGGCCATTCTCTGAGGGCAACAATGCTGAACTGTTTATTAAGGGTGTCCATTCCACAGCCATACTTCTCTTCATCCTCATCTTCATCAATATCATTCATATCAATCATTGAAGCCTTAAGTGAGAGCACAGGTCTCTCTTTCACACCATGCAGTACTACTGCATCTAATTCAGTGTAATAGTCCAGAAGAGAACTGTTCACTTCCAGCCGAATTAGGTTTGTGGGAAAGTTGATTTGTTTGATACTAGGTGTGAACTGCCGAGCCTGGGGACCATTCACTTTTGTAGGTGCCTCAGACCAGAGGACTTCCCACCTGTAAAAATAAGTGCACGCAAATACAGAGATTAAGATTAAAGTTACAAATCCAATTTCTGAACATAGAGTGCTTTTTCCAGAATTACTTAAGAAGTGAGAAAAACGGTTGAAAGGCCAATAAAAATAGTTATGTTTGTCACTAGATTTGGTAAATTTCCAAAGGATGAATTTAACAGGGCACACTATAATCATAGCACATTTTCTCTGCCTTGCTAACAAAGCAAACTGTATACTCATTGTCATGCACTTGTGTTAGATTACCATTATATACACACAAATTGTTCCAACACTTCACAGGTAAGGTTATTGTAACCAATTGATAAAAGATGTCTTGACAATAATTGCCTGTTAGTATAAATAAGCAGGGAATGGTCTTGTCAAGCAACTCAAATACATACTCAGCACTCAGTTGACTTCACTTCCCACACAAGGTTTTCACAAAATATACAAAAAGGGGAAAAAAAAACAAAATCCACAGCTCTCACTCACTAACATCAAAGTAGTTCAAACTGCAACATCAACAAATTCCTTTATAAAAAACAGCCGTACTTGATTTATCTATCTAAAGTAAGCAAAATATTACTTTTAAGAGTGTTTATTTGTCAAATTATCTTATTAATATAATAGTTAAATATTACCAGAGAAATATAATCTTCACATCATTCTTTAAAACAGTCTGCTGAAAAAAACCCTGGAATTGTCTAACTGCTAAACTATAATATTTTTATCTTTGATTTGGTGACAGAAAGTTGTTCAGGGCATAGACAGAGCTTTCATACATACCTGCACACAAACTTCAAATCTCTTCCATTAGATGACCATCTTCTCCTCCCTTCTCCCTCATCCTCAAGTCTAGCTTCTAGTCAAGAAAGAAACCTCCAGTAGTCACTACTTCTACTCCCTTTGATTCTGTGATTTTTTGGTTTACACCTACAGCCATCTGAGTGCAAAATCCCCATCTCTTCCACCTTTCTCATATCAGCCCAATCCCAGCTTCAAAGATGTCTCTCAGCCTGCTTGTCTTGTCCTTCAGGCCTCAGAGATGCTGGGCCTCATAGAAAGCTAGGTACTATGAAGTATCTCAGCACCTCTGCTCCTCATAATAAATGTCACTAACGTGAGCTTTAAAGTATTGTTCAGGACTGACAGGTGCTGTAGAGCACAGAGAAATATTACACATGGTTTATTTTCCAGAACAGATTAAATTCTGTCCATTGTAACAGAAAGCAAAACATATGAAAGGACTTCCACTAAAACATAATACAATATTAACAAGGCAGAGAAACTTGATATTTGCTCCTATTTCAAGGATGTGAGAATCCATATTGGCTGAAACTTCCATTTCATAACAGACAATTTTAGGAAAACACAGATAAATTTTCCTATCCTGCATCATGCCACTGACCACAAATACCTTACAGCACAATAGGAGGCTTGCAGATGCCTTCTGTCAAAAGGAAACAAAAAGCAATGAACTAAAACCAAGCATACAGGATTGGTGAACACACGGTATGTCGGCAAGTACAAACACACTACAGTGTACACTCTGCTATAAGATTAACAGGTTTGTTTTTCCGATATTTTATATTTTTATGAGACTGTCTATTAAGAGAATTGTAGAAAGTTTTAGGTTGGAAGGGATCTTTAAGATCATCTAGTTCTAACCCTCCTGCTACAGGCAGGGACACCTCCCTCTAGACCAGACTGTTCAAAACCCCATCCAGCCTGGCCTTGAATACCTCTAGAGAGAGGGAATCCACAACCTCACTGGGCAACCTGTTCCAGTGTCTCATCACCTTCACAGTAAAGAATTTCTTCTTAATATCTAGGCTAAATCTATCTTCTTCCAGTTTAAAACCATTTCTCCTTGTCCTGTCTCTACATCTCTTCTAAAAAGTCCCTCCCCAGCTTTCCTGTAGGTACCCCAGGTACTGGAAGCTACAAAACATTTCATTAATTTAGGAGAGGAACTTCTCAGAAAAAGTAATGGATTTAGTTTCACTGTCACACTTTCTTGCACAGGTCAATTCCCTATGCAAATACTTAACGTTGGCACCACACATGACCTTTCTTGAACATACTCAGATCACCATGTGCTATTTTGCTTAGACACTTTCATATACCCACCCAGATTATCCTGAGGGAAACTCAAGGCTATTTTTTTCCTCACTAAATAACATGTACAATATCATCTGCTTTTAACAGAACGTGCCTTAGTTACTGACTTCTCCTTTGAGGCCCAAGAGAGAAGATTAACTAGCAGTAGCTCTAGAAAAAAATGCATCTGGAAGTCTAGATTCATCAAACTGCAAAGCAAGAATCTCCTTCAGTGCCTCCAGCTAGCAGTCTTTGTAATAAACTAGAGAACAGTAAATCAAAGACACAGCAGGACTTTTACAGTGTTGTAAAACTCCGCATTACAAACCAAGTGCCTATGAAAAAGATCAGTAACTATTTTCCACTTTCCTCATCATACTGCTCTCTCTTTTTCATCAACAGCCCACTCACTAATCCATCTTCAATGGAGTTAGCTGTTGGTTTAACTACAAAACCTCCAGTCTACAAGGTTGCATTTGTTGTTCTCTCCCTTGGTGACACCACACACAAAACCAGGCCACTGTAATTGCTCTGAGCTGGGGTTGGTAGATATGTTCTTCCCTACTGTACTCATTCTCTTAATACACCCACTGAAGCAATTGGAAGCAGTCTCTTCGTCTAGGATCAGTGCTTTGACTCTCACTGTGCTACAATCTGAACAGGAACAAAGGCTGTATACTTGGAAATGGATGAAAGAAGCCTAAGTTTCCAAGAAGCCACAGAAAGAACTGCATTTCTTATGTTCTGGAATATTTTTCATTACAGTTATCTAAAATGCCTCTCTTCTAAAGAGTTTTGAGTCAGTTCTGGTTTGAGGATGGATGCCTGATTAGCTTCACTACTGAGTTTGGAACAAACAGAGGCAACCTTAAAATTCTCCAGAATCTATTTAAACCAAGAAGAAGAAATTGTGTCTGAACAAATACCTGGAAAATGCAAAGAAAAATTCCTGTTTTCCCCTCTCTTTAACTAGGCTCTCTGAGCTCTCAAAATTAAATCAAATGACTTATGGTAGGACACTGTCCTCAAGTATAGCAGACATACAGAAAAGGCTCATGAAAACACTCCAAAGCACCAATGCTGTTTCAATAAGAAGCTTCTACCAGCAATATGCCAGGAAGCCACAGCCTTTACAGTGGCAGAGGCAGTCACATCTGCATTGTGTTTAAGAGATTAGACAAAATTAGGACCTCAGTGAAGTTTTTCCATTCAGCTTTAATGGAGTTTGCGATAAGGCAATAAGCAAAGTTCACAGCACCTAAACAGTCTAATTACCATAAAGGAATATGTACATTTTCATTTCTACTTCAAGTTCCATTCTGAAATAATAGAGATGGTAGAACAGAAAACAGGACTACAAGAATGCTCAAAGGGTATATAAAACAGCCAAAGTTATTTGAAATAATTGCCTTCTCCAAATGAACTTTGAGTGTTTCTCAAAAGTGACTATCCCAAAAACCCAAAACTCATTCCTCTGCAACAGTCAACTTGACAAGATTAAAATTTGTTCCCCTGAGGATGTCAAGAAGAAAGAATGCAAATGGTTAGAACTTAGCTAGACAGATATGATACAGCCCTGAAGACCCCTCACCACACCGTAACGTGTTGATAGTAACAGCAGTGTTCAGGGTGCCTTCAACTGAAATTTACAGGAAACAAAAGGTAGAATCACCATTGGAACGCCACTGTCTTCAAACAAGAGATCCATGACATTTTAAATTCAGTACACTATCTTTCTAGTTTCATCCCATTTACCAGAATGGAAGGTTTTAATTTTCTTACTTTTTAAATCAAACATCTCTGCTAGCAAAAGAAATTAATGACATTCACACCTGGTTTAAATTTCTAGAGAGTCTATTACCTATATAAAATGAGTTCCCTTAACTAAGGACACTGGGTCTTCTATACTATCCAACCTCCTTAGCCTACTGTTCTCGTTGCAGCAGTTTATTGGCTTCAAGATCTTAAGAAAGAGAATGAGACTTGACTGCTAAGCCTGAAAATACTGAGCTAGGCTGTTCCTCTACAAAAACAAGATCAAATCTTGAACTTCAACTTCATAAGAACATCAAGCAAAATTCTAAACATGAAAAAAATTGAACAGTCTAAATGTGTAGAGGGCCGCAAAAATGATAAAGGGCCTGGAGCATCTCCCTTGTGAGGAAAGGCTGAGTGACCTCGGTCTGCTCAGCCTTGAGAAAAGAAGACTGAGAGGGGATCTTATTAATCTTTGTCTTAAGTGTGGAAGTCAAGGAGACATGGCCAACCTCTTTTCAGCAGTCTGTGGGGACAGGACAAGGGGAAACAGCCATAAAACAGAGCATAGGAACCACACCAATATACAAAAGAACATCTTCACAGTAAGGGTGACAGAACACTAGAACAGACTGCCCAGGGAGGTTGTGAATTTACCTTCTCTGGAGGTATCCAAGACCCTCCTGGACACCTACCTGTGCAGCCTGCTGTAGGGGGCCTGCTTTGCTGGGGGATTGGACTTGATCTCTGAAGGTCCCTTTGAACCCCTACGATTCTGTGATTCTGATTCTGTGAAATGGTATGACTACAAGAAGCAGAATGTTGCCAATGGTAGTTCTGGAACTGCTCCCAGCCAGTAAAACACTTAGCATCTCACCTTTGAAAAACAACCTTATTAGTACTATATGTCACCTGTGGAAAACAAGCCAGGGGAAGAGGAAGTAAAAATTTTAAAGACACCAAAGCAAACAAACAAAAAAACAAACACATAAAACATCCCAATCGACAAAAGAAGCAATCATTGCATAACAGTGAGGACATACAGTATGAAACATCCCCAAGAACTGCCACATATCCCAGACTAGTTAGAAAACTGCTTTAGAGCTTTTATAAAAGTACACGAATATGTGGTGTCACTATAAGGTACATGAGATAAGAGAAAGTGTCAAATTAAGTTAAAAAAAGACCATGATTGAAGAAGAACAAGGACCATTTTTTCTTTTATATTCTAAATTTAAAAATCAAAGTTATTTTTGTAAGGGGAAAAACTTGAAAACTTCAAGAAAAAAAAATTCTGACTTGAAAGCTCCCATTTAAACACACGCAAGCTCTTCCTATCTGACAGCAACTAACAAAGCACTGGGAGCATCAGAATGTTTCAAAAGGATTGATACCGAAGAAGCCATTAGGGAATTGTCAGGAGTAAACATTCTGGATAGATGAGGAGGAAAACGAAGCACTGTCCTCATTACAGAATCTACCTATATCTTATTCATCAAATACAGTATGAGAAATAAAACAAAAGGTCTTCCTTTCCTGCCTAGGCTCAGCTGACACCACATCAGCTGCAATGGCCCCATTACTGCTGCGTAGAGCTGTGATTCTTCTGCTGGCTGAAGAGGGACTCATCTCCACCAGCAAGTCCAGAACAAACATTTTTGTGCATTATAATACAAATATGTCACATGTAACAAAATAAGCATAATATATCAAAACCAGGGGGAGATCTGTTCATCGCAAAAAAGATGATATGACAGTAGTGTGATTCCTGAAAGTTGTGGATAAAATACAATGAAAAAAATCAAATTAACTGTTGTGTGTAAGCACTAGAATTAGTTAGGCACAATTACATTCCAATCTGAAACATAAATTAATGCTTTCTCCCACTACATGAAGAGTTGATCCCACCTGTAAAAAGACTGAAAAAAAACCTGATCTGAGACAGTGCCATGCAAAGTAGTAACTGACAAAAATATACAATTCACTACCTCTAGAAGCTCATCACTGAGAACCCTTTTCTGAACACCTACACACATCATTCATACAATCATAGAATTGCTCAGTTTGAAGAAGACCTTCAAGATTATCAAGTCCAACCGCAACTTAACCATACTTTCCTGACTCTAACAACCCTCCACTAAATCACGTCTCTGAGCACCACATCCAAATGGTTTCTAAACACATCCAGAGATGGTGACTCAACCACCTCCCTGGGGAGCCCATTCCAGTGCTTAACAACCCCTTCTGTAAAGAAGTTTTTCCTGATATCCAACCTTGTAACTTGAGGCCATTTCCCTTCACCTTGTCCCCTGCCACCATTGAGAGGAGACCAACCCCGCTCTCACTGTAATCCCCTATCAGGTATTTGAAGAGAGCAATAAGGTCTCCCCTCAGCCTCCTCTTCCCCAGAAGATTCACTGACACAAGTATGGAGTGAACAACAGGGCAACCTGTGGGCCAGCTATGGGCTACAGATATTTTTCTACAAAAATACATGAAATCTTCTTATGTAAGGACTGTGGTACACCAAGTCCTTACAGAACCTCTTGCAGTTTATAAGCTTTTGCACACAGCAATTTCTTGGATGTGGCGACATTTTAAATATTGAGTTCAAGGAGGAAAAAAAAAAAGATCATTCAGCTGGCCTAGTACAATCCACTAAATACAACATTTAAACATCTCAACAGACCTTTTCCCTCTTACAACTGATTAGATTCCACAATTAATGTGGTCTCCTTTACCTCACAGCTGACCACACCTCAAGAGCTATAAAACAAATCCTAAAGCTTTTTAATGAGTATTTCTTTCTTATAATTTCTTTTAGCTATTCACACCTTTTTTTTTTTTCCAGTGCACTATGCTAATAGCTTCTTATAACATTTCTTGAACACTTCTGGATCTTTACATTACATTGAAAAAAAAAGATGAATTTTAGAAGAACGAACTTGTTAGGGACTTTTATAAGACAGCATAAGTTATTTCTCAGAAGTATATCCTTGCATTGCACTGAAGCAGCCTATCTTACTATGGCTCTAATGCAATATTGTCAATAGTTACAGAAATAATCTCTATATAAAATCTATCCTATATCATTAAAGAAATTAGTAAAATTAAAGTTCACAAAAAATTGGCCAGAAGTCATTTCATATTAGGTTCTAAATTTGAAAAGCTGTGTTTACATCACATGGTACTATAAATAAGTCCTATATTAGTGCCAAACACTCCTACTTCTTAAGTTAGACCTACCATTAATAGCTTGACCTATCACTGTTCCTTGAATTCAGAAGTTTAATTTAGACTCACACAGTATCTACTCATGAGAGAGCTGTATAATTCACTAACAGTAATGACAGAACCACACAAAACAGATTACCTGGGAATTCTGAAAGCATAACATGACAGCTATTTTCCAGGACATATGAATAAACATCAGCAGACTACTATCAGGAAGCATGGAATACTAAAACCTTCAGGTATGCTTTCTAGTTGTATCTTTAAAAAGTAGGTTAGAGAAAAAAACATCCAACACCTAAGCATCAGTGCTGCTTACACTGCCAAAGCATGCACTTTAGGTGAATATATCATTTGCTGCTATTCTGTTTTCCACAGTACACGTTTTGTTAAGTCCTTCATCCAATAGTTCTCCCTTCCTTTGGAAGTCTGGTATAATTTCATCCCTTTTTGATAATATTTCGCATGTATCTACAGCTTTTCTCCACTGTACTTTAACATGTTCTCTCTTCATTCTATTCCCTGACCTCCGCACTATGAGCTTCACACCTCATTAACTGCACTTTTTCTTTATCATCGTAATTACCATTCCCTGGTCTTACTCTTCCTCCTGCCCAGCTCCCAAACTGGAACTTCACGATCTTTGAGTTCTTTTCCAACCTGACTGATTCTATCATTCATCCCAAGTTCCAGCTATGAGGAAAAACAAATGGATTGCTTTTGGTCTATGAAACAAACCTAAAATCAAGTGCGACTCACACCTGCTGATCAGATCAAAAATAAACATCAGACAGATGACATCACCTTCTGTCTGACCATTCCGTACTTCTGGTTTTAGACTCATTTCCACATGAAATGGTTACAGTGCCTGATTCTACTGTACATACAACCTACAGCATGCAGAGATAAGAGTTAATGGTTACTTGCCAGCAGGGTGATACTGCAGCCACAAATTCCGAGTCCCTTTTGGGCAATTTTCCTTTATTATTGGAGAGTTACTGAGAAGTGCCAATTCACAAGGGACTTTTGAACATACGTAGTAATAACAGCTCAAAATTCCAACACAAACTGTCCTCATCCAAACTAAAGCTGATAGTAGGATCTGTGTTAACTGATTCAAGGAAATAAATCCACATCTCTGAAGTCGCTACAAAGACAGGTCACCATAGCTTTAAACACACACACAAATAAAATGTCAGTGGGTCAGACATTTAACATCTTATAGGATAAAGGAGTGTTCTAAAGCACAAAAAGAAAAATTACCTTACTTCAGCTGGTGGATTTTGTGAATAAGGATTGGCAGAACACGCCAAAATCCTAACTACAGCTCCAGGATGATACGTTTCCAGAATGTGCACTGCAGTGGGATACACCGGCTCCTCAAAAGCAAGTTCCACATAGTCCTGGCTACAGAAGGTGGTTGGAGTCCTCTTGAACGGCAGCCGAGCACTAGGGCAGTGATCCCACCAGGTCCCATAAGTTCGAAACACAGCAGTCTGAGTAAAGTCACCAGAGCTAGGGTACACGTTTGGAATACCTGCCAGATTCCACATGGTATAAGACATGCTGTTTTCACTACCATAATGAGAGCTGAAATCCAACACTTCTTTGGCATACTGAACTATCTCAACATTGATAGGTAAGGCTCGGGTGTTTGATTCAATAGCCCTCCGGCTGTTCATCTCCCCTCTTGTAGCTGTCCTAGCTCGGCGCCGAAGGCACATATAGTAAAACATGCTCAGAACTGTTAACATGGGAAACACTGGTGGCATCTAGATATGACTCATGAAGATGCAAAAGGTCAGGAGTCCTTTATAAGGTGCAATAACAGCTTGTGGTGTTTTGAAATAGAGCTGACAAAACAGAATGAAGAAACACAGTAAGCAGATAAAATACGTCCTAGAAAACATACTTCAGTCTTTCAAATATCCTCTTAAACAACATATTGTTATTAAAATATTAACAAGCTGTTACATTTTATGACAATTATTTATTTGCAGGTTACTAAGTATGGCTTACGACTTACTGCATTTAAAAAAGATTATGAAGAAACATTAGCTAAAACTAATCCTCAAGTAACAAAAACATTAATACTGAAATTAAGTATTATTTTCAAGGATCTACCAAGAGCAATAAAAGAAAAAATCTTTCACTGACTCATGAAGCCAAGTACGAAATTAAATCTTCTACAATAAACAACTGCAGAAGTTGTTTACAAGTAGTTTTATTTGTAAATTTGGAGTGTACTTTTAAAATAATTTAAAGAAAAACCAACCTTTGAAATAAGTAGCTGGATACCTAGACCAGCTGCAGCAACATACAGTGCAACAAAACCTAAGTTACTTCACTGCTTGCAATTCCCACCAAAACTGTTCCCAGAACCCAAATCACTTCATTTAAAGAGAGCTCAAATATATCTAGACTACAATTAAGTCCTGAGAATAAACACACTCCTCAAAGACAGCTCGTATAGGAAGCTGGATAGCTACGCCAGCAAACCTATTACTCTAGTTTGTGATTTTTATTCAGAGTAAAACAAAATTGCTAGGGGCAGTTAATCTAAACTAAAAACTTAAGCCAATCCTTCCCAGATCAGAGAACTAGACCAAACAGTTTCACAAAAATACTGCCATTACCCTTTGAAGTTGTCCATGACAGCATTAACCAACCACTCAAGGGTCGCCAGCCTCTTGAAGGATGTTCACAATTCATTAACAGTATCATCTTCTTTTAAGCCACGCAACAAAGTAAGTCTTCAGAAGAGTCAAGGCATCAGAAGCAGAAGTCCCCATTGAAAGCATTTCAATTCTGATAAGGGAAATATTTTAATTTATGTAACAATTCAACTGTACTTAAGATGCAGTATATTTGCGTAGACAGCCATCCTGAAAAAAAAAAAAAATCAGCACAATTAAGGATACTGGTGTGTTTTACACAGCCTAAACTGAGCCACAAGTAAGACAAACAAGCAGGCTTAACTACTAGAAAAAGCCAAAATCAAGATGGGTCTCCGTAGTAAAACTTTACAAGAGTGAAGAAATATTTATAGCTGAATGTTTTCTCTTCAGGACACAGAAGGGCTGTATCATACTCCCTACTAATAAAGATCATCTTACACATGCTTGTCCCATATTTAGCAGCCACTCCATACCTGCATGACGTAAACTGTTAGATTTACCACCACACAACAGAACCTGGACTGTATTCGCTGATTTCTGTTAGTGATATGCCACACTCTAGGGCAATAATATAGCACTGCATAATCACCCCCTGCACTACCGCAGACTGCTTTTCTGCTGGCTTTCAGATTAGCTTATTTGTCTGCTTTACTAGGAAAAACAAGGTGCAGTGCCCGCAACCTGCTAGGGGCTGGCACAGAGATGACTAAGCCTATCTCAGCATAAATGTCTTCAACAGCCTGTGCTGGGGTTGCCAGTTAACGTATCTCAGGGTATGTCGTAACCGCTGAACCAACAGTGACGACTCTTCAACTGCAGAAAATGTATCAAACAGTAATTAACATGATGCCTCTTCATTGCCTGGGAGACAAAAAGCACTTTTACCATTTGGAATGGGTACATGTGGGGCCATATTCTGCCATACAGAATGGGTAGATAAGGGGCCAGACTTGAGAGTTCTTTTCAAAGCAGAAATTTAAACTACAGTACATGAATAAGCAAAATAGATACGAAAGAGTAGGTTTTGTATGCAGTTCAGCGTGCATGTTACTTGGGTAACTTCTCATACTCACAAAAAGCACATATGAACAGCTCTCTTCCGTTAGAACACTGTCAACAAGGCACATGTAGGAATGGGTAAGGCTGGCTGCACTGTTTGGTCCTCTTACTCATGACAGTGAGAAAGTTTACTAACGAAGTGTTCAGTTCTCACTTCTTTGCCTCTTCTATTATTAGCTTGTTGTTTAGCTCCTGTCCTTCATTCAGCTGCACATGTTGACATAGCTGTCAACAACATGAATTGCTCCTGACATTCAGAGCAGAAGGAAATGCATAAGATGGCATTCTGGATCCACTTTAAGCTCTGCTGGAATGCCGAAGCCAAATAATGTCACATTTTCCCCAAACATCCCATCGAATCATCTTTTAGAATAGACACTGGGGAATGAAAAGCGCTAACCCTCCTGATCTCTTCTAAAATAAAAATAATAATAATGTTATAATTTCGGCATGGGGCTGCCATAAGACACAAGTGAAGTTTAAAAATACATTCCTCTTCTGCAGTTCTCCCCCTCTTCAATAAAGTCTCCTTACAGTTATGCCAACAGACATTAAACGTCAACAAACTCACTGGTGCCAAGCCCTAGCATCATGTGTCAATCAGCACAGACACAAGCTTCTAACAAAGTTTCACTGACGAGCACAGTTTGAAGCCTGCTCCACATAACTTACAACTTTACAGAGCTCAATTCTGAGTCAACCAGTTGGGGTATGTCAAGAGCAGTTGCAAATCATTGATCTCACATAGGTACCCTGCATGACTTCACGTCTGCAATGTGAACTCTGAGATTCCTCCAGTCACAGCCCAGCACACTACTGACCTGCTCGTGATGAGTAGTACAAACTCAGGCACGCTTCCTAGTAGCTCACAACAAGGAGGGTAACCAGCTGGCTGATGGCCATTCCCTCTGTCAACTTCAATGATTTTCATAAAATCAGTAAGAATCTGATAGCCTTGAGATTGACATTGTTTCTTCTATTTTGGCTGATATGGGTCAACAGGCTCAAGTTGGGAAGCAGGAAGAAAAAGAGCACAGAGCACAGCTTTCATATAAGCACTCTAGTCTGAGCAATGCAAGTGAAGGGATATTAAAGAGTTAAAAGTAATATAGAACATAATAGCTTACATAAAGTTAGAGGAAAGAGAAAAATATCACAAAAGGAGGATAAATAAGGACTAGGACTATCGTAAAAGTATAAACTCTTCTTCTTCTGACATTTTAAAAGCATTAAGAATGATGTAGAGTTAAAAGACCAATGAAAAATTGCTGAGAAAGTTGAAAGATAATAAGCTAGTGAAGAATTACATTAAACATAGATCAGTAGGGCCAGGTGATGTAGGAGATGTTCAGAAACTACCACTTGGTTAGACTTCTGATTAAAGGGATCTAACCCAGCAAGTATAGAAAAGCAGGCCAGGGCTAGGCAAAGCATCAGGATAAACACCTCTGGAGCTTACGTGGAGAATTTTTTTTCCTTTTTTTCCTTTTCCTAAAGTGCTTGATAATTTTTAAGAAATCCACTTGGACACATGCAGCTCTATCTTCCAATCTCTGACAGTACCTATGTCTTGTTGTACATTCATAGAATTACAGAACAGTTTAGGCTGGAAGAGACCTTAAGGCCCACCCAGCCCCAACCTGCTGCTTTGGGCAGGGCTGCCTCCCCCCTCCCCCAGCTCAGCTGCCCAGGGCCCATCCAACGTGGCACTGAACACCTCCACGGATGGGGTGCCACAGCTCCTCTGGGCAGCTGTGCCAGTGCCTCACTGTCCTCTGAGTGAAGAATTTCTACCAACAGCTAATACATTACACATACAAGTTTAATAAAGATTTATAAGAAACCTATCTCATACTTCTCCCAAACAACAGGCCTCTTTCCTTTTATTTGCTCTCTTTTGTAAGTGTTTTTTCTGTCAAGATACTGCTAAACAGGCAGAAATTGTGCTACAGAAAGCCAGAACAGAATCCCCAGCAGTCCCCACGGAGTGCACGAGGGCAATTATTTATTGATGCAACAGCACACCACAACCAGCAGGGACAAAGCAAGGTGCTACACCCTGCCTACACTCCTGCTTCTCAGCCACAGAAGCAGCCCCATTCCTGCAGAAGCTTCAGCTCTGGGGCCTACTCAGATCCACTCTGCCTCTCTCCTGCCAGGGCCAACTTCAACCAGCTCAGCTCCTGAACCAACATGCAGCTGCCACACAGAAATCAGTGCTGGCACAAAGGGGCAGCCAGACTACAAGACCCCAAGTCACCAAGCTCAAAGCACCATGAAAGAATGCCTTCAATTTTACACAAGAGATGGGACTCAGAGAATCAAATTAAGCTAGATCTAGAGTAAAACTTCCTTTGGAAAGAAATGCTACTTTCTTTCAAAACACATTAGTTACTTAATTGACAACTGTTTCAATTATGTGAGGAAATTCCCTTCTTCTATATAATTAACTCTATACACGTGAAAAGCCTTCTGAGACTAATTCACCTCTTCCTTCTTTCAACACATCTTGCTAAAGAAAAATGTTGTTTGTCTACATATTTAATTTGAACAGTCACTAACTAAACAAAAGCATTCAGGAGTGCTAGATTTCTTTGGGCGACTTTTCGGTCAAGAACTGGAATGGGCTGCCCAGGGAGGTGCTTGAGCCACCAGCCCTGGAGATGTTCAAGGAATGTTTAGACATTGCATAAGGGACATGATTTAGTGGGGGAATATTGGTTGTAGGTGGACAGTAGGACTAGATCATCTTGGAGGTCTTTTCCAACCCTGTTGATTCTATGCTACTTCATTCTCTTTTACAGGGCACATCAATTCCACTCGCTAGCATTCAATCTTCTCCCACAAGTACAGAAGCAGGGCGTGTGGGCAATACGTAGGTATTTACCAGTCAGAAAGCTGGAAAAATGTGGGAAATACATACCAAAAATAATGGAGGGCATCCAAGCAAAGGATACGTGTAAAAAGCATACATTATACCTAGAAAAATAGAAGCTGGCTTATTTCATCCCTGAGCAATACACTGTGTTAGAGCAGAGTTCATGCTGTTTCAAGAGAAGTAAATGCTGTATATATGAGCCATAGGTACACCAAGTTTGATTTTTAAAAGACAGAGAGGCAGTAACTTCTCTTTACAGCAGCTTTGCCAATCTCAAACTGGGGTGTCTGTGTAGTTTTCCTTTCACTTGAATATAAAAGAAATTGCAACAATGGCAAATTATAAGGAACACATAAATGACAGAAACAATAGATTAATGTGATTTAGGGTATGTGTATCAGCTAAAAGATGGTCAGGGAGAAATCTCTTCACACATCAATGCACGGAGCGAATACTGGAGCCTTACGCTGTAGGCTAAAACAGAGCATTTTTACCATAGGTGAGCATTTGTCACTATTGATTATGAAGATTATATCAGTGTCTGCACTCAAACTATTGAGATTTGGAGCTGAAATTAATTAGAAATTAGTAAGCTTCTACAACATAGTTTATACTTGGGCCCTGCTTCCTGTTTCTTCATGTGATGTGTTCTGGCAGTAAAAACTCTGCCATTGTACATATGTGAAACTTCTAAACTTACAGCCTGCAACAACAACAGAATGTGAAGACAATTCTGTCCATTTAAAATCTTGACTGTGTTGTTGTCATGAGCAACAAAACACTCACAATCTGAGCATCTCAAATTATTTCACTAGTTGCTCCTCCTCCCTGCAAGGACCAGAGCTCACTGAATGGCTTAGCACGCAAGTACTGCTGAGACAAACGTTACTTGAGCACCTGTTATGTAGCCAAGGTGACCAAGCTGCCTGCTGGAGCTTGTCTTGACATCGCAGAAACCACTTCCCACTACGTGCAAACCACCAGGTAAACCTTTTTAAAAATAGCTCCTAAACAAAGCATAAAGCCAACAGCATTGTACCACTTCACTCTGAACATCTGGCCTACTACCTGCATTGGAAACTCCCACTTTCAGGAAAAAGGCAAGCCACATGTTGCTCACGCTGCTCCAGCCAGCTCTCTCTTGTCACCGGGTAAAAGCCCAACACCTTGCAGCCCCAGGCTTCAGGAAGCCCAGGTACGAGCACTACACAAGCCTGTGCGCCACCTCACTCAGCACAGCTCCGAGGCAAGCAGGCCAAGGCCACTCTCTCGCTGTTAGTTCACACATCCCACACGTTCACACTCTGCACACCGCCGACCGGCCGGCCAGCTGCAGGCGGCCATCAGGCCACACCGTGACCGCCCATTCTCAGACCTCACGGATGACAAACAGCTCACACAGCACACATCACCGCCACTCAGCAGTACCCCGCCGGCCCTGCTTCGCCCTGCCAGCTGCAGCACCACACGTGCCCCCGCGGGCAGCAGCCGGTACCAGCGGTCAGCCCGCCGCTCCGAGCAGATCAACGCCACGCGTTCTAACACCACCGGCGCCGCCCCGCCACGCACGCCGCAGGCACCGCTTCCCTCGCACACCTTCGAGCTCCCCAGACACGTGCGCTCCCCCACTGCCAGCCCAACGCGCAGCTCTCGCCAGCACCGTGCCGAGGCCCAGCGCTGGGACCGCACAGTGGAGCGCGGCACGCAGCCGAGCTCCCGCGCCCCGCCGGCATCCGCCCGCGCCCCGTCCGCCCACGCGGCCCGGCGCGCACACACACACCTGCGCCCGCCCGGCCTAGCGCCGGCCGCCCCCTCCCCGCTCTGCCCCGAGAGGAGGGGCCCAGACGGGCCGCCCGGCCCCGCCCCATCCCGCCGCCCCGCGCCGAGCCGCCGCCGTACCCGTCCGCAGGGCGGAGCCCCCCGCGCCGCCGCGCCTAACGCCGCCGGAAGCCCCGCACGGCGAGGGAGGGCGGGGCGTCGCCGCACGGGGCGGGGCTGCAGGCTGCGCGTGCCCGCGGCGAGGCGGGGGCGGGCGCTACGGCCGTGACGGGCGGGGCGCTGGGGAGGGGCGGCGGATGGGCTTCGGGCCGCGCGCTTTGCCCGGCACGGCGTTCGGTGCGGTTGCCGCGTGCACTCAAAGCGGTGGGAGGGGGTTGAGCCACGTCATGTCTTGCTTATGTCTTTCTTGTTTTCTCTCCTTTGCCTGACGCTTGCCGGCTGGCACGGCTGTCCGGAAGCCCGTCTGCCCTTGTCAGGCCTGTGTCCGTGGTACTTAGTCCTCAAGATTTGGAAAAAAGCGGCTTGTAACTCCAGCCCCAGTCTGACCAGGCTCTTAACGTGGTGCTGAGGTGCCGGCATGCCATCAGGGAGCCCTGATTTTAGCTGAGCCTAATAGTACTTGCTCCAGCGCATCGCAGTGCCTCTGGGGGCCCTAGCTGGCGCGTTGCAAAATAAGTGTCATCTTTTGCTTCCGTACTCCTTAATTTGATACACATGCCCAAGCACTCGTGCCTTTTGAAGCGCAGGTCCTGCGGTGCTCACAGAGATGACTGTCAGGCCATGCAGTCCTCCCAGCAGGAGATGGGGCTGCAGAAGGCATTGGCAGTCTGTGGTGTGCCGTGCCACTAGGAATCTCTTGGGCAGTCCTTGTGCTGCCTGGCATTTGCCTGTAGCGTAGGAGATCTTTAATCATCTTTAACGTTTTCGGAAAATACCACCAAGCTCATCGATATCTGTTTTTTTGTATGCATGCAGCAGTTTCATGTGCAGGCAATTAGAGCACGTGGAAAACAAAGTTCATTTAATGAGGCAGTCTGCAGCACGGGCACTAGAAATAAGTTGTGAGGCATAACGCAAAAGAGATCTATTATTTAATCTTTTCCAAGAGGTGACTAAAGGAAAGCTGCAAAACATAAGGAGTACCTTTTCTTTACTTACTGCCAATCCTTAAGCAGTACTACATTAAAATACATGCACATTAATAGAATGAAATAAAGCTGAAATAGATGCAAATATTACCCAAAGTCATGGTAGCATACATGCTGCCCCAATACACTGCAGTTAGGGCAGGAAATACTGGTGCTGACTTTGACCACATGTTCAAAAGAATTAGAAACATCCAAGCTGACCTTTGAAAAAGTATATCATAGAATCATAGAATCATAGAATCATAGAATGGCCTGGGTTGAAAAGGACCACAATGATCATCCAGTTTCCACCCCCCTGCTATGTGCAGGGTCGCCAGCCACCAGCCCAGGCTGCCCAGAGCCACATCCAGCCTGGCCTTGAATGCCTCCAGGGATGGGGCATCCACAACCTCCTTGGGCAACTTGTTCAGTGTGTCACCACCCTCTGTGTGAAAAACTTCCTCCTAATATCTAATCTAAACTTCCCCTGTCACAGTTTAAGACCATTCCCCCTTGTCCTATCACTATCCACTCTCATAAACAGCTATTCCATTTCCTGTTAATAAGCTCCCTTCAAGTACTGGAAGACCACAATGAGGTCTTCCCGGAACTTTCTCTTTTCCAAATTAAACAATTCCAGATCCCTCAACCTTAACTCATAGGAGAGGTGCAAATATATGACAAAAGGGTTTGTAGTGAGAAGGAAGAATTTGCTTATTCAGCAAGGAAGCTTTACCTGAGCTTGCGGTAAAGAGTCATAAAACTGCTCCTCCTGAAACAGGGTATCACTTCACTGAGATTTGCCAAAAAAGAGGGAGGCCTGAGTTCATTTTCAGAAAACATTCTGTAAATAAAGCATGGAAAAAACTACCTGACTGTAAAAGTCACCAGTTTCTGCTCCCAGTAGGAAACTGGATATTGTTATCCCTTAGCAAAGCTTTGTATTTTAAGTATTCAGTGAAACCTATAAAAACGATGAGATCATTTTAATCAGTGGATTATTTTTAATACAACAGACTCAGCCAAGTGTTAACCACAAAGCAGCACTGTGTACACAGGGCACTGTTGCTACTGGAGTGAGTTGTTCTCTCTGCTTTCCTCCACATCCCAGGCTATTAACCCACCACAGAAAACAACTCACTGCCTCTTGGGCCAGCATTCCTGCTTTTTGATTTGTGAAATTACATATATTCTTTGAAGTGGAAGAGATAGTATGTGAAGTCAATGAGACACTCAGTACATTTAAATGTTTGTACGTGTTTTCATGAACCAGGGCTAACAATTCCTTGCTTTCTGTGCCAGCCTGAATGAAGTGAGAAAAGAATTCCCTTCTATTCCTCTGGCTGTTTTTGCAGAGATTTTCTATTTCCTCTTTTATGTTTGTTCTTTTCCCACATCAAACTGTTTTGCGTAGTGTTCTCGGCTATGCTCTATGAAAGCACCAAATTTTGTAGTTAATCACATTTGCTGCATTTTATCTTCTTTTTTTTTTTCTCCTGTGTTTTTATTAAAAGATAAAGAGAAGGATATGCCACAGTACAAGTATGTGCTTAAACATTATATACAATTAAACCTCTGCAGTACTTCATCTAACAGTCTCTCTGCTGCTTGGCACTGGTTCTCAGCAGATCACATACAATTTAGACTCTGCAGCCACTGGGGCAGGAGCAATATCTTGCTCTGTCTTCTGCAAAGCACCTAGTATGTATTATCAAATTAGACAACAAAATATGTTGTAGCATTTGAGTGCCTAAAGACTGCAGCTAATGCAGGAGCACTCTGCCTGAGATGTAATTAAACTTTTTTTTTTAAAAAAAAGCAGAAAGAATCAGAAAAAAATAATTTAACAAAATACAGCATTACCTGTCTTATCATAGTTAAAAATCATACCTTTTTATCTTTCTGCAGAAATATTCCTATGAGCAGTAATCCTGAAGCCTGGAAAGGATGTGTTAACTGAAGATTTCGTAAGGTTTTTAATGAGGATTAGGAAATGTGAGATAATAAAAAGCACTGTATCCAAGGAGGTTGTTGTGCAAGAATCTTCAGACAAGTTTTAAATCAGAATCCTTTGTCAGCAACAGCAGGATCCAGTAAGGATAATATGCTAATTTGAACCAGCAATAGTCTTCATATAGGGATCTGAAGAGACAGGGAGAGATATGGTCTTATTAAGCTTTTGTGTTGACACTGCACAGCTTGTTACTGTACTCAATTGAAATTTAAGAGCGGGAATGTAAAGCTTGTATAACATTTTAGTAAGATATACAGTAACATTGAAACCTGAATAACAATTGAAAGAATAAGAAATTTCCTTAGCCCTTGGGCTACCACCCCTCCTCTATTCCAGCAGACAAGTAAATGCTGTAGGTGTCTATGTCGTAAAAACTTTCCCAGAGGCAATTCTGGCAAAACACCTACTTTCTTCACACCAGACCCATTGCTTTAACCTTCTGAATGTCAGATTTCTAAAGCTAAGTGCTTCTGCTGCACTACCAGCTGCTTCTAGTCTCTGGGCTTTCCTTGCAGGATGCTAGGAGTGCAGAACAGTATCACAGGAGTCTGTGCTCAAGGAACGGGGATAGTCAATTCTCTCTTCACATTACAACTAGAAAGAGCTGCAAGGTACATTTGAGCAAGGTCTTGTTTTTAATGATGAAAGGAATGTTCTAATAATTAGCAAGACTCTGTTTTTTTGAGTTTATGGTATCAATTGGTTGTAATTGTTGATCGCCTGAAGTTTCCTTTATCACTCCAGTGACTTTTTCTTCTTCGTCCTAAATATTTTCTTATATAAAGGCTGCATGAGCCTGACTGGCAGCAAGGGGCAGATGGCTGGTAGTTCTGAAATAGTTATGTGTAAAGGCCACACTGCTTATTTTATTTTACTTATTTATTTTTTTTAGCACAAAAGCCAAGGGAATATATATACAGGTGCAATGCAGTACTTCAATACCACATTTTTTTTCCAATGGATATATGTCATTTAGCTTCACAAAAATGCATTGTTAGCCTCTCATCAAGCATCACATAACTATTTTCAATCCTTTACAACATGTTCATGTGACCAGATATATTTTTATATGTCAGTTGAGTTCCATGGTGGCAAAACTCTGTGGCTCATCCAAATGCTGTCACATCTCACAATGGCAACGTCAGTCAGAGAAGAGCTCAGCAGAGCCGAATGCTTACAGAAGACAAACAGTAAGTTGACTTCACCCAAGGGTCGGAAATCTAGAGAACTGTGAAAAGTACTGTGAAGTTCCTATCACTGTTCCAGTCAGCTCAATAGGAGCATTGTTATCAGTACCAATGAACCCAGAGTTGCCGGTGCTTTTCAACCAGTGTCTTAAGCTTCCAACATGAAGGATCAGATGTGCAGAAGTTTTCTTTCAGAAATAATGTGTGCATCAACTACATGCAGAAAAGCCACTGCCACCTATATAAATGCGCTAACAGTAAAGACATATGCTTATTATCTAGGACATTTATCCACTGCTAAAGATATCACATCAGCATGAGACCAAAGGTGATGTATTTAAAAGCAGTATTAAAAATATTACCCACAAATATTGAAGGAGGTTTTACTTCTTGCTATGTTTTATTAATAAATAAATAAAGTGGAAATACAGAAAACACTTTGCAACACTTATTTTGTGATGGAACAGATCAGACTACAGATTACAATCCAGCATCTTATTTTATTGCCTTGTTCTAAAACAAAATAATTCCTGAAAAACTCTAAAAAGTTGTGGGAAATCTAACAAAATGTAGGCACTTAATGACCTAATGGCCTCTTGATTAACCTAATGAGTTCTTCAGAATGCAAGGACACAAAAGAAGGAACACATCTCAAAGAGATAGGGTCTGTTCATCAGCAGAAGTTCAGTCCTCCCAGAATGAGGGATAAATGGGTTCAGGTGATCCAGCTGAGTTTGTCATTTAAGCATTTTTCCAGAATATCGAGCAAACTAGAAGAATGTACTGAGAAAGAGAACTTGCACTGCTACTGGCAAGAAGTCTCTGATGTTTTTTTCTACTTTTTGTTTCCAGCAGATAATTTAATTTGGGCTGTTACTTCCCAAAATATATAAGCTTTTAGCAGTCAACAGGAAAGACTTGATAAGCTCTGGCTTCTAAGAAGCTTGTAGCCACCTCCCCTTCCTTGCAACCAATAGCTACAGGTTCCACTGTGTAGGTGTGCTTGTAATATCCACATGTGCACACACGCACACATGTTTGCAGGAAATACCTTTGATCTTTCAATTTGTTAATGTCCCACAAGTTAGGGACATGGTGCAAGTACAAAATAATATATCCGGATCTCCATTTGAGAAGAAATTTTCTATATCAACAGAAACAACTGGACTGATATTTCTTCAGTGGGCTTGGATACCACCATAGTATTCCAACAGTCAGAATGTAGAATTCAAGATTCTGACTTTTTTTATTATCTATCAATTACAGTGGGATTTTCTTCATTAGAGAACTGAATTCTCTCTTTCCATCTTACTTCTAGACATAAATAAGCTAGCTCTTAGTTAAAACTAGTTAATCAGCTTTTGCATCTTAGCTTATTTAGCCAGCTCCTTTCTATTTTGTATGGTTAGAGCTTTTTAAAACATCATATTTTCTTGCAGGAATTTGGCTATTTTTCGGAGGTGATGAAGAATGTTTGTGATGTAGATAATTTTTATAGAGAGAGCATGAATAAACAACAATATCAAGCAACATAATGTCATATATGTATGTGGAGCAATCATACACTGCAGAATATCTACACATAGGCTCTTTGTGCAGCATTGCTATAGAGAAACTTAAAGAAGCAGAAGTAAATACTAGCTTCCAAACAAACTAGATCCCAAGCAAACAAAACAAAGAAAAAAAGAGTAGTCACTGTTTAAAAATAATTATTTTCCAGACCCACACATTCCATTACTGCTTTGGAAAAAGGACTCATAGCACAATGTGTGGCTGCAGTTTCAAACTATAGCATTATCAGTGCCGTGGAAGTTGAAACACACAGATGTGTTCAGAATGACTGAAGTATGATAGAGTTAAACCTGTGTGGTCTGTGATTTTATCAGCTGGGGATTGATTCCTGGTGTGTTAATGAAGACCTACGTATAGTTTTCTTGATTAACTTAAGGTTTAGAACTTGCTACTTTAGCACTAAACAAGATTTAGGTTTTTGAGCTGTTGCATCTCATACCTCAATTATTCATCCTCGGAATTAATGTACAATTAGCATGAATTCTTGCCCACATGGAGATAGATGGTTATATTAATTTGGATGCAGTTACTGAAAGAGTTCTGAATAATGAAAATACTGGTATTAATATATTTGTATGGGGTACAGATCAGACTGAGTAAGTAACCATTTTTAATGTAAAAGTGTCTTTGCAGTTTGTTTTATTTCTTCCATTCTCTGTTATGTTCGAGGCTATTCAGCACATCTGCCAATGACTTCAGATAATTACGATACTGTTAAATATTTTTTTGACTACAAATATATATAAATATTTGGCCTACTTCCATACTGATTTATACACTTCTGACTGAGGGTAAGTCCTTTGAAGTGTCTGGAATTACCCCATTATAGAGTCATTTAAGGAAGATTGTAGGTAGGTCAGTTCTTCCTGGAGCTCGTTCCTCCAACATGTCACGCCTGAGATTTTCCAGTGAGTTACTGGTACTGTAAATAATTGGTTCATCCAAAAACAAGGTAACAAAGTGGAGTTGCTAAGAATGCTGGAATATCTTTTCACAGGAGACCTACTTCATCCTCAGCTTTTAAATACATACAGCAGATTCACCAGAAGAGTGGGGTTTGGTTTGGTTGGTTGGTTTTTGTTTGTTTTTGCTTATTGGTTTCTGTACTTGCTGGTACCAAAAGCTTTCCATGCTATTTGCAGGGCATACTTAGGGACCAGCAGTCCAAGCCTGAAGCTGCAGTGACATCTGCAGTTTCTGTTCAAGCTCAGGAGGCTTGGGATGTACAGAAAACTGTACGTGCAACACACTCACCTCCAATTGACACCAAGTCACTTGGAGCACCTGGCAAGATGAGACAGCTTTTTCCTTCTTGCTGTTAGCTTCCAGTATGCACTAATGAAAGTTATTCAGCATTGCCAGTGAGATTTTCCCTCTCTCCTGGTGTTATAATCATGTGGACCCAGTGTTGTCCTGTTCCTGGCAATCACTATTTCTAGGCACACTGCAAATCTTGAAGGTGGCATTGCTGTAGATGTAACATATTGACTGTTTGAGAAGTCTGCTTGTTTACTTCACATTCCTGAAAGTTAATCCTGAAACCTTCCTGAACTACATTAGTCAACTTCTTTAGCTTTTTCTCCCGTGGAGAAAATGGAGACCAGCAAAGTCATCAAATAGCAAGAGCTCCATCCTGCCTCATTAGCACCTTATCCTCTTCGGTTGCAAAATCGTGAAGCCAAGAATGCTATTTATAGCTTTTGCAAGGTTGCAGTGCCTTGTCCTGTCTGCACAACCAACCATTTGTCTGCCTCTTGCACCGTGGTGACAGCACCCTCACCACCTGCAGAAGGGGTGGCTCTGGAATGATGTGGCAGTTCTGAAGGAGATTGATGACAGCCAGAACACAAGACCAATGGGAGTAGTTAAACACCCCAGATTCTGAGACAGAGGAAGGATTTAGGAGCAGAAGGATGATAAAAGGAGAATATGGGGGCTTAGAAAGAAGGAGAAGCTGAAACTATCATAAATAAGAGTTGGCTGTATCCTGAGACAGAAAGGTAATCTCAAAATGCCTATAAAATGCTGATAACAAATGACTTTTATAGGTGTATTCAGACTGCATTAGGAACTGAATGCAAGAGGAACTTGTATATAATAATAGAAGCTAAGTTAGGGAAAAAAGGGGGGATGTTTTCTTCTCTGTATTGTTGGATTATTTTATGACCAACCAGAATGCTTGTAGTCCTCTGTCCTAATGTGTTTCTTGTCAGATGTCCTTGTGGTTCCATCATATCTGTGGAGGACTTCTCCTGCCGTATACTTGGTATCACAGCCCAACTGTCAGAGGCTATTATTTTGATGTGCCAGGCCAGCCTGCTTCCACATGTAGGATATTGGTACTTGGAATCAGTAACCCAGGTTGCAATGAAAAATACTGCATTTCTAATAACAGTAGCGACAGCTATGATGACAAGAAGTGTTTTTAAAATTATATTAATAAGAGGGATCTTTAAATGATCCTAGCAGAGATGTGCAGTGCAAGTAAATGCTGTGGCAATCCATTTTCAGCAGGAAATGTCTCCATACATAGTCTTAGCATACCATAATAGCCATGCATGCAAGCAGCAATCAGATGCTCTCAGTAGTAACACCTGGGTCTGCTGCAGCTAGCTAAGTGACCTTAAATATCTATCACCTGTCTACATATGCAGATGTTCTCCCATCACAAAGGAGGATTAATAGTGCTACTTCATAGAGCTAATGAAAAAATGAATCAGTTAATGTTTGATTCACAAGAGCCATAAAGCATTATATAGACACTGTTTGCTTTTAACTCGTTGCTCTATCATGCTAGCTAATAGGCAGTATTATTCATTTTCATACTATTATTAAAATCACATTATATTCCAGCAGTAACCCAGAGCATCCTTCTGGTAGGTTTTTTTCTTGCTTTTTTTCCACTTTATATTTCTCTATAAGGCTACTTGAAGTGCAGAATGTCATCTCAACAGTATGCATATGTTAGAAGATATAGGTAGGTAGGAGGTTTTGTGGGTTTTCTTTCTCCCATCAAATCACTATCAAAGAAGTTTATTTTCTTCTTACAATACCTTACAATCTTTCATTTTTCTTCTGCATCAAGATTTTATTCTTGAGATCCAGTTCAGTGTTCTGGATGGAAAAAGCTTTAAAGGACCCGACTTAGAGTTTGTCCTCTTGTTCCTATAAAGCTGAAAGAGATCATTCTCAAATGATAAAACTGTGCATTCACCTTTGGTTGTAGCATTCATACTCTTTCCATCTGGTTCCTGTACCAACTAACAAAGGTTAAAAGGCAACATCAGCAAATGAAGTGAAATACATCACTTAGTGACGTACAATTACACTAGAGGACATATGATTTTGTAAAAATTTATATGGGGTCTTAGAGCCATCTATATAATAATAGGTTCATATTCAGTAATGACAGATCACCAACACAGAAACATACACAATAAATAAATAAGCCACAACTGTTTTTATATTTATTTGCCTCTTTTGTTGTTGTTTTTACTTTTTTTTTTCCCCACTAATATTTCTGGTTATCGAAGCTCATACATTCCTCAGACAAGTTGGGCTGTAGCCTGTCCTGATATAGCCATTGATGTCCTGGGAATGTGGTCAGAGGATGAGACAGATCCTATTTAGAGCTTCTTCAAACTGATACAGTATTTTCTTTAGGTCTTTCATTTTCTTCAGCTGTATACCACTTCCTTATGACAGCAGTTCTTCGAAGCCTCTGTTAAAAAACATCTGTCTTGATACTGTGTGAGTCTTTCCAGTCCACCCAGTTGGAGTTTCTTTCTCCTTGTAACTCTCCATCTGGATTCAGAGCAATCTGAAAAGTCAGCTCTCCCTCTTTCAAGGGTTAAATTTCTGCTAACAAATATGAACTATTTGATATGAAAACCATTATTGTTTGATATGTCAAATAAAACATTTGTCAATCAAAAGTCTTTAAGCACTGAGCTATGTGACATTTACTCTTTTATAAACCGACAAAGTCCCTGGTGGCATGCCTTTCTTCCTCTCATTTAAATAGTGGTAGGAGAACAAATCATACTTCAGGGCAAGTTGATAACTGCCAGTCACGATTTCTGCCTTGTTTACTATAATGAGGAGGGTAATAAATGCATCTGACCATTTCAGCTGGCATTTGCATAGATGAATGATTTGTCCAGTCAGTCTCTCTCCAGTGATTTGGGCCTTTTTGTCAGCACAAAGAGCATTCAGTCTCCCTGGAATTTACAGCAGCCAAGCTCTCATTAGCAAACATCCTTTACCATGAATGATTCAAATAATTACCACTGAAATAATAAACTGTTTCACAAAAACATTTTATTTGATGGCTCCAAACATCAACTTTTCTGAATTGTTGACATTCAAATAAGCCAGAGAGCTTTATTGTTAAGCAACAATGATCCCCTTGTAAAAGGGTGGGCATTGTTTTACCTCCGGTAGACCTTTCAACTTGGCCAGATATCAAATGCATCCCTCAAACAGCTAGCCAACGTGCTGGGTAATCGGAGGGCACGTACCAGATGGAGCTATAGTAAAACTGTATGTTCAGGCTCCTGACTAATTTTCACCAAATTTACTTACGATATTGCAAGCATAAAACTGCAGACTAATTAGCAGTGAGTTATCTATTTGCATCTACAGGAGTTGTATAATTATTAAATGCTTCTGCTTACACTGAGCTCTCAGTTCTGAGTTCTCTTCTGTAACGATATTCATGTGTATAATTAAGTGTTATTTGATATAGTTTTGGAGTTCAATCAAATGAGCAAGCAACAATTATATCCTATTATAATCTCCTCTAGAGCTTGGCAACAGAAATGATGTCACTGCATTTCCATCCCTATAGCATGAGGAAAAAGGTATTTCCTGCCATCACTCTTGTTTAGCCTTTCTACCATGCCTAATTAGAAAAGTTTTATTATTTAATTTAGAGCAGAGCTATTTACTATGAGTGCTCCTAGGCTGCAGGAACGTATTCAGTTTTCATTGCAGTATTGTTTGTATGGGCAAGTGCATGAAATTATTATCTTAATATCAAGCGAACAGGATTCAATTGCACATTTTATGCTGCTTTTAACTGCAAGGAGACAAAACACAACAGCAGAAGGGGAAAATATTTCACTCATCCTAGCACATTTTTCACTGCATAATTTCACTTTCATATTGATGTAGGGTAGGTAGCAGAAACCTCAAACAGCCTAATACTCGGGACTTTGATGTCAGGAAATAGAATAACTGAGACCTGACTTTCATTTAGAGACCCTTTATACCCCTCTGGCAAGTTAATTTTTTTTTAATGCTGCCAGTGCAATGTAGAAAGCTCTTAAAATATGTGAAAGCCAGGCCAGTAAAATTAAATACATTAAAACCCATGACTGTTGTTTGCAAGCTATAAAGTGTAGTGCTTAAAATATAAGGTCTGATAATTGTTCTGAGCAAGGGAAGCAAATATTTAGAATCCAACTTTTCATACATAGGTATTTGCAATAGGGGGCACAAATTCTGTCTTATTTTTATTCACCCAGGGATAATTGCCCATTACAGCACCTAAATTTGGGATTATATATCCTATTTAAGCACCAAGCTTTGTGAGCTGAATGGAAGTGAATAAAGTTGCTTGGATAAACTGCACAATGTTCTTCAGCTTTCCAAGTTTATCCATTGGCATTTCTTCATCACCCACCAAGACTTTTCAAGCTCAGCCCAGTCTAGTATTATTTTTTTTTTCCTCCTGCTGTTTCTCTAATATGTAGTCAACACCTAGATGAAACAGACTATTTCTTGTTCTCCTTTTTGGATTTTCAATTGCAGCATCAGAAGGAAATTAAGAAATCTCATCGTGATTCCTACATTGGCAGATATATGCTTAAAATTTCTGATCTGATGTGATGTTGATTGAACAGGAACAAACAGGATTGTCCAGATTCAAGTGCAGGCAACCAGTTGCAAAGAACACTTCTATCAGGTAGGCCCACATTTTGGCAGACTGACAAAGGCTGACTATCTTGCAGTGGAGTATGGTAAAAGTTCAGTTAAAAGAAATGCTGCTTTCCACAGCAGTCCATTTTACATGTCAGCAGGAAGACAACCTGCATGCTGACACTAACTACCTGTAGTCTTCTGCAGTAAGTAGCTCATATTGCTGCCATGTAAGCCAGTGTCATACAGATGAGTGTTCTGTTTCTGCGACCATCACACCTGTCTTTAAAGCTAACTTTGCTAATTCACTACTTAATCTCAAATTGTGTATATCTTAGACATCACCACAATTTCATCAACAATTAAGAATGGCCAATTTCAATGGATAAAAAAAAAAAAAGAATTTGGGAGGGTTTGTTCTCAGCTCCAGTTACATATGCATATGTTTAAGTGCCTGCATAGGGGGTAAGTTGTTGTCTCAATAAATAGACATCCTGTAGCAATCTCCATGTTTAGTTACCTAAATATAAACACTTAATGTTATTTGAGATGTCTTGTGATATGTAAGATACTGTCACAGGACTGGCAGACATGACCTAGCACCTATGGGCAACTCCCATTCCTCTGGACCAGCAGCTGGAAGCCTAGTGTAAGATGCCACTAAACTCCCATGTTTGCAACCCTAAATGAAGGTATCTTAAAGCAGATGAATCCTTCCTCAGGTGTCCAAACCCAGAAACACTGAAAATCCCAGCCCCACCAAAACCCAAGTGCTCTGGTTAGAGCTGGCTGTGGATGTAGGCAGTTTTCCTAATGTCACACACTGCTGCTAGCAGGAAAATAGCACATTAAAGCAGCTTCTTGGGCATTTAGCACCTTCCCTGCATATCCCCACTCCTTTCTTGCTGCTGGGACAAGGAGCAGAGAAACAGTAGCATTATACTGTGTCAATCACAGAAACATTGCCAGCACCTCCTTTTATTGCAGCTGTGAAGATGAAGGCCCCAGTCCTGCCCTCTCAAAAGATCTGGGATCCCTGGGAGACCCATCATTCAGAAAAGAGGAAACCCCTTGTGTTTTGGATAGGGGAATTTGCAGGGCCCAGGCAGGGTCTGCTCAGCAGGGTGCCTCGTCACGGAAGTCTTTCCACCTGCTCCTTTCCTAGCTGCAAATGCAGCTGGCAGGTTCTGATCATACACAGTGTGTAGGAAGCGAGCAGCTCCCCATCACCAGGACAACACCTTCAAAATCATTTCCTTTGCCTGCATCTGCTTTCCAGAGGGAAAGAGATAAAACTTCATATAGCAATTTTGCTTTCTTTTATTCTGACTTGGTTGGTGTCAAAAGACAAATGTTTGTAATGTCAGCTCTACCTTGCAATAGAATAGGAGATGTGGTCCAAGAACAGAAGCTATTGACAGAAAGTTTTACTGTTCTAGCTCATCTCCTGACAAACATCACCATTTAGCTCATTAAAATACTACACTTCCTTGAAATTTTAAAAAGCAGCCGTAGTCTGTTGGTAAAATACTTTTAAAATTTCTTAGATATGTTTTTCTTTATTATTATAAAGAAATATTAGGAGACTTCTTGCATTATTTATGACCATTCTTCACTTCCATAACAGATAAATATGGAAATACTATATAAAATTACTGAAATGAGTAAATCAGGACAGTAGTAGTAAAAGTGCCACCTGCAAGTACCAGTACGGTGGGTTGTATGAAGTTGCTTTAGATCACTTTTTCCTATTGTCCTTCATTGTGACAGGAAAACAAACAAACAAACAAAACAATTAACACTCACAGAACAGAAAAATGCAACTTATTTTTTTCCCCTGGACAGTGGTCTGGCAAGGATTTTACCAGTAAACTTAAAAATTCTAAACACAAAGTCTTTCTTTTTTGTGTTTTTTTTGCAGTTATAGTAAATATAATGAAATCAGTTAATTAAAAATAGACTTGCAAATTACTCCAAAACTGCCATGCTGGAACTGCTGCTGTTAAGAGTTCAATTCAGACTCTTTCAAGTCATATTGCAGTGAAGCAGCAATGATATGCAGCCTGTAGTTTTATCACAAGCAGATATCAGATCATTCTCTGTCCCATGTGGAAGGGGTTGTTCTGAAGCTGCGAAGTGTTGTGGAAAAAGCTACTCAAAAAATCTTTTATGTGACTTGTTGAAGGGAAAAGATATCAACATGTGTCAAGCAATTTTCAGTGGGGAGGTTCTTCTTGAAAATCATACAGTATAATTACTTCTGGTTATTATTGCAAAGGTAAGCGCTCCACAAAGATTATTTTATAGAATAATATCCCTGATTTCGGGCCTATGTTCCATTTAATTTTCAGTGATATCCAGAGTAAATTGTGGATTTATTCTGATATATATTATTATGCTGCAGCAAACACTTGAAGGTCTTAAAGGCATAAGCTGTTGCAGATCATGTGAAATATTAAAGGTAATGAAAATCAAATTGTGCTCAAAGTAATCCTTTGTGTTACAGTGGTACATCTTGTTATGTGATGGTTGGACCTTGTGATCTTTATGGGTCTTTTCCAATCTAAATCTATCCTTGACACTCAAGGCTGAACAGGGCTCTGAGCAGCCTGACCTAGCTGTAGATGTCCCTGTTCATTGCAGGGGAGTTGGACTAGATGACCTTTAACAGCCTCTTCCAACTTGAACGGTTCTACAAATCTATGATTCTACAATCCTCTGAGTCTATGATCTTACTTTGTGTCCAGCTGTTTGGAGTGGATGTTCACATTTTCATCAGTTTAGCTTTTTCCTGACCACACTGGTCCTATTCCACTAACATATTTAGAAACAATCAGAGTGGTTAGTACATGAGGTGACTCAGTTTTGTGAGATCGATGTCTACACAACCTCTTTGGCAAAGCCTTATCTGCAGAATCAAGGGGAAAAAAAAAAAAAAAGGAAACCTCATGCAACCTTCTCTCATCCAGGCAGGACAACTTCACAAACAACATGTTCACAAACATAGGCAGATGCTTGTTTTCCCATCTTCACATAAATAATCATCAGGCTCTTATGATCTGGAAAACAATAAGAATTTTAAAACTTGCTATCTCTTCTGGGTATTTCACAGCAAGTGACCATTTATGAAGTTTGTCCTCAAAGTAAAGTACATGAACCTGAAGTTTATGTTCTTTCTGTATGCAATACTGTTTAAGATCTACAAAAAGCTCAACAAGCTGTGAACAATAAATAAATCCCAGCTACTGAATTTCCTCATAAGTCATATTCTCTGAAGAGCTCTGACTCCTCCAGAAGTGAGTCATTTGGCTTGAAACCTTTCTGCTGGTGAGCCAGATGCTAGTTCCTGCCTTCTCTTGTATATTTCTCTCTTAGAGTGAAAAGGCCAGTAAGGATCTCAGCCAGTTCCTCAGGTCAGCCAGCCCCATGTTGCCAGCGCCCACAGAGCTCCCTGCCTCCTGCAGCCCCAGCTTGGGCAGATGCTCAGCTGGGTCAGAGCTGGCGGGCACTTTGGTGTGGCAGCATCATCATTTTCTACAGCAGCGTCCCTAAGTCTGACCTCACTATGTGGGAGACAGGAAGGAGTTAAGCTGCAGTAAATGAAACTGCACAGAAAGGATACAACTCCTACGTATCCCAGACATTTGGATGCCAAACATATTTCCCTGAATGAAAAGCCCTTTTGGTTGCTTCTCATTGGAAGGGAAAATGCTGTTCAGGAGAATCAAAATCAACAAAGAGATTACAGATAACAAATGTAACACAGCACATATTATGAGTACAGTAAACATAGATAGCTAATTGAGGAAATTATTGAGAATGCTTTGAAGCAGAATTCCTATATATATTTCTGATGAGCCCTCCATAACATCTTTCAAAAGCAGTCGCGTTCAGGAAGAGTAAAGGGAAACCTTGTAATTTTCTACTAGAATCACTTTATCAAAAACTACCTACATTTTTATTATTTAGTAAGCTTACAGTAGTGCTTCTTGTTTTCAGCTGGGATCATGACATTGTTAATCTGGCTGCCTAAAAACTGCTGTTAAAGACAGCTCCTGACTCAGATTTGTCAGAGAGGACAGCAGAAGGAGTTATTGCTTCCACTTTGCAGACAAGGGCTGCATTGGGTTCATAGAGAGCCAGGGCTAAGGCAGTCCCCTCCCCACTGCCTTTCAGGGAACAAGTTTAGTGGGGAAAGTGCTGATGCCTTGTCTTTGAATGAGCTGCAGGAATCCAAACGCAGCCAAGAGTGGGAAAACAACCAGTAGGGTGGGTTGCTGGGGTCCAGAGTGGATGCTTCATCTTTGGTCCTCTTTCATTTAGTAATACGGATGTGCATAAAATTATTGGGAGAGGGCAAAAACTCAAGCAATATAACCTGAACCTCTGCTCTGTTACTCAACCACTGGAAAATCTCTTCCTCACCATGAAAGAAACCTCACTTAAAAAAAAAAAAAAATGGCTATTCCAATTTCATTAATGTGTAATGCTCACAGAAGAATAAACTATTTCCCACTTACTCATTTCTTCTTATCTGCATTGCATTTCCTCTACTGCTCATTTCTGTCTTTCAAAGGTACAGCAGAAAAACTTTTCAGGCAGCATAGAATCCCCTTGGCCACATACCAGCTGTGATTTCACCACAAAAAGCAACACACTAGCCCTTCCCAGATAAAAGAGCCAAGCAACAAGGTGCTTTGCAAGAATATTCCAAGCAGATGAGTCTGATTACTCTACAAAAATCCTAAAGAGTGTACACTCTAGAAAAGAGCATACTGTCATTATCAGCATTTAATGCACTCCAAATATCAGCTAGCATTTCTACTCACTCTGAGAATTTAAACTAGTGTGGGTTTACATCAGCTCTCAGCCTCTTTGATTCTAAAGATACAAGGTCCATCTAGCCCAACACCCGTTATCAGCAGTGTCCAAGGGCAGGTGTCACAGAAAAGTATGAGAATAGGGAAAACACAAAGTCATAATTCCCCCAGATCCTCACCTAGAAACCACGAATTTGCATCTCTTCTGAGACAGAGATAGTGCTCTGCTTTTTACAGCTTTTGGTGGACTTCTCCTCCATGGATGGCTTAATAGCAAAGACAGGAAACAGTCAAGGACATCACTGGTACGTGTCTCTGTGCAGGAAGGAGGAAAGAGAGTGAAAATGCCACAAAAAAAACTATGCTAGTTTTTCCTTCTGTGTGCATAAAGTACTTTTTTTTTTTTTCCCAACAGTATCACAGTACCTACTCAGTTGAAATGTTACATGTATGTTATGTCGATCTCCATAATTTGGATCCAGCAGAGAAGTCAGGTCCTACTGGCTTGAACTGCCAGAGCCTTCATGAGGTCACTGAGCTTCCTCACTTACAGCATCACAAAAAATGGCTCACCATAGCTTCCCTTGCTTGAGAGTTTCTTGATAAGCAAGGCTGTAAAGAAATATTGCTGTATTCCTGGACTGCAGATATAAATGATGGATTTTTTTAAAGAAAACTTGATCAAAAAATGTCAAGGAAAAATAACAGCACATTTAGTGTTGCATTTAAAGAAGCTGAAGAATATCTTGGATAGCCTTGTATGATGTTAGTACCATTTCATTCTGTTTAAGAAAGTTTGCTATCCAGCTTTATCAGGCTCCATGAAATTTCACTGTGGCATTTTAAAATCTATCTAAGCCAGCAAGAACACAGATATGTATAACACCATGAATATAAATACAAGCCATTTAAAATATATCTAAGTGAGTCATCCAGGAACAGTCTGATTATGGGGGAGAAAACCAGATAATCTGAATTTGCCTATATCCATGTACCTCTGTGCAAATATCTATCTGTGAGTACTCATAAATATTTCATCTGGATCTAGTTTGAATTTGGATTCAGCTCCTACCCTAGATAGGCAGAGTTCACAAATTGCCTGTTGAGTGATCTTGCTTTGTTTTGTAAGTGTATAAGGATGCAACTCTCACAACTGATATCAGAGTGAAAAAAAAAAAAAAACCACAAAGAAAAAAAAAACATGGAATGGCAATACTTTCAGTTCTGAATAGTCAAACAGCTGAGCTTCTTGTCACAAGGTGCATTATGAAGGGTAGTCAATTCACTGCTCAATTTCATATTGGAGGGACTGAAGTGAGGACCTGATTTCTAAATAACTATTTCTGTTGACCTTTACAGAAGAACATCCAGGGCACTCAGTTATAATGCTACTGAGCACCTCCACAGCATGTTTGTCTTGTGCTTGGCAAGGCTTTTCTTAAATCAAGAGCAGTATCCATAAGATACTTTTATCCCCAGATAGGGGTGTGGGTTTTTTAAAATTAAGAACACCACTGATGTTTTTCTATTTGGTTTTATGAAACAAGTTTTCACTGGCATGAACTAAGAGAGAAGGAGATCTTCTCACATATCCTTAGCTTATCCAGACATTTTCTCTTAAGAATATTAACCTGATGCAATACATGTGCTCAAGGACCTAAATCCAGGAAATGTAACGCTTTTGACTTTGAAAATAATTTCATGGTGAAAGCCATTGTTCTTGTGTTTCAAACAGTTTTGGGCTAAGAAGAGAGAGATTTGCAATTTCTTTCTGGGAAGAAACTTCTCAGTTATAAGGTATTGGAAGGAAGTACTTAGCAGTTCTGCACTCAGAACAAACAGAGATGAGAATGTGGCTTTCCAGGCAGCCAGTGCCTTGTGCCATTGCTTCAGAAGAACCTGGAGCTTCATGGCCCGACGTGGGATGGTAACACTGCTTTAGGGAATTGCTTCTCTTTCCCTCCCTGTCCTTGACTTTGAAGCTGGGATAAGACTGTCTGCACATTAGCATAAGACAAGCAGTAATACTAACATGCTTTTTCCCAATGACAGGATCCACCTGAGAAGCTGGAGCAACCCAGGCTGTGGATTCTGTTTACTCTCTCAGGAAAGGGAGTGTGATGCACAAAGGCAGCCTGGAAGAAGAAATACAGATTCTTTCTTGTTGACTCAAAGGGAAGTCTTGTTGATCTGGATCCTCACTAACTAGCTTTTTCTGAAAACGTTCAGCAGAACTTTTGTATATACATCACCTGAAAGCATAACAGCAAGCAAAAATATCAATATCTAAAAAAAACCACTTAATGTTGTCTTCATAGATCTTCAATGAGAAAAGCACTTAAAAGAAATAAGCAGCCGTCTTGGTATAGACCATCTTTTAATGAACTTTTTTCTTTTCTTACACTTCAAAAGAGTCAAAAACAGGCTGTAGGAAATGCGCTTCCTGTTCTGTGGTCCTACAAAACCCCAAGCAGATGAAATGACAGTATGCATGGGCCGCGCTCTCACAGAGAAAGCCAGGCAAATGCGCCTACAACACAAATTTCATATTTAGGTCCCAAAGTCCTTAAAACATGAACATGATATTAAGGATACAAATAGTCCCTCTGAAGCTTGCAGAATTATGCTCTCTCTAGTTATACACCCTATTCTGAGGCACATGTGCACAAACAAGGCTATATAACCCCCCATCGATCTTCCCAATAGCTCCCACTGACAGGTGCTGAGCGTGGCCAAGTGTGCCCGATGCTGCTCTGGCTCACGCCGGCATTATTGCCTGTGTCACCTCAGTGCGGGGCCAGGGGAGCACTGACAGCTGCTCTGAGTGGCCAAAGGAGGCCGTAATGAACAGGATGGAAGCAGCCAGAGGGGCCACGTGGAGCTGTAGGGAGTGAGGGAGGTAGATGTGCTGGCTGCAATAAACCTCCTCACCAGGGCCATAAAACATGGATTTTCCCTTTAATAGGGCTCTCAGTTCCTCTGTAATGTTATCTGAGAAAAAAAAAATATAGCATTAGAGATGAAGGAAAAAAGCTTCTTGAAGATCTGGGCTGATTAAAGCTAATTTGACTGGATTGTTTCTTCATTAAGACAAAACTCTTAAATCCACAAGAGAACATTGATTCTGTATTCTGCTCCGTTTAAAAAAGTACAGTCTCTGCCTGAATTCATATATGTACACTAAGTGAGGAGAACTGGAACAAAGACCTATCATATTAATCTGTGACAAGATACTTGCTGTTGGGATGTAATTCAGCACAGAGCACTTACAAAGGTGCCTCCAGTATCCCTGTCCCCTTAGGGAAGAGTTAGATAAGACTGTCAGGGCCTCTGCACTCCGACTAAATTTACTCTTAAGAGTAGATATCTCTCTTGAATCAATGGAATGACAAAACCCTGACTTTGCCACATTAGCCTTGTTTTCACAAGAAATTCACTTTATGTTGTCATGCTCTGTCTTTGAATATGCATCCACATCCTCTCTCCACCCCTTAAGCCTTTGGCCAACTCCTACCAAGTTTGACAGAGGGGCTTTAGGCCTGCAGGTACAAGTCCCTACAAGTTTGAGGAGAAACCCAGTTAATATCCACCTGAAAGAAAGGCAGGAGTGTGTATTCACCCCTTTGTCGACACTGCAGGATCCATGTAGCAGGGGGAGGTTCAGGTGTTTACATGTGGCAGAGGCTTATTTGATGGTGCATGCTGGAGAGCCTAGCTAGGAGACACGGACCAGTCTCTGGGAAGCCAGGGAGGTAATTATGCTTGTTAATTGTTTTAGTTCATTTTTATGTTCAGATAGTAAAGTCTTAATGCATATTACAGCTGTAATTTTCTAGCGCACATCCTGAGATCCACTGCTGGACGTAAAGAACTTGGCAGTATTATTCCGCTTGCTCACTGTATATCCAGGGGAAGATAAAAGCAAGCATATTCTGCAAATCATCCTGGTTCAGTTCCAGTGCCGAATGTGGACCTGCCTGAGCGGGAGTGGAGCTGTCAGCTCATACAGGCTTCACTGTCAAGGGCTGTGTCATCTGTCAGTGTCGGTTCCAGCTCACTGTGCCACGTAGAGGCAATGCACTGGTGCCTCCCAATTGATAACACGCTGCCAGAAGCATGTTACTTTCTCATCTGTCTTCTTGTAGCTGTCAAAATTGGAATCCATTAATTAGTTTGTTCTTGTGAATTTTAGTTGTTCTGAAGACATGTAAATTTCCAAGAAAGAAAAAAATAAAACACACGCACAAAACAAACAAACAAAAAATCACCATGAAGGTGCCAATAGGGGTTCACAAATCCTAAGTGGCAGTTATTATGAGCAGTGAGTGCTGGCTACAAGAGCTTGGTCTAAGTGAGTATAATGATGTGGCTAGTTTCACCATATTGCTTTTAATGAGACTGAGCTGCTTTCAGGAGGCGAGCTGCAATGACAGATGGGGATAGGAGAGAAACAGCACCAGCAAGTGAAGTCAGCTGGGTCAAGAAGGCTCTGTTTGTTGTTGTTGATGTGGTTGTTTTCTTTCTACACATTACTTACCAGGAGTGGAGGAAAAGTTTGACTGAGCTTTATTTCTTCATATTTTGTATCTCATGAAAAAAATATTTTTATTTCAGAAAGAGTTTTTGCCAGTTCTGTGGATTTAAGTTGAGATGCTTCTCACTCTAGCACTCTAGATAATACTATCTCTAAGCAGAATAGTGTTTTCATTGAAATGTCAAATATTAAATAGGTATATTTATGTATTTCACATTGCATCGATTACCTCACTTTCTCAGGGTTTCAGAAGCATCCTAAACAGTCCTTCAAAAATGAGCAAGGCATTTAGGAGCTTGCACTGAAGTATGAATAGGACATAATGAAGCTGGTGCAGAAAATGCTAAAATGGCACTGCCTTGAAAACAATGTTGAGTATCAAGTACTAGACACAATTTCTAGATTCTCTACAGCACTGCAAACAGTGGATCAGAGAATCATGGAATAGACTGCATTGGAAGGAACCATAAAAACTACCTAGTTCCATACCCCTGCAATGGACAGGGACACCTCCCACTTGATCAGGTTGACCAAAGCTCCATCTAATCTGGCCTTGAACTTCCAGGGATGGGAATTCACAGCTTCTCTGGGCAACCTATTCCAGTGCCTCACCGTCTTAATAATGAAGAATTTCTTCATAATATCTAATCTAAATCTCCCCTCATTCAGTTTTTAACCATTTCCACTTGTCCTATCATTAGATTCTCTGAAAAAGAGCCCCTCCCCATTTTTTCTATAGACCCTCTGTAGGTGGAAAGCTGCAATGAGAGCTTGCAGAGCCATGACCTGCTCCAGGCTGAACAATCCCAACTCTCCCTGCCTGCCCTCATAGGAGAGGTGCTCCAGCTGTCTGATCATCCTCATGGCCCTCCTCTGGACTTTCTCTAACAGGTCCATGGTTTTCTTATGCTGGGGACCTCAGAGCTGAATGCACTGCTGCAGGTTGGCGCAAATCACATCAGGGCTGAAGCAACAGTTGGGATCCTCAACACCGTCACCAAGGTGTGCTCTCATGTGCTCTCTAAACTCAGCAGAGGTCCAAGTTCTTCAATTACTTTCAAAAATGAGAATTAGACTAATGTAACATTCACTGCCTCTAAAGTTCCTTTCCATCCTAAGGAATCTCCCACGTGACTTTAACTAACTTTAACATGGCTATCTTTTACAAAGCCCTATAAAGCAGTATATATTCCCCTGCCATGTACTAAAAGCTGTAATTCCTTCCACTGAAAGGACAATTTCCTACTGCTCTGGCTAGATGTGATTTATTTCCACATTTTCTTTAAAGAAATATTAGAATACTTCCCTAGAATTCATTCTCAAAATAGCCGTTTCTCTCTGTAAAATCAAGATATCTCCTCCTTTTTGTTCCAAGTTATGCCAACGAAGGACATACAAATATATTCATCCAGTGTAAAAGGTGGGGCCATATATTAACAGATAAGACAAACCTGCTTCCAGGAAATCAGATCCTTTCTTTGCTTTTGCACTGGTTACAGAAAAGGAAATGAAGCCAAAATTTGCAATTCAACAAGGTGACTTCAGTGTCAATAAAGTACCTTTCATCAACACTTTATGGACATTGTACTTGGATATCTTCATTTACATGCATTTACCTCATGTGGCAATGCACACTTTCATAGATATGTGTACATCTTTTTTTAATATCCAGAAAAATTGGCTCAGAATCAGATGTTTATTGGTTTAAGTTCATTCACTCATATGGGTAATCCATGGAAGAACAAGTATTTTAAACGCTCCACAAAGAAATAAATAGCTGTTTTATGTGTGTTTGGGGTGTTCTTTGCACTCACATAAAGTAAAATAAATACAGTTTATGATCACTGGTTGCATGCATGTAATAATCCATTCTTGAAGTCCCAAAATCTCAAAGCTTGGCATCAGTATTTCAATGCTATGTGCCCAAGTGGAGTTTGATGCTTTTAAAAGGAGAATCCCTCAGGGATTCTGCTGCTTTCTGGTGGCAAATCCTGCCGGAATGGCAGTTTGTACACCACAGTTGGACCTGTGGTTGTAAGAAGGATGTTAAAATACAAATATGCACACAAAACAGTACCAAAATGGAAGGAGCAGGAAGATGCAATTTTTCCTTGGTCAGTTCTTGCCTGACCAGTCACTATTTACAATATAAACATCCTATCAGCCCATAGTGGCCTTTCACATCCCCATCTTTATCAGAGTATCAGGAGTGAGCATGACCAAGCAAGAAGCAGGTGTAGAGCAAGGCTGGGAGGAACAGGTATCACACCTAGCACTGAGTGTAAGCTTTTGGGTTCAGTTCTCTATCCCCTACTGCCTGGGTTTAGTTCAGTACACTCAGTCAATGCAGCCTTAGCAACTCTGGTCTGACCATTAGACTTATTACTACTGCATTAGACTACAGGCTACCATGGCCAAAACACAGACACCAAAGCAGTATCACCACAGCCATCCTAGAGTTCCCAATACAACACATGGACATGCTGGAGTCTTCTTTGTCCAGAGCAAGTGCCAAACTTCACCTCTCTGTGCAATGGAAAGGTGTAGAGAAAAACAGCCCTCTTGGTGGGATTTGTCCACAGATCAGTCTGTGCTAAAATACCAACCAAAATGAAAATACTAACATGTGCAGTGAGAATAGAGATGGTCCCTTCATGATGAAGTAGTGTTGTGTAGGTCAGCTATTAATAATATAATAATGTGTTGTATTGTAGAAAGTGGAAACTAGATAGCCCCAAACAGTCCCCCCTCGCTCTGTGCAAGAGTACAGATGCATATGCTCCCAGTTGTTAGCTTATACTCAAGACCTTCTGGAGAACATTTACCTGCATATATTCAAAGAAATCTCTGCTTTCTGAAGTGGATGGAATTCATACTTTTATTCACACTTTTTTCTTAATGACCTTCTGCCATAAGAGCAATTTGCTTAGTCCACTCCAGGTGATTCTGCATGATTTGCAAATCTAATTTTTATTTCCATGTCTCACATTTGAAAATCTTTTGCCACCATATTAATTTAACATTTTTATCTTTTACCCACCAAGACAGCTCACTGTGACCTTTAAATTCACTTACAAAGGATAACCCATTGGTTAATCTGGACCAATTGGCCTCAGCTACACACTTGGTGACAAACCATTATTTCTACCCCAGTTCTTTAATTGGCCAGAATGCTCTTTTTTATCAGATATATTAGCTGTCAGAAGTGCCTGCTAGCCTTTGCATACTTCCTGGATAGTGTCCAGGTCATTAAAGCAACATCTTCTGTTCAAGTCTGGAATATTTAACCTGAACCAAAATCCTAACTTTCTCCCTGCTTTTAATTAATTAAAGCCTGAAGAATGCAGGGAGGGTCACTCTACAGGCAAGTCTTTTGAAATGGAAAACCTAATACAAAATCTTTCATGCTTCTTTTTCTTTTACTCATGCAGCAGTTTTGCTTCACAAATCACAATTTTATACTATTTAAGTTTCACCTGGTTCAAGCATTTTACTTTTCTTTCTGCTGAATTATTTTGCTGTACAATAAGACCAGGGAAGAAGAGCCAGAACTGAAAGGGCTGTAACTCCTGCATGCAATGGGGAGCAGCCAGACCTCTGTCATTGTCTCCTTCATCTCTCCAGGGACTGCAGTCTCATCGGAACTGCATCCTCTGAGGATCAGACCTGGCTTTTGAGAAAAACAGCCTCCCACAGCAGTGGCCAGAACTCTCACACACCTCTGGCTACAAGTCACATCTGGTCAGTTGAATCCCTCTTCATATGCTCCAGTATAAAAGTTAGTGCTGACTCACTACCTGTGCTAGTAGCATGAATGGCCCACATCCCTTTCTTACTATCTGGTAACAGCAGCAGTCCTTCATCCCTTATCCAAGACCTACTAAATAATATTTTTACAATGAAAATTTATTTATTATTTTATATCACGATGTTTATTGCCATTCATACCCTGTGTTCTCTATCAGTGGATTTCTTGAAAGAAGATGTGGAATGGATGTTGATTTCTTTATGTAGTAAAGTACTGTTTATTAAAGACATGTTTTTGTCTCGATATCTGCTTTATGCCACTCTCCGTCGTAAAATTCCAAAGTCATCCTGAAGGAAAAATAGGTTGACAGTCCTCAAAATATATCAACAATTTATTCCAGCTTTGTCATTATTATGTGAATTTGAAAACATGTTTATCTTAGTGAGAATGTACATTGCCACAAAGATTTCTTGCAGCTTCTGTTTTTCCAGCTTTAATATTAAGGCTATAAAGTGTAAGACTAATGTCTAAAGGTACGCTAAATTAAGATGTTATTTAAATGGCAAACGATGCAAACTTAACGCAATACTTCTACCTCTGCTTTTTTTTTTTTTTGACAACTGATGCGAAATCAACTTCTTTTTTAAAGTAACGTTTTTGTAGGATCTCAGCTTCCAGTGTTCATTTCTTTTCATATATGATTTATTTGCTATCTGGAAGATTAAAATGAATTTTTGAATAGTTAAGAACATTTCTGGGAGAGCAACGTTCCTGCTTTATTGAGATTAGGGATCAAACTTCATTACCAATGGATTTTGCCCACAAAAAAAAAAAAAAAAAAAAACACCTGTTTTTCAAACATCCAAACAACATGCTGCATCTCTTCCCTTAGGAATACTTTTCTTCACGGAAGTCATAGGAGAGGCATGATCTGCATGAGGCATCAGGGCTCTGCAGGACGCGCTCCCTGTTGAAGCCTGTCGCACCACCTCTCAGCAAGCCCTTAAATCTTCAGCACAGAGTATGTTTAAAGCTGTGTAAATATAGCTTTCACACCTCCATTTATCTTTGTCGTGGCTCTGCCAAGAGACGCTGGGAGCCGGGCTGAGCAGACAGCGCACACGCGAGCACATCTGCTAGAGGCCTGACAGAAGTGTTCACAAGGTGACCACCAGCCTCCCTGATGGAAAGGGAGATGGAAAGCCACTCTTTGGCTCACACGACTGTCATAGGCTGACTGGGTTTTTAAGCCCACTGTATTTTCACACACTGAGGTCTCATGTTTGTGGTGAGTCAAATTCGCAAAGATCCCATTCAGGATGGGGTCCTTCACACCCAGCCCGGCCATGCTTTTTTTTCTTTCCTATATGTTTTTCTGATGACATAGATCTTAGGTGTTGTTATGTTTTTATTTTCTGTTAATGGATAGACAATCTACTTGTTACACAACCACTGACTGAGAATATTGAACAGGTGGGGAAATCAAACCCTAAAACATAGGTTATGCGACAGCAGAGACAGTTTGAAAAACTTAGCCTGAACTCTTTGTAATTATCTGCATTAGGCATTACTTCCATAACTATATTTTTTACTTCAAAACTGATTTTACTACCATCAGCCAGAAGATTTTGAAACAAGCTTGTGTCCAAAACAGAGCAGCCTGTGCAGGACTTCTGCTTCTTCTGCTCAAGTGGTTGCAGATGAGACAGTGGATCTCCAGAAGAAAGAAGACCATTTCCAGGCTGTGGTTGCCTTTCCAATCTTCTCTGATGCCAATAGTGTTGCAAAATTAAAGCTGCGTTTGGATCACGAAGCTATTTCCATGAGGAAATCCATTTTCACACAGAGGGTGGCGACACACTGGAACAGGCTGCCCAAGGAGGTTGTGGATGACCCATCCCTGGAGGCATTCAAGGCCAGGCTGGATGTGGCTCTGGGCAGCCTGGTCTTGTGGTTCGCAACCCTGCACATAGCAGGGGGGTTGAAACTAGGTGATCATTGCGGTCCTTTTCAACCCAGGCCATTCTACGATTCTATGATTCTACGATTCTACGATTCTTTGATTCTATGATTCTATGATTCATTAACCATAAAATGGCACAGTTTATGAAAAAGTTGTTTTTCTTTACACTTTGGTGTGCACACTGGTGGACAAGGGTGGATGAAGTTTGGGTATTATCTAAGGTTTGAATTTTTAACTTAATATTCCCTCATGTATTCTCTTGGGAAGTGAAATGCATACAAAATGAATACTGTAGAACACTGATACCTAAAATCCAAATAGAGAATTAATAGAAGAGAAAATTAAGAAGTCATAAAAAATTCCCAATGTGTCATCAACTTACTTAATCATTCAGTTTAAGAAAACCAACTGTCACGTAAGAGGGTGTGTATTAATTCCAGATTTACAGGACCCGTATATGAGAATATTCAGAACTACTGCAAAAAAAAAAAAAAAAAAAAAAAAAAAAAACAACCCAAATCTCTCACAGGGAAGTCACACATCCTGCCAAATATGAAGACACTACTCCAGAGCATTTGTGAGAGAGTTCCTCAAACATGAATTTTTTAACACAGGAAAGCATTCCTTCTATTAACCGCCTTTCAGAATTAGCTGAGCCATTTTTAATTGAATTCTTTCAGCTCACCCGTCCTGAAATAAGCCACTGGATGAAAAATTTCAGCTCCCACTCTCTTCCAGCTGCAAGCAGATTCTGTCCTTGAGGGATCAGCCTGCGTTGGGTGCAGCCTTGGTGGTGTTCCTGCAGGCAGAGAGTGCTCCGCTATGATCATGGCAGCTGCAGGTCAGCACAGGGGGGACACTGCTTTAGCACCAAATATGGAATTCAAGTTTGGGCTCAAAACCCATTATTCATTATTTCCACTACACAAGCCGATCAGAAATTGAATTGAGGACACTCTCATAGCCAATTATAAACTATCTTCTAAATTATCTTCTTGCAAAGGAGGAGAATAAATCTCCTTCAGTGAAAGCAAGATAAAACCAGGGTTAATTTTATGCCAGCTGGATCCACAATCGTTTACTCTTCTTGTCAGCTACACTGCTGCACTATTTGTAATGGCCATATCTCAGGTTGTGGACGTGTGATGTGAGGGTGTCCAAGTACCAGGATGGACACAGAACTGGCTCCAGGGAAACCAACACCAGAGGTTGGTTGTCTCTGCTGAGCTTAGCTTCCCAGTCTCCTTGTAGCCTTCCTGGCTGCTTTTTGAGCACGTTCAGCCTACAAGCTCCTCTGGACATCAGACTGCCGCCAACTGTCCTCCACTTTGACCCAGGAACAGTTGGTGGGATTTTACTGCGACCAGACAAAAATACCACGGAAGCCAGGTGCAAACCACTGGCTTTGCCAAGTTAGCAGCTTCAAAAGCTTGCATGAGGTTTAGAGGGTTGTAACCTGGGAACAATCACTGTCCATTCCCCTATTTGTCATTTCTGATCTTTATTAATATTCATTCTAACCAGCCCAGGGGGAAATTACTGTGCATTTGCTCTAAATCGGTCAAAACTCCTGAATCAGCCATATGGTGTGAATTCCTGTTTGTCTGGTAGCATGGAGTACATCTTTCACAGCCCTGATGCACACACAAAACTGTCTGCTTTCACTGATTCCTAGCAGTGTTGTAAATATAACTGAACTTGTGAACGAAACAAGGTGTTAATTGATGGTGTACATATTCACCCTCATAAACGTCTGCTCCTAAACTACATTTCTTGGTTTCTAAGGAAACCCTTATTCCTCAAAACTGCAGGGATCCTCACTCACAATGCAGTTTAAATTCTTAATCATCTAACGCACTTTCTGCTGTGAGGGGAAAGGTGTAGATACGACCCATCTGCATGTTCAACAGTTGCTTTGAACTTGGAGGAAGGAAAGATTTTTGTCAGTGCTGACTGTAGGAAACCATCAATTCTCACATTATGTGAAATGTGATACCGCAGTTTCAACTCCAGCTCCTGACTTCCTTAATTAAGGCTGTGCCAGACATGCCAGGAGAACGGGTCTGCCTGTCTGATCATGTGCAGACAGTCAAAAATGTTTGCCTGTGGCTCCCTCAGTCACCATGCTGGTTTGTTTTATAATGCTACACATAAAGGAGAGAGTGACACTGACAACCGTTGTGTCTCAACTCCAGTTTTGTTTCCTTTCCACGTCCCATGAGTCAGGCTCCCTGCACAGCCACCAAACCATGGCCAAAGAGCTAGGGCTGGTGGCCAGCAGCCAGCAGGTGCATAAGTGGGCAGTGGGTCTTCATAGGGTCACAGAATGGTTGAGGTTGGAAAGGGACTACATCAAAAAAGCCTCAATCTGAACAAAGTTTGTAGGGTGCCTCAGCTGATGGGTATGTGCACTGTGTGCCTGCTGCTTTATGCTGCAGCACAGTTACCTGCCCTTTCCTGTGCACTTTGCATTCTTCCAGCTACTTGGATGTGCACTGAACTCTGCAAGAGCAAAGGGAGGGATGCTCAGGAAAGCCCCAGTGCTTTTGGGCTTTTGGTACCCTGAAGTGACCACTCCTGTCATATTAATCCTCCTATCAGAACTGTATGACACAGTCTAAGTTTCATCTCTTCTTTATTACAAGCAAAATTTCAGAGAACCTTTGACTCCTGTGGGACCAGATTCTGGGCTCCTTAAACTCTAGCAGGTCACACAAGGCTAGCAGAGCCCACTGGCCATCACAGAGCTCCACGGCTCCACAGCATGAAGCCTGCTGCTTTCTATTTCTGAGTCACAGACTCTACCTGGCATCGCTTCATTATTCACATCCATTGCTACTCCTGCCCAATACACTTTTAGATTAAAAAGGAAATAGGTAGCATGTTATTTTCTCTGGGATTATGGTTTTTTTTTTTTTCCCCTGAGAATAAAAGGAATCGTCCACACTATCATAAAGTCTGAATCACTGCTGAGAAGGTTACAAAACCGTGTGAATAAACCTGCCCAATTGTAGGTGGCCAACTTGTTGTTGCTATCAAATAACTCTCCATCAGCCCTGTCTTTCAGCCTTCCCACTCAGCAACTGCCTTGGTAGAAATTACTGAACACATTTTCGCTGCCATAAAAATTGGCCAGGGCTATATTTCTAGATTCCAAGAAAGCTTTTGACAGCCAACCATGATACTTTATGTAATAAGTTGTCAGCATACTGTGTATCACCTAACGCTGTCACTTGGCTTAGGTCAAAGCTGTCAAATTGCCAACAAAATATTGTTGTGAGAAGCACTGAATCTTCTTTTCAGCCTAGTTCTGTTGGGGTCCACCAGACATAGTCCTTGGTCTGTTTTTGTTTATACTGTGTATAAATGACCTACCACATGAATATGCATTAAAACAAACAAACAAACAACAACAAAAAACACTAACATATATGTTGACAACATTGCCAGCAGGTGCTGCAGTCAGATTTCAGAAAGATCTGTAAACTGGTAGTGGAGGACCACTTATGGCCAGCTCATGGTTTTAAAAGTACACATAACAAGTGTCTCAGATTACAGTCCAAACTTTGAGCCTCCCTGTTTTACCCATAGACTGCATTTAATACATTAAATTCACATCTGAACTATAGCTTTAACCAGGTTGTGCCACCTGTTCAGACTGTAAAAATCCCAGCTGACACAGGAAGCATTCATGTGGACTGGGGGCTGGGAGATGAGAGGTGGGAAGAGATCCGCATGGGGCTTTGGGAGCTGCCCCTACCAAGAAGGTACCTTGAGCAGCCCTGCTGCAGCCCAACTCTGGGAGCTCTCCTGTTTCCCTCAGTTGGCCTGATGACTGTGAATGAAGGGGAGAAGGGGGAAAACCCAGCATCAGGAAATCTCAGTGCAGCAGGTGAGACCACAAAGCCTGAGCTACAGGTACTGTGCGCACATGGCAAGGCTGGCTCTGGCGTACATAAACAATGTTGCCTTCATTATACTGAAAGTCTTAAAGGAACAAAAGCAACACGTTATATTCTCTTTTCTCAAAAGTCTCTAAACTGCCTTTTAAAAACACAGCCTTCCTGAAGCACTTTGATCAAACAAGCAGTCTCAGATGCACGTAAGTGTTTTAAGGGTGTACACACATCTATCATAGCCAATATACCCTGCGAAGAATACAAACCAATACGGAACTGCTGTGCCGTCAGTCTGATAGCTGGCAACAGAGAAGTTAGTGCTAGCACTGGGCAATTTCTTCTTAACCCTGGAAACCATTGTCTGCCTCTTATTTCATGTATGTTGGCACTGAAACTTCGTACTGATGAAACTCGTTAATTAAAGTAATTCTCCTCTAAACTGGAATGTGCAAGAACCAAGTCATGCTGCTGGAAAGAGTGCATCATTTAGAGATTCTCCTATATCATAATGATGTATCCTATAGGAGCAGAAGACAGCAAACCAGTCCCCTTGGATTCTCGATGCCTGGCATAAGGCTCTATTAAGTGTCTTAGTTTCTATAATGCTAAGCTTTCACTCTGCCTGAACATTAACTTCCTTTAAGACAGCAGAGTAGCTCGGACACCTTATACAGGATGAGGGAGTTGTGCACTGCCTCTCACCAGTACAGGCACTCTTGCAGAAGCGTGCTCCACTCCAGGTGCTCACATTGCCTAGCCGCAGCTGTTGTGTCTATACAACTATCCAGGAGCTGGCTCTGGCCCTAAGGCTCAAAAAGGCACAGACTGACCAACACACACACTGTGTGGCACTTGCTGTGTTAACTGCAGGCCCGCTGGGATACTCCTACAGCCCTAAAAGGTAAACGTGGCACTCTGGTTTCGCCATTACTGCATTTGGAGGAAGGTCTGCAGACGAGGACAGCAGCATTGTCCCAGCAGGAAGCAGAGGCCTGGTGCTCACACACAGGAGCTGCAGGACAGACAGAGAATTCAGACTCACTGCAAGATGGCTGAGAGCAGGGCTTAGAACAAGGGCCAGGCACATCCCAGCTGTACTTGGGGGAGGAGGAGTGGGGGGAAGAAAGAATCTGCCATGCAGCAAGGGCATGCCAAAGTGTGTGGCTGGCAGGAGGTCAAGCCTGCTCCCTAGCACCATGTTGATGTGACAGCCTGATTTTCACTTCTTGAGGGAGTGCAGTGCCCTCATGGTGCGAGGGGGCCGAGGTCCCCCCCGAGGCCCTGCCATGTCCAGGTGTGATGCAGCCTGCTGTTCTCCTCTGTGCAGCCCAGGGCTCCCCGTGGTCTGCTTCCAGCACCTGGGGTGGTCTGTGCCTCATCCCAGGGTGGCTTGAAGTATGAACAAAAGGATGAAATCATCTTATGTGGCAGCTTTGTATGTGGTCAGGAGGAGAAAAAACAAAACTCATGTCCCCTTTTGCCCTTTGAAAATAAAGCAACTCTTGGGACTTCCACAGGGCTATATATTCAAACTCTTATTGCTTTGATTGATGACTTGACGGAGCCGACAGCAAAGGCTCTACCAGAACTGCACTACTGATTACATGGTCAATAACTGGATATAATTATTATGCCAAAATACACTTTTATATTAACACTGATGTAAATGTGTTTTGAGATATGAAGAGGCAGAGGATGCATTGTGACTCAGAGAGGAGAATCAAAGTCACAGCATGGGACAGCAATAAAGAAAAGAACACAGTAATGAGGAGAAAAGCCTAAGAGAGAAAAAAAGGCAGCACTTGACAGACTCTTTGCAAGTTCGAAAACAAGCAGTTCTGAGAGCCGCATCATTAGCGAAGCCTAGTTTACTATGAAACCGTGTCCTATATTCTCACTCCCCTCCTCCTCCGCCTGCGTGCAGCAATCCCAGATCCTCACCGCTTACAGCCTCAGCACCCTCCCTCGGCACTCCCCAGCCCCCTCGTTCCCCCGCGGTGCTGTCACCTCCCTGCCATCCCAGAGCGGCCGGGTCGCGGGGCTGGCCAGCGAGCAGCCGGCGGCCAGGCGCCGTGGCCATGGCTGCTGCGGTGCTCCCACTCCTGCCGCAGAGCTCCGCCACCAGGAGACCTCCTGCACAGCACTCCCTGTCACTGCCCTGTGCAGGTGCTGCTCCTCAAGAGTTCTCATAAATTCATCCGCTGGACAGCTGTAGTCTGTAAAACCTGCTTGCATCAATTATCTCTGGATTGAAAAAGATATATATATTAGAGGTGGAAGTTCAGGCAGTGCAAGTTTAAGTTTCTGGGGAAACTAGAGACCTGGGTGAGAATTCCTGCCCTGTATCTATTTGTCCAGAAGATCTACAGCAAAGGTCATTTCAAATGCTCATTTTCCTTTAAAGAAATAATACATAAGTTAGGTATGTTCTGGCACAGAATGGTTGTGTTTGCTGTTACCCAAACAAATAACGGAATCATAGAATGGCCAGCACTGAAAAGAATCACAATGATCATTGAGTTTCAACCTCCCAGCTATGTGCAGGGTCACCAACCAGCAGACCAGGCTGCCCAGAGCCACATCCAACCTGACCTTGAATGCCTCCAGGGATGGGGCATCCACAACCTCCTTGGGCAATGTGTTCCAGCGTGTCACTGCCCTCTGTGTGTCACTATCCTAATATCTAACCTAAACCTCCCCTGTTTCAGTTTAAAACCATTCCTCCTTGTCCTATCACTATCCAACCTTGTAAAATACACTCCTTTCAAATGTTGGAAGGCCACAGTGAGGTCTCCCTGCAGCCTTCTCTTCTCCAAGCTAACAAGCCCAGTTCCCTCAACCTTTCCTCATAGCAGAGGTGCTCCAGCCCTCTGATCATCTTAGTGGCCCTCCTCTGGACCCACTCCAAGAGCTCCATGTCCTTCCTGTACTGGGGGCCTCAGGCCTGGATGCAGTACTGTAGATGGGGTCTCACAAGAGCAGAGTAGAGGGGGACAATCACCTCCCTCTCCCTGCTGGCCACCTCTTTTTTAATGCAGCCCAGAACAGAGATGGCCTTCTGAGCTGCAAGCGCACACTGCTGGCTCATGTCCAGCTTCTTGTCTGTCTACCAGGATCCCCAAGTCCTTCTCTGCAGGGCTACTCTCAATGATTAGATGACTAAAACCCAGCCTCAGTTTTCCTCAGACTCTGGTATGCAATGGAAGAAGTAATGCACCTCTCTATCCCAGCCTCAGCTAGCAGCAGTATTCCCAGCTCTAGTTGTGTGTGACAGTCAGGATGCTCTGCTGTCACACAGGGGCTAAGCATAATGGTGGCAAGCACCACACAGTAAATGTTTGTCGTGGTTCACAGCAACCAGAAATTCTGGCAAAACTGCTTCACACTGTAACAAAAAACCTAGCTCAGAGACCAGAATTAAAGATCAGCTGCCTTTCTACCCTTTTTCCCAGCTTTATAACTTTTGATTTTGCAACATTAATAATCCAAGAGAATTCCTATGATTTTTTTTTTTTTTATTTCTTCAAAACCTCCCATTTTGGAGACTTAACTAGTTAGACTTAATTTGGTCTCATTCTAAAAGTGCATTTTTCTTTTTCTAATTTTTTTTAAAAAGCCTATTAAGTCAATTTATCTTCCAAATAAATAGATAAAATGATTAGTTTTCAATTTGAGCAAACACTGAACAAATGAGGAGGTGGAGACTGATTAGAAGCAGCTAAGAGAATGGACATAGGCTATACACATTCTTAACTATTAGCATCACATAGAATTCTATTATGAACATCTCCAGCACTTATGAATATCGCACATTTGAGGTAATGACAGCCATATGGTGGAAAGTGGAAATGTGAGGGAAGTCCTGGAACAGTGACAATATGACTAAACCATGGATATGTATTTGACCACCTCATTGACTTCCTGACCATCCATCCATCTCGGCTGAAGCTCTTGAGGTGTTCCAGATCTCTAAACAGATTAAGGAGGACATATTATTTTCTTCCGAACTAATCTGCTAGAGAATTTCTTTTCTCCTTCTTTCTTTTGTATTTCCTGCTCAAGGATCATGACAGATGCTTTAAATCACCGTGAAGGAAATCTCTCCATCCCAAAGACATAGAAGTTTCCTGAGTCACAGATGAGGCCAAGGCTCCCTCTGAGCCTGGCAGGAATGTAAGAGAATGGCCTTTCAACACAGGAAAATTTCATGTGCTGGAAATCTGTTGTAGGCCATTTTAAGCAGATTTTATGACTTCCTCTGAATTGTGCAGCCATATTATTTCCTTCATGGCTGAAATATGGGTTCAAGGTTACGGATTCCCGTTGCAATTTAATAGTTATTTCAAGATCAAAAATATTTATCTGACTTCTATCTCCCAATGTCATAGAAGTTCAAATACTGCTGCAGTGATATTTTAAGGCAGAAAGCTGAGTTAAAAATTCAAGGCCAACAGGTCAAACATTCCATCTTTTTTTTTTTTTTTAAAGAGAAAGTTGAGCATCTATTCCTTAAAAGATATTCAGAAGACCACCAGATCTCAAGCAGTAGCTTGCTCTTCAGAAGATGTGTGTTTTAAAAATGCAAAAGAAGAATATTAATCAAAGAAAGCTCAATTCATTCCCTTTCCCCCCTTTTTAAAAGAAAATAAAATATGGAAATTATGAATAGAAAAGTGTGTCTGTGACACACTGGAAGATGCTACCCAAGGGTGTTCACTGTAGAGAGGAGGATAGCTGTATTAAAGTGAATAATTTTGTGAGGAAAGGATAGAGAGTTGTTGCTATAAGAAAAAAATCTTCTTGATTGACATGAGAAATTGCTGCCACATGAAACAGTTCATCTTCTTTGAAGGGCTCTTTTGTCAGGGAGGTCAGGTCAAAGAGGTTGGAAAGGTCCTCATCAAAAGAAGTTGCCTCTCTAGGCCCAGTGCATTCCCTCGCTGGAGAAGTCTTCGCTTCAGGAACTGCATGGAGATGTGGGAAGCAGGGGGTTGGCAGCTGCATAGCTAAGCAACCGTGCAGGCTGAGCCATGAATCAACACTGGCACCTGCTGTGGACAGGAGGATCTCCTCATCACCCTGGCCGCTGGAAAACTGCTACGTGCAGACAAGGGCTTGCAAAGAGTTATCTAAAAGCAGCACCACACTGTTCAAGTTGTGCGTACACACACCAAATCAGCATGGGGGATCCATTTCCTCGCTGCCCTGGGCCCCAGACTTTGGGCTTGCAAGTGAAGTAGCAGTATAAGCCAAGCAGCATGTCTGGAAAAACAGAAAATCCTCTGCTCCTCACTCCCATTCCAGTGCTATTCTTCATCCCTCCAGCACCTGCACTCATGTGGGAGCTGGAGAGCCCAGGTATTCCCCCAATAAAAGAGTGCCGTGGGGCAAGGCACATCTTTGCAATGGGAAAGGGCAGTGCAGCTGAACATGTTTGTGCCACCGGTGTCACTAGCTGATTGTGTCAGTGTCCCCCACCTCCCCATGCAGAGAAGGAGATACAGGACAAAATCCTTCAAGCAGCTGGGCACAGCACCTCGGTCCAGCAAGAAGACACCGTTAGTTGCTCTGTGCAGACATGCTCCCAGCTTGCACGGCTCTGGGGGGGAGCTCAGCCAAACACAGCCAGTACTGAGGACAGGGTAGGAGAGCTTTGGCTCCGGAACTTCTCGTGCACCCACACGAACAGAGGTGGGGTCAGCATCACTTTTTGTACTCTCCAATTTCCTTTAGAATCTTATGCTGAATATTCTATTGACTCTATTTTTACTCAGTTTTCCAGAGATGATGAACCAAGGTGTCAGCCACAATCTCTTTCCCTGCTGCCCCACAGCTCATCAGCATTTAGAGGAAAATTTTCCTTCCCAGCAGTAGCATCCTCCTCCCTTCTCCTGTCACAGCAGTACCTAAGTGCCCAAAACCATCCCATTTGCTACATCCACCCAACTCCCACAGCCATCCCCACTGGTGGGACTCAGCCTTTCCCCAGAGAAACAAGGAATTAGAATTAACATCTCATTGAGATGAAAGCAGCAGCTCACACCTCCCTCAGCCATGTGTGAAGCCCAGCGCTGGTAAAGGTCAGTTCATCTTTTGGAGGGTAATTTTCTAGGAAGGCTGGAAAATTTGGGGGCTTCTGTTTGTTCTGTAAAAGAGAGCTGACCTTCTAAGAGAGTTGTGTGAGTCGAGGTCCTGCTTCCCCAGGCATAAATTTCTGATGCCGAGTGTCTCAAAGCCTCCCTCAGCTGATTGCAGGTGGGCTGAACCATCCCTCACTGAGCAACATCTCTAGCTATGTGAAAAATCACCTTCACTGATTAGGGCAGGGCCTTTCTTCCTGATTGCATTGCCCTGTTTACTGTCATTGAATGTTTGAATCAGGAGGACGTTCTGTTTGTTTCTTGGATTTTAATTGCTGCATGACTTTCCTCTTCTTTACTAAACTACTTTTCCAGAGGTAATTGCTGAATTTATACATCCATGGAAACCCAGTGTGTACATATGACAATAGCACAATTTGGTATTTATGGAGCGTCACTTTTCTATAAAGGCAGAATTTCAGTTAATTATCACTGGGCTGTTTATGAACACTTAGAGATGGAAAAATAATGAATGGGCACATCGTCTATTCATTACAACTCTGCTGATGAGTTGTCCCATTCATAAATTAGCCTAGCATTTAGCTTCAGCAGAGCACTGCGAATGTTGGCAAGGTTTGAAGGTCAGTTGTGCTTTAACCCATGGCTTTCTGCAGATGGCAAACGTGTCGCTTTGCACTGAGATCATGCTGACTCTTGTCAGCTAAAAAGAGTTACTCTGCATGGAGCCTGGCTGGCACACACAGGCAAAAGGAAAAAGCGGTAGGAAGTGCTGCTATTCAGAACGTGGCTCTCTTTCACTCTGAAGCAGTGCATCTGTCTCTACTGGGCGAGGATTGATGACCTGAGCTGAGTAAATGCTCCTGTGTGCCTTCTGAAATCAGCGCCCCTCCCATGGCCAAGCTTTTCTTGGGGAAAGTGCTCCTTCCTACTGTGCTTCCTCCAGCAGGAGAAAGGAGTCTGGCTGGGACAAGCTGAGCAGAGAACATCACAGCCATTTGCTCTTTGGTGCTACATGGTACCCACTCCCCCATGTACATGCAGTTCATGCACACATGCTCAGCAACAAACACTGACCACATATTTTTGAAGAGACTGCAAAAGAATGGCCCAAAAGAGTCATGAAGGGGACAGATGGGGGTCATTTGATCATGAAGAAGCTTATAAATAAATTGAACTTTCTGAAGATGGATCTACACTGACCTCAGAGGGCACCAGTATCCCCTAAGCATCCGTGCTGCAAGGATAGGAGGTATTCAGAGGTCACTCTGGAATGCTGATCTTGGTTTACCAAGGCTGTAAATTGGCTTATTTTTTTTTCCAGTGGCATGTCTGAAAACAGGAATGCAAGGATCAGATCCATTTTTTTAGCTGTCTTTAAAAATGCATAAAGTTTTGCTTCAAGTGTCACTGTTGGAGTTTTACTATTATGCTAACAATCCAGGCTACCTGCTGAATGCAACGGGCTAAAGGCTCCATTTGGGGATTTTGCCTACTGTGAGCAGTTTTTAGTTTCTTTTAAAATAAAATACTGTTCTCAAGTGCCCATCTTGCAGAGTTCCTTTCAAATATTTTAAATAAAAAGAGTGTTTAGAGAAATTATCCCTGCTTCCATGCCTGTTGCTTATAAAGTCAAAGCGTAGTATTTCTGCATTTTTTTTTTCCTTTAAGTTATAACTAAAATGCAAACACCACCAAAATTTTAGCCACCTTAAGGTACACTACATCCTTCTAAATATAGTACCTTCATAACCCTAAGCATAGTAACCAACTGTATTTTAGGATATAGTCCAAATAAAATGACTAGCAAGGACAAACTAAGGTTAGCATTTGACTGTGTCATTTTAAGTACAACTTCTTTTCTTGTGAAAGTACAGCATCAGTTCCTGCAAAGCACTTCTTTTGTTATTGATTTGAGAGATAAAATATATAAAGCTGCTGCCTGTACCACTCTGCAATAATTAAAAGTACTTCATCATGCAGCTTTGAGATTTATTTTAAATGCACAAAATATGTTCCTTATTGTGATTCACAGGAATTTACTGGTCTAATTTCTTTAGAGACCAGCAGGAATATATATTGACTCTGGTTTATTTATAAACCAGCTATTTAAATTACCAAGTTATTTACATTGTTATTGTCTCCATCATTTAGTCACTATTTGCAAGGATTTCACATTGCTCTTAATTTGGCACTCCCTAGTGCTAATGGTACTTATGGAAGAGGGTTATTTAGAACAGTTGTACACACCTCATACAAGAACTCTCCATCCAGTCTTGTTCTCCCAGCAACCACACCTGTAAGGGGACAACTTGCAGGGCTGAACCACCATGGAGTAAAGCAATAAACCACTATGGCAAGGAGTTGGATTAAAGAATCACCCTAAAATAATAGAATCATAGAATCATTTGAGTTGGAAGGGACCTTTAAAGGTCACCTAGTTCAACTCTCCTGCGATGAATAGGTACATCTACAGCTAAAGAGTCTCTAGGGTGGATTTTTATTATGTTTCCCAGTTGTAAATTGATCTGCTGGGTGGAGGGAGGGAAGAGTGTACCAGCTGAGCGATGCTCAGAAGCCCCATAAGAATGTGTCTGTTCTGTTGTTATATGGGGAGGGGTGGGCTTTGGGTGTGCTTGACTGGCCCTGAGTCATTCTAGTCCACCAGAGATGCGTGGAAAATCACAAGACTTGACATTGCCATAAAAAATAGCAAAGGAAAACAGTTATTAAAGGAATATTTCATTCCCGAGACTAAGGACATTACCTATTCCTTATTTTCATTTCTAACAGCACTTTCTTTTCAAGTCTCAAGCACACAACACAGTACTTATTGTCACAGTGCTCCCTCTTCCTTCCTTCTTCTGCTGCTTGCTACTGCCTGATCTCCCTGAAGGGCCTCCCCGTGGGCCTCCAGCCCAGCACACTAAGATGGCAAGCCTCCATGACAGAGATGCAGGGGAGTTGACACAGTCCAGGGAGCCTCACAGAGCTGATGAAAGAGGCTGCAGTGTCAGTGCTTCACTCTTGGTTGGTTGCCAGGGCGTGCCAAAGGGGTGAACCTTTGTTCAGGCTTCCCCAGTTCAAGCTGACCTCAGCACTAAGGTGAATCAGAGCTGTATACAGCCATACAGCTCAGTTTTCATTTCCAACAACAAAAAACTGAACATATTTAGACCACCCAAGGGAAAACAAATTCTCAGGAGTTTGCTGATATGGAGATTTACTCATTTCTCAACACTTCCAGGCAAGGCCCAGCTGTAGGATGAGCATGGGGGATGCTGCAAGAGCATCACACCGAGAGAGAGAGTGCACTGAGGGCAGTGACTGTCTGGACATCAACTTAAAAACAAAGCTCATGCAATGCCAAGCCAGGAATACCTGGATATGGGGCATCTTGTGTTACCATTGTGGTGAAAAGCACAATAAAAAGCTCAGAAGACTGTGGGCCCCCTTCTAAGTGATGACTGCTTTCTGAAGGAGCAGCTCACTGAAATGGATGCTTATGCTTTGCCTTGTATTTCTACACAACCTATTCAACGCAAGGAATGAATCCCTTCTGTTAAAAAGTGCAGGCAGATTCAGATGACATTTTGGAATAAGTGGGATGATTTTTCAGTGGGCTTTGGATCATAGCACTGGAGTTTTTATATTCATAATATTTTCAAGGGAACTGAAAAATTTCAGAGGTATGGGTACACTCCCAAGCCAAAATATGCTGATCCAGAAATTTTACACCACTACACTTTCTCTCAAGACATCAAAAATGCCATGAATTATGTATCCAACCTTGAAATGTTGTTAAAAATATAATAGAATGTCACATATTGTGCATACTTAAGTTTTTTTCAGAGCTCATACTTCACTAGTTTTGAGCCAGATTTCTTCTCCTCTGTGACATTTGTCCACACTGAGAGCTGAGGCCAAAATACGCTTAAAGGCAATTGAAAGTTGTTTGGAATTCTCTGATTTACAGCACTGGCTTACTGTGTAAGCTGCCAAAAATATCTGAACAGTATAAAACACCAGGCACCTCATTTACAGTTGGTTTGGTTTTTTTTGTTGTTGTTGTTTTTTTGGGCTTTTTTTTGCAGGAGTCATTCCATTTATTTCTTTGGAGTTTTAATATTAAAGCTTTTATTTAATTTTCACATAATGTATTTCAAGATCATTTTAATGGAGTGCTTTTAATAGATACCATTTTAATTCCCAGCACACTGATCTTCATAGTTATTTATTGTTAATGTTTCCTCTTGGACTAAAACCAAGAAACTGAAGAACTTGGCTCCAGAACATGGCAGACACATAGAGGGAATGCTCTGACAAGTGAATTTGGGATTTAATTGGCTTGTACTGCTAGATGCTGGGTTTTAAATGTATTGACAGCAAAGGGCTGAAAGAGAAGCCTTCAACAGTACAAGCATTAATATGCTGATAAAATTGAGAGCGAAATGGTAAGAACCTTTTCTTTTTCCCACTGTTATTCAGCATTTGGACTCCCTGAAACCAACATAGAAGCAGTTCTTCAGAAAGCCTGCAGCTGGTGTAAAGTAAATAGGCCGTTTTTGGCTATTCCCAAGCCAGGGCAGGTACAACATTTTAAACCATCTCTGCATACTCACCTTTGCAGAAGAAAGCCAGCTCATATCATAGTTATTAGGACTATATCTGGTAACAAGAGAGTCTGCAAACCATAATCACTTACTGGAAAAAGAAGTGTGAAATAGCTTCATTTCAACCCATGCAGCCAGCAGATGTAGGCATTAATTCATAGGTAGGACAGAAGACAATCTCTCTCCATTCTCTGAACTCCAGCTTTCTTAGAAAGATTAAAATAAAATTAAAAGCAAAGAACAACAAAACAAAGCAAAACAAACAAATAAAAACAAAGACAAAATGCATGCTCTGACATTTTAGGGGAAATTAAAAAAAAATCTATTCTTAGAATACCAGCAGCAGTAAAGGATGCCAGCATTTTTCCACCATCTCTTTAAAAATCTTTGGTGATCGATAAAGATAATTCAAACAGGTAGAGATCACATTTTACACTGTGAAGACCTAAGTATAGTGAAGAAGAAATGAAAAAATCTATTCTGACTTTTAAAACTGTGAATAAAAAGAGGTCCCGTGTCATACTACAGAGGAGCTCATTGACACAGGTATCAAAATCCTGACCTTTCCTGCTCCAAACGGTATTACTCAAATGGCAGGATGGAGGACACAGGAGGAGAGCTGAAAACTGGGGGAACAGATTGCCTTATGTAATCAATTTATGCATTGTAGATGTAATTAAAATACACATTTTTTATGACATTCAGTGCTAATTCTTCAGGTCTTAATTGATGCAGAGGTGGATTTGCTTGATTAAAGACAGTAAAGCCCAAATCAGTGGAGACTTCTGCTTAAAAGGATCATGCATGTTATGGTCTGGAAAGGAACTTGAGGACTGGGAAATTAAATATACTGCTATATTTCTGAGATTAGCTTATTCCTATTTGGATGTATTTAATTATCATCAAACCCACTTCCTAAGGAACTCTAAGTTTCAGAATTCTTTTACAGTGAAATAATATCTGAGGAGAGCTAATGCATTGGATTTCTGCTCTTATGCAGCAGAAAGGAGCATCACAAACCTCTCTCACTTTCAGCAAATGAGATAGCTGCCCTCTCCCTTCTAAATAAAATTGACGTGAGGCACTTCTGAGAGGAGTGTTTCATGCCACCAGGATTAGCACGGGTGTACACAGCAGATTTTGTCAAAGGCAGCTCAAAAAGCTGCTTTTATTTCTGCTACAGAAAATGCTTTCCAGCCTACTCTAAAAGAACAAGTTAATTCACAGATGTTGCTGGCAGCAACCAAACTACCTGCTAGTGTTGTTTATTCTCTTTTTATTGTTTTCTTAGTGTGTCTTCTGGATGCTCATACCAGTGATACAGCCTGCAGCTATTGTGAGACATCCTGCCTACACAAGAAGTTCAGCTGTGATTACACAATGGGTTAGAGCTTGCGAGGTTGGACACTGCTGGTTTGGTGGTGAGACAAGTAAGGAGGACGCTGGCTTGCAATGCCTCTTTGTTGTGCTGACATTGCCCAGTGCAGCAGATGGATCAATCCTTAAGTAGAGATGCTTTCAACAAATCCTCATGCTGGTCTGTGCGTCGCTGAGGAGCACAGAGCTTCTGTTATGATGAAACTTTAGGATTATATGAGAGAGGGACTTAATACATTTTTTTCATCTGTCTGGAATTTAATACCCACTATTCTCCATGTCAGTGCAATTAATGACAACTTGTTTCTGCAAAGACTTTCCCATTGGCTTTCATACATGTGCAATTTTTGCAGAAATGTGAGTCCATAACACCTGCCTGGTTCACTACCTACCTGTGCTTATCACAGGTAAGTTCCTGATGCTTCTGAGGGACTGCTTCCTTGCACCCAGTAGAAATGCAAATGCACAGGGGTGGTACAAGGCTCCCAGCCTTTTCCATGCCAGTACAACAGCATTTGGAAGGGGCAGGGCATTCCACTGCTGCCTTGCTGAGACAATGAGAAGCAGCACAGGTTCATGCTAAGGGCTTTGTAATGAAGACACTTTCTTCCAAAAGAGGAGTAAATTCATTTCAAGCAGAATCCTAAGTAGCCTTTAGATAACAAAGTTACACCATGTCAGGGACAGATTTGAGCAGAGAAAAGGCTTTATTTTATGTATTTTTTCCCTTAGCAAATAAGTCACCTACAGCCCAAACATTGGTCCTTGGATTTAAAAATACTTCACTGCATATTCATAATCTGCTTTTTGTATATTTATGCCTGTAATATTTGTAAATTCTTATTATTCATCCCTCTCCGCTCTTAATCATCACCTAACAAAGATAACTAGTTATCTTTCGCCTTGTAAATGAATTCACTCTATGCCCCTAATTATTTTTGTAGGTCTCGTTTCTCCTGTAAGACAGAATCTTATGATTAAGGAAGTACCTTAAATGAATTCATTTTCTCCTGAATTATGTCTGCACCAAAATCCTTCTGAGAGGGTCCAAGACTTTCTTTTTCTTGATAAGATGCTGCTCTACTGTATATTCCATTTCAAATCCTATAGACATTTTTATTCTCAAATTCATAGCTAATTAGCCTTTTGCCATTATTGATAGCTCTGCTCAGTTACTTTTGTTTTGGTTTGGTTTTTTTGTGCTCTTCAGAATAGTTGTATTTTTCATTAGCAACATTTTTTTCCAAGCTGTATGTGTCCCAGCTATGGAAATACATCTTTGCACAGTTTACAGATTTTGGGTGGGATTTTTTTTGCATCTGTGCCCAGGGGAGAAAACTGTCCATCTAGAAGATGCAATTTGTTTGTCTTATCTTCCGCATCTCAGTGAGTTAAAACTTGCACAGATTGTACTCTTTTGTACCTGACTCATCTTCAGGCTCTTCTGATGGCTAAAGCCTTGAGATGGGTTGGATGGCACAATTCCCAGGTCTCCTGTGAGACCTCATACACACCAGAAACACAACATTTAACTCACTGGGTCTACAACAAATACATCTCACTAGAAATATGATGTTCCTACAGCAAAGCAGACTTCATAACTTAGGATACTTCTAGAAACCTGGTTGTTTCTTTTACCCATTCTGGTAGTCTTTAAGAAACTGCACATACTGGAATTTAAGAAACAAGTTGTTGTAGAATTCTATTAGTAACCAAAACGCGTAAATTCTTAATCTATCTCCAAAGAGATATTTCTAGTCATACTGAATATCACTGGAGAATGTTCTGATTATTTGAAGACTTAAGTGAAAAAGAAACCTTGTTTCTTTATGGAAATGAGAAAGTGTGCAGCTGTTATTTCTGCTGACCTACAAATGCACAAAGGCAAAAGATGTAATACTTGTCGGGAACTGGTACAACTTTTTGGACATGTTTAACATCCTCTGAAGGTTTTCACTGTGATGGTTCTTGAGCTAACTCAGTTGCAGCTGTCCCAGGCAAGCAAAATATTTCCAAAAACAGGGGCCTCACCTTGATGCTCATTGCTTTTCATCCCACTCTTCATCCAAGAAGCAACATGGTATGTTTTGCAATTAGTTTATAGATCCACTCATTACAGTCGCGTTTCTATTGCACTGCGCTCCATTTGTTGCTTAAATGAAAGGCTCTAAGGAGACCACAGACCTGAGGAACTGCCTGGTATTCAAAAACAAATGTGTGATCAGATAAAGACTGAAGGAAAAGGGATGCAGGAAATACAAAGATAATCCATGGTAGGAAAGAGATAAAAAGATAAAAGCCCAGGACAAGTGAGAAACATAGGGAATGCACTTGATTTAATTCTTTAAATTATAGAGAGTTTTAAAGCTTTTCATTTGTAGTTTACATGGATAATTACTGGCAACTGCATGAGAAATATTTACAGGAATTTTGATGCTCTACTCTTACAGTAATATAAAAAAAAGCATTGATCCAAACCTGCTATCCTGCTTCAATACATTCGATCCAAACCTTCTACATCAAATCATCCAGGAAATTTAAATTGGGATGGGGTCAATTATATTCATCAGCTCTTGCTTTGGCTTCTGTGAGGGACATTAGTCAGGACTCACCGCATACATGAAAGGCAACAGCAGACTCACAGTACCTCCTAGATTATTTATTTGTTGAAAACCATCTTTATTCCACTGAGTCTATTGAACTCCCACATTCAAGTCTGAAAGACTTTTTTATCATAAGCAAGTAAGGAAAGGTTGTGGTTCTAGCAAAATATCTACTTTTGCAAACCTTTTTATGGTTGATTTCCTCCTCAGTAAAGCATTTTCTGAAAATTCAGATAGAACCCCATCAACATTTTAAAATAAGCATAAAGAAAAACATTTTAAGCTTTTGAAAAACTCACGGTAATACTGTGTCTATGCTTTGGTGCCAGGATAACAGCAAAAAAAAGTACTGACATATGAAATGCAAATGGCATGTTCCCTAATGCTTACCAAGGAGCATATTCTTTCATACACTTAAAATGCTGTTCAAGGAATTTAAGCCATTTGAATATATGCCATGTAGATTCTTCCAAAAGCAAGTTGTTACCCTTGTGTATGTATGAGTGAAAATAGCCTCATTCTATGGTTCTGTGTTAACTGAATGCCATATCTGTCATTTAAATTTGCTCATTGCTATTGACCCGAAAGGCAAGTAACAGGTAAACCACTAAAACTGAGCAACCATCTTTGAATAAAAGGAGGAAATAATAAAGTACACCTTTTATGCAATGAGCAAAAAGAGTACTATATATTAAAAGGTGTTCATCAAGAAGAAAATACTGAACTTCTCCTTTGAATGGCTTCCATCTGGCTACGTGCACAGCACAGGCTCAAAAGCGAGTCCTCTGGAACCTGCTATCAGAGCTGATGGCAAAAAAGTGTAAGCAAGGCAAGAAGCAATTACCAAAGAGTCCATATCCAGGGATATTATAGACAAAATAAGATTTAATTAGCCAGAGTTTAAATGGCGTGGAGAAGAGAAGAAGAAATGGGTAATGAAGGATGTATTGAACCATATTAGTGACAAAACCTTGATTCTTGGGGTGAGAAAATATAAGAAAAAGGGAGAGATTAGGCAGAGTGGTGAACAGAAAGAAATGAGGAGGAAAACAAGGCAATGATGATTATTGAATTTACTCAAACTACTTGCAAACATGCAATTGCGACCAATGCTGCATTTGCTATGGTTAGGTGAGCTGAGATAAAATTCCACCCCAGATAGCTACCTGTGACACACCAGAACTAAAGCAAGCATTTTCCAGAGAGTCTGATATTCCCTAGACTCAATTTATGTGGATTAGATGAAATTTCCCATTTCTTTTCAGCAATTTTGGCAGACTGCTGTACATTACCCAGAGTTGCCATTATCTTCCCCTGAATACTGCCGAAATAGTTTGTAATTTCATCCCAGTATTACCAAAGAAACCTCTAATCTCTAGATACACGATTTTAAATAATACAGCTCAGCAATCACATCAACAATCAGAATTCTCACAAACAAGAAAGGTTTTATCTAGGAGAAAACAAGACGATTTGTTTGCTATCACTTGCCTTCAGAATAAAATAGCCCATTCGCCTTAAAAGTATAAACACAACGAGTGCAATCACAGCTTTCTTCTTGTCTACAGGGGAAATGTATCAGTCAGATCCAAAAAAAAACCAAAAAACAAAAAAAAAAAGAAAAACAAAACATTAATAGTAATGCCTTTTGTCAGAACTGGTGGAACTGGAAGTGCACTCGGTGCAGGCACTGTGCTGTAATCTATCATTACCCACTTTGCATTGGACTGCTCTCAAAATGCCTCCTGATAGCTGGGTAGCTAGATATTCACTAGATTTAATCTAGCTTAATAGCACAGGTTGGGAATGCAAACAATTTGATCAACATTTCAAAACAACATTATTGACTGAAACTAGCATCAGCGGAAAACCACACAACAAAGTTATTTTTCATATCTACATAAATGTATACTTTCTAATAAAGACTTTTTGTCTTTCATTCTGAAGCAGTATGGTAATTTGCAATAGCAAGGTCTGATTATATCCTCAGACTTTTAGAGTGGATTCTATATAGGCAGAGGATAAAATGTCAAACAGTAGGAATTAGATTGTGGTCCATCAGTATTAAATACTCAAGGAATTATACACTTGCCTTATCAAACAAGAACATTTTAGCATCATATGAAAAAAACAATGCTGTAAAACAATAAATAAGGCTGATCTCTTATTTCATAATGTGGCATTATTAGCTCTGTGAACTAATGAATCCTAAATCAATTTGGGGCCAGTCAAATTTTCATTGACACAGAGAATTCCTGCCTTTGGATGTGTGCATGTGCACGTGCATCTATCTCATTAAAGTGCACTCATTATTTCTGCTAGACACCATAATGATAAAGCCACTTCAACATTTCAATATAGTCACCAAGAACACTCATTCAGGAAAATGGAGAGAAAATTTTTGTAGGCTCCCGTATTCCTTTTCCTGGAATCATACTCAGACACGTATTTAGCTTGCTTTTAACATAACACCAGGGTGACATTTCCTTTTCTACAGATGACTGCAAAAGCTAGGGGTACTTCCTCCTTTCCTTATTACTCAGTCTGGCTTTTTCCACTTCTCTGGGAATTGTGCCAGACTGGCTGTAGCTGGAGATTAAATATGTCAGCTGCATCTCTGTTCCTAGTGTTTTGGTGCACCAGATTGGCAGAACTCTAGAAAAATAGCGGATCTACTTGTCTATGGCACAAGTCAAGTCTAGTCTCTTAGAGTTGAGGAACTTGCACAGTTTCATCATTGTTGCGGGGACTTCATGTGCCAGCTGTGCTGCTCCCTTCTTGTGGCATTCCATAGCTTTTTTGACTCCAGTATTAAATTGTCTAAAAGGGTTTTGCGGCTGGCAGCTGTTGGGACACATGGATTGGGTATTCAACCCATGCATTCTCTAGAGCATGAATCCATTTTACAGCTGCTTAGTAGAGGGCATGGGTTTGTTAACACACATGCCTTCTCTCTAGTTCATGCGCGCAAGCACCAAATGAGAACACAAGAGAGTTGTTTGCGAGTTTGAGACAGTATTGAAAGAATCTCAAGTCTAGAAGTTTGCAAAACCTCAACCATTTCCTTCACAAGGTGCCTTGGGATATGCAGGGATGGAAAATCCTGTAGAACTATGAGGTTTTGTTTAGTAAGTTTTCCTCACCATTCTTCTCTGCGTACAAGCAAAGCTAATGCGGGTCACTTAATGAGCAGCAAGGAATGCAGTGGTGCTTATAACAAGATATACATACTTAGGCTGGGTCCCTGTGATCGCCCCCCTCTACCCACAACATTTTATAAAATATGGTAATTAACACAGTGCCTTTAGACAGTCTAATTTATAGCAATTTATATTTTCAGGAGTGCTGGTAAAAGGCGGATGCTGGCATTTCTTTAACTAACAATTATTGTGTTTTATTGTTGTGGTTCTCTAACACATTAACGAGCGAGGACCAGGCTTTATTAGAATTCACTTGTCCCCGCTATTCCATGCATATTTATTATGTGAGAGAATAGGATTCTCTTTCTCTAGTCTTCACTAATTTAAAAGAAGATATCCTCAATGAAATGTATTCAAATATTTTGACATTTTGCTTCACCTCACTTACAGAGCAGAAATTGTTTCTGACAGTTATTATACAGTACGGGAATCCTGCTGTTTCACTCTGCTGAAGCACAGGTTGAAAAGACATAGCGATTACATTTTGTTCAAAGAGTGATTCTCTGGCCCAGAAATAGCAACACTGTCAGCTGTGATTCACTGGAAGTTTAGATAATATCCACTCTGTACCTCTCTGGCAAGAACATGGATTTTTTTCTTTTTCTTAAAACAGAAGAAAATGAATAAAAATGCGGAAAATTTAGTGCCTCCAACTATGGGATGTGAAGTAAAGAAGTGTTTTGATATCAAAATATAGGTGGAAATTGGGAGAGATGGGAATGAGGGAAGCTGAGTGGGGTTTTTTTTTTTTCTTCAGGGTGATACTTTCAGCCCAGTCTTTTACTATGTTATCAACAGACTTATTTGCAAGATGAAGTGGCAAAGGCAAAAAAAATATGAATACCTGGGCATTTCCAAGATTTAGAATGATTGAAGCAATTATAGGCAACACCAGCACGACTTTTCATTTATGTCATGCTTTCAGGCACACTGCACTTTCAGAAGCATTTTCAATATAACGATGCCTAGATGTGGAGCACAACAGCAGATTTCTCAGCAGCAAATACCCTCCCGAATTTCTTACAACATGAAAATTTCATATTTTCTCTCACTTTTAAATGCTTTTCAGTACTGTCCCAAATATACATGGATTCAAAAAGAAATTTTATCTTTATATAATCAACTCAGAGAAGTTAGGGAAGGCTATGGAAGCATATACAAAACTTAAATTTAACCCAAATGCCTTTGCTTTCAGAGCAAATTTTAAGTTACGCAAGGATTATTTATTCAATAGCAAGTAAAAGAGCACCTGAAGAACATAATGCAAGAGAGGAAGGAGAGAAAATAAGGAAAAAAAACATGGAAGGTCTCCTGGATGCTATGCTTTGCTGTTCATATTATGCAGATCCTGTATCTAAGATGAGGTTACTCTTTTCAGAATAAGAAAGTGTTCAATGAAAAGAAATGACAACAGTAGTATTTAATACCATTCCTGAAGACTTCAGAAACAGAATTTCTGAAAAATCACAGAAGGGGGTAGGAGGCAGTCACAAAGGGCCTGTTCCTGTAAAAGGGAACTGTGATTTCTATTAACACTCCTATCAAACCATTGGAGAATCTACCAATTGCACGGATCAGAAAATAGCGAATGCAACATTTGGAAAAGTTAGGAGTCACTTTGAGCAACGTGATTTTACCAAACAAAAGCTTCTGATAGAAATATATGTTGTTAACTGGAATGAAATAATGATAATGGCTAGTGGAGGAGGGAGACGTGTGGCTGTAACAAACCAAAGTCCTGGGTTCCTTCCTTCTAGCTGATTCTCACTGAAGCTCTCTTGTACATGAGTTATTTGGATTTAAACAAAGAAAGGCGGCAGGATGCAGCCTTTCCTGTCCTAGAGAAGTATGGAGTCAAAGACAATGCCCACACATTCTAGAAGGCACGGTGCCCCCATCAGCTGCCTCCCTGGGGAGCTGTATCAGAGCTCCTCAGCCCAATGAAGCAGGTGCGTCCCCATCCTCCTGCCTGGCCCGAGCTCCCAGCCCCCTCCAGAGGCCCCGTTGTGAAGTGATCTCCTGCAGCACCTCCTCCTGCAGAACTGTTCCTCTCATATGCAGGAAATAGCGGTGTGCCAGAGCTTGAAATAAACTGGTTGATCTTAATTGAACACGCTGCTCCTGGGACCTTTGCTTCCAAGTCATTTTCCTAGAGAATTGTACCTTGTGCGTGGTAAAATCTCTTAGGAGATGGCTGCTGGCAGAACAGGATGTCTTCTGGAAACATAGTTTGCCTAATTTCAGAGTCCGAGAGAACTTGTCTTGCCTTTGATCACCTTATTTATGTGAAATGTCAGCAAGTATTTGTGTAACTATATGTTCCAGCTTGCGCACTGGATGATACAATTTAAATGGGTGACTAAATCCTCACACCTGTTCTGCTTCCAAATAAAATAGATTCATGGGAAGTTCCTGTTTATTAATGGGCTGAATTATGGACACAGCCCAGGGGAAAAGAGATTTTAGAAGTAAACATAAAATGCAGTCATGTTCTCCTCTCAGACAGCATTTTCAGCAATGAACAATCTGAAATCTTTAAGCTTACTTTCCACACACACTAACATTACCATATTGTTTCAGATTCTCATGCAACATGCAAGCAGATGTGCCAATACTGTCATTATAACAAAGGCTGATTATCCTCTGACATCATTTTCCCACCTATATTCATCCCAATATGTCTCATTTCCACCAAACAAAAAATAAAAAAGAGAGGACATTTTGATCTCTAAGTAAATGACAGCCTGTTTTGTCAAGGTCTATCCATGAAGCTTCCATGAGAACTGGTCTAACAGGAGCTCTGACAAGAGACGACTTTGATGCAGGAGGCACAGGTGCAGCAAGCATGCAGAGAGGCCACTTTGAACACAGACAACAAGCATCAAATTCTAAGCTGCAAGGTTGGTGAGGGAGTATTTCACTCCTTGATTTGTTCACGAGATTACAAGTCTCAAAATGGTTGCTAGGTATTAAGACTAGCAGAAAGGTTTTCCTAGGAGTGTAATTATTGAAAAGTATAATTGTCAGCTCAGTTCTGAGGACTAATGTATTTGCCAGTCTACAAGCTGGCAGACTTTTTTCTTGAACATAGGTTTTGCTTAATCCTTATTGACAAGCTCTGTTGCAACCACAGGTGGCTGGAAATTCAGGATGCCTTCCTATCTAGGTACTGGGGTTTTGCTTGCATTCCTCCCCACGTGCTCTGCAAACATCTGCAACACATGAAAATGGTTTTGTCTTCCCACCTCGCATCCTGTTCTCTTAATTACCAGGAACTACTAAGTAGGGAACTCAAAGAAAGCAGATGAGACTCCATGGCAGCATCTAGTTTTTTGAAGTTTCTCTTCCTTTGTATACACCATGCATTTCCTTACTATCATCCCATTAGGTTTGGGAATGACGCAAGCAGCAAGCTCAGCTCCTAGCAGGTAGGATTTAAAGAGTAGTAGCCATACACCATAGGTCTCTGTAGGTCCGTAGAATAAACAGCAACAGAGTTGAGATTATTCTGATACCATTACAGTGGTGGTATTATAGCAAAGACTGATCATTCATAACAAACATTCAGTCTTTATAACTGCAAGCTAGGAAACTACAAAATGAATGTTGATGGAAACAGAATAAAAACCAGAGGCACGTTAAGAAATACTCAATCCAAAAGAAGCAGGACCAAAAGGCAGTGTCAGCAGCAGATGTCATCAGCATTTACTGCAACAAAGTCAGTGTATATTATGGCACTAACACACAATGCCCACCAGGACCTCTCTGCTCACCCAAGGCACTGCTACCAAGAGAAAGATTGTGCGCTGGCTGAGCTGAGGTCCCTCTATTTGGTCACCTGACTTAGCATGGCAATCACATGTATAAAAGCTTAGGAGAGTAGAAATGGAGTAACACACATCACAAGTCATAATGCCTGCACATTATTTTCTACTGATTTTAAAATGATTTTCATTACTAATGTCCATACAGGCCACTGTAATAAGGTTTCTATCTGGTGCCTTCCTATCATCAGTTCCCACTGATCTTCAGCAGCAGGAACCAGAAAATTATTTAATTCCTCCTTAAATCTCAAGTAAATTCTGCTGTAGATATTACAGAACTGATTTCTCCGTAAATTACATTACTAACAGTCACACTGTTCCAGACCTGTGATTGTCCAGGTACAACCTTTTCCATTCATATTAATTGGCACTGGGTATTTTTAAACCCATTACAATAAGTCTTGGAGATAACTCTTATTTTGTAAACCACTGGATAGTAAAAGCAACTCAACATATCAGAGAATATCACTACCTAATTACAAAATCTGCGTATTACCTTACTTTAGCAGAGTAAAATCCAGTCCAGTTTTACTCCCTTATTTTGTAAGTTAGAACTATGACATTTTCTCATTTTAATTGTTCAAAGGGAAATTAAATCCCTCCCATATCTCCACCATCTATTTCCTTAAGAGATCTATCTGGCTATTTATATGGTCCCAATCTTCATAGCCTTTCCGCTAACCCCAAGGACTATATTCATGGATTTCAGTTTACAAAATGGGGTGGGGTAGCGCTATTATCTCCACTCCACAAATAAGGCACTGACACACAAAGAGATAGAGGGTTCCCAGCAGTCAAAGAAGGGCCAAAATCCCTCTGGAATTTAGGTACTGAAATGCTTGGCATCCCAGTGTTTTCCCAGTGATTCTGTAGTGCAGATACTCAGCCCTAGAAAAAAACTAGAAACAAAAACACAGAGACCTCACCGGAGGCATCAGGAATCCAAGGGAGGCATCCTGGAACCTGGAATCTAAGTTCTTCCAGTATTGAAGCAAAGATACCCAGCATTACAATGAAAGGATTGCTTTTTCCCTTACTTGGAAAAAGATGCAAGACAAAACTTTCCAAGAGACACCTAAAAAATTGCTCCCTTGGCTGCTAACACTTAAATGAGAGTGAGGAGGGGTGGACCCATATCAGTCAGGTACACTGCTTGCACCTGAGCTTCCTGGATTAGCCATGCCTGCTCACCTGGTGCTCAACCATTGATTCAATGGCAATTCTGCTGCAGCACCAAATTGATATCAAGAACACTGGCTTAATCACTAGTTCTTCTCAGAAGTAGTTTTTACTGGGGCTTTACCGCTGTAAGGTGTTCAGAACTTGGCCCAAAAATAACAAAAAAGAAAACCAATATCCCTATATAACTCACTTTCAAAATCTGTTTTCCCCAGAATGATAAAACAAGGCTCACCAGTTTCCCCAAATGTACTAGTAAATGGGGAAAAAACAGCACTTGAGGCAAGCTTTCTGCCTGAGTTATGGAAAAGAGAAGATGGGACTGGACTCTGGACATCTATCTGAACAAAAGCACACTGCTAATGGATAAGACAGCAGTGAGACTGTAAATAAGTAAATGAAAATTTAGAACGCACGAAGAAGTTCTTGGTCTTTTTCAGTGAAAGGCCCAAATATTTTTCCTTTATGCCAATTATATTAGTCAACAGTGCAGACCAGGGTGAAAACTGCAGATACAAGAGAGGAATAGGTAGTTTGAAGAATCTAATGTTGATCCCATACGTGTTTCCTGAATTCAGGCTGTTCTGAGTCTGGTCCCATGAGCTGAATGCCCACTTGTGGCTGGTGTGCATTCCCGGAGCTCGTCTGCAAGCTTAGTTTCATTTAAAAGTTTGTAGGAATAGGGGCTTTTACACAGCACAGCGAAAGCACAGCATGGGGTAAAGGCTTGTTTCAAAGGCATACACCTGATCCAAACTGCAATACTAAAGCAGAAACACTTTTAATGACCATTTTTAGCCAGACTGTACACTGTTGTTGCTATTTGTCTCAATTTGCCTAAAGGCAGAAACTGTTGGCATACTAGAGAAGTCTCATATTTCCTAACTCTGCAATAGTCGCTTTGTCTTAAAAGTTTGGGACAACGCTCTCCCACCGATTAGTGAGCTCAGAAGTCCTTCAGCACCACACTCCTCAGATATTTAAAACATCGCCTTTTCAATCTTGTAGGGCATTAATTCTGTACGGCACATCTATCTGCACTGATTTTAACTTTGATCTGGAGAAACCATTCAGTGCAGAGATTGGTATTTAAATCCAGTGCCCTTATTAGTTCACTCTTGATCATCTTCTAAATGGAATTTGTCACAGACTTGCAGACCAAATGTTGGGATGTCAGTGGTGTAGATATAGTTTCATGTATACTGTGATCAGAAGATGAGAGAAAACACAATGACCTTGATTTGAACACGGGCATCTTAGGTGACAGACCAATGCTAAGGGGCAGTCAGATCTCACATTGTCATTTCAAAGTGTGTATTCAGCGTAACTTTTTAGAAAACAGGATGAAACATAATTCTTTAGCTTCAAATGATTCTTTTTGAAAGTTGCGATATTTCAACAAAAGATGACAATGTGCCACCACAGAATTACTTGTGAATGCAAATGCTGCTCACCTCATTGTTCCTGGTTTGCTTCAGAAGCTGTACATCTTACTTTTCTAAAAAATGTAGGCTGGAGAACTAATAGAATTTAAAAGAACTTCCTTTCAATGTGAAGAGTTGTAAGAGTGTTAGTTCTCCAAGTCTTTAAGGAAATCCAATTATAAGTCTCTTTATATTCATGCACCCTACCAAAAGAAGAACGTTTTTCTCTGTTGGTGTCATTTGCTCAGCGGGGACTCCACTGTGACATTGGTGCGGAGTCTCAGTGCTTCTCTCATTAGAAGACAACTGCCATCAATTCCCAAGAGAGTAGGGCAGGACCCAGCAGTGCTGCCCTTCCCAGAATCATGTTGTAAGAGGGGCTTAATGTCCAGAAACATTCTCCAAGATCAGTGGCTTGATATTTTCAAATATGTACTCTATTGACAAGTATTTAGTCTAAAGGTAATAGTTCCAGTACTGGACTGTGAGCCTCTGAGCAAAAATCTTTAACTTCTCTTCCATTTACAGTGATAAATAATCACAACTGATTATTACTATACTCTTCTAAATAGTCTGAAACAGTGTATTTTTGCCAGGCTTTTAATCAACTAATATAATCACACCAATAATTCCTGATATCATATTTACAGTTTTACAAGCAACGGGGAATTTTGGGACATCTGAAATTGTGAAAGATCGTGACACTAATAGAAGGAGTATTAATCCAATCTCCTGTGTGTCAGTTTGTTTTATATGAAAGACACTTAAGTCTGACAAGTAATCACAACACTTTCTATTTAATAACATCCTATCTCCTTTGCCAATCACATTTGCTGCAATATTTCTGGTAAGAACAATCCCTTACTGATGTGATGTTAAACACCACTGTTCTTTATTAATAAAGGTTTGGTCTTTTATGCTTTCAGAAATGATGGCAGAGAGACACCAAGTCCTAGAGACCCTTCACACCACTAAAACAGCATCATGCGGCTTCAGCAATGACAGCTGGCTCTCATCAGGGCAGCACTGCTGCAAGGGCTCCTCCTGACCCTGCGGAGAACTAGCCCATAGGGCCACACAGAGTCATGGCTGCCCAGAGAGGTTGTGCATGCTCCATCCCTGGAGGTGTTCAAGGTCAGGTTAGATGGTGCCCTAGGCAGCCTGGTCTAGTATTAGGTGTGGAGGTTGGTAGTCCTGCTTGTAGCAGGGGAGTTGGAGCTTGATGATCCTTGAGGTCCCTTCCAACCCAAGCCATGCTATGATTCTATGACAGTTAGCAGGACGCCTGCATCATCAATTTGAAACAAGAAGAATGAGCCTATAATAGCTCCACAGCCCACTGCCGTGCACATGGATACAAGGGTACCATGACCAGAGCACAGGTCCTGGACAGGAGGATAGGTAGGAAAGGGAAAACAAGGAGCTGCAGGAGCACCCCCGCTCAGATGTGTTTCCTGCCACTGGCAAAACGGAGAGCATAGGAAGCAGCAGTCTCTGTGTGTCACTAGATCAACAGGTACTGCAGAAACAGGCAAATAAGACTAGAGAAAACAATGCAAACCTACACTTCACTTTGGGAGCCAATTGAAATGTAGCCAACAAGGTTAATGGATATTTTCACTTCTGAAGGTGAAATGCTTAATTGAAAGCAGTCTTGTGGCAGATACATTTTTGCAATCAATATCTAGCACTGGCAGAAACTGTTTGTACCGAAAATGCTGAAAGATTTCCTGTGCCATCTACCTTTAGCCAAAGGAATAAGACATATCCTTGCTTTCACAGTATTTCATCTGTTCAGTTCTAACTGTTCTGGACTTATGTTTTCGTTGAAGTGTTGGTCTTGCACTGCAGGAATACAAAAAGACACTGGAGGATGTGACAGAGCAGACTTGTACCTGCCCAGAGATGGCAGAGGAAGCTTTCCCAGCACTAGGCAAGCAAGGATGTCTGAGCATTCCTGGACTGTGCAGACTGCATCCTAAGAGCCAGCTGAGGTAGATTTTTCCACACACAGAATGCAGGGGTTATACCTCTGCTGCAAACAGCAGTGCCAATGGACTCTTCGTAATGTCCCTTGGCAGGGACCACTATTGATGCCTAGCAAAAGATTTGCAAAGGATCAAGGACGATACCCTGCCCCAAAGACTTTCTACCACATCATTTTCTAAATTTTCAACATGTGTCTATTGCAGCTGTTACAATGCCCATGTGTAGAAAGGGTTTAGACAGAAAACTGTTTCAGGAGAATTGCTAAGCAATGTGACCTTCCACTCTGCCTTGGTCATGCTGTTGGCCAGCGGTGTCTCTGTGGAGAGATCATCATTGTGTTACGCTACATTCAGAAACATGATAAAAAGGGATTAGCATAGTAAAAATTTGGCTCATCTGTCCATCACACCTTATTGCACAAACCCTAGAATATTTTGAATAATGACCAAATAACTAAGAGACTGATTTTGATATTTTTTTGAAATTTCTATACGTGGCTCTTGCTTACCATCTTGTGGAGAGGTCCTATGAATATGCCTCGAGTGTGAAATGACTTCAGTGGTTTGAGCCACATCATCTTGCATCTGTATAATGAGAACAGAATCTTCACAGCTGATTATTTCATATTCTGATGTGCAGTACTCATCCTTCTGCTTTATTCAAAGTTCGGTGCAGTTTTTATCAGTGTGCTTTTCCCAATGAATGCTGTGGCCAGCTTTGGCTTTCTGGTGCAAGTCGTGGAGCAGGATCCCATCTTTCACACTTCCAGTGAGTAGCCATTTTACTGTGCTGTTTTATATGGTGCTTTTTGTGAAATAATTGTAACAGGTCAGTGCTAGGGTTAACAAGTTAAAGGGAGATACATCAACACTTCGTAACACACTTGCTTTCTTGGGAATATGGCTATCAATTAAATGGCAGAGAAAACATACACACACAGAAAAGACCTTTTTGCTTCTATTTTAAAACTATTCAGGTTCTGCATCTCCTTTCAAGTGTGTTTCGCTCATACAGTAACACTAATAATGAGAAAACTGTGACTGCTACCAAGCAGCACTCAAATCTCATTTAAGAGGAAAAAAAATAACATGGGAAAAGCAGGTTGGCTATAGTTTGTGAGCATCAACAGGATGCAGGGAGGAGCCCAAGTATTTTTTAGCATAACCCTTTGATTGGCTGCCCTTGCTCACTCACCACTTCCCGGCAAAGGGTAGTCAATCAGCTCTTAAATGCTGGAAATGCTCAGAACAGCTTGTGCATTTTTGTCCTTCCCTTTGCAAGCCAGGAGCGAAGGGGCGAGCGCCCAGACTGCCCTCTGCGTGCTGCGCCAGCCTGGGGACAATATCTCTGCCAGATCTGACACCACTCCTGGAATATCCCCAGCTCCTGCTGTTCTCAGTCAGAGCCACCATTCACCCATTCCTTTCCACTACCTGGGTCACCACTGAACCTACCCTACACCACTCACATCTCAGTGCTATCTATCACCCAAGTCAGACTAAGGGAACTCCCCTTCTCAAAATGATGTTGGTGTCATCAGCTTCTGCCCCAAGCCATGCTAGATAAGGCAGATGCCTAACCAAGGCTGGAAGTGCTTGAAGCTACAGACATGTGGTATGGCTGCAGCTGTGCAGGCATCAGGTCCAATTCCAAGTTGCACTGTATTCTACCATTAACAGTGTCAAGATGCAGTGGCCCAGCACTCATCCCAGCATACAGGAATTAGTTTCTCTCTCCCCTCTTCCTGGCAAAACCCTCAATAACTCCATGCAGGAGCTGCTCAGACCCAAGGTCTCCTGTGTGTTTGATTCATGCTCTCTTACATGCCAGCAGGGCTGGTTTTTATGCTTCTATGTAATTTTCCATATGTTAAAAGGTAATTTCCATTTGGCAGCCAAGGTAACCTTAACTCTGGCTATTGGCATTCATTGCATGTGTTCATGTTAACATAAACACTACAATGGATTAAAAATTTCCCTGATACATCAGTGTATAGAACTGCACAAGGAAACACAGAGTTTAGCAGTATTAAGACATGACTCTGCCTCAATTGCTATTTGCGAAGAAGTGCTCTAAAAGAAAAAAGAAAAAAAAATTAAAAAGAGATTTAATTGCCTGGCAGCCAAATGTTTACCCAGTATTATTTTAGAAGATGTAGGCTTCCCAATAGATGATAATTTAAACAGCAATTCTTTTTCCATGAAATAATGCTTTTTTCTCCTTGATTTGCTCAGCTTTCCTCTCAGTGTCAATGAAGTACACAAGCCACCTGGACATCCCCTATTAGTAAGCTCAGGAGCCAGACATGAGCACTGGCTACAGGAGGCTCCATGTGTAGTTCTGGTGTTCAGTAAGCCACTCCTAATTGCGTAGTCCGATGTGTGAAGAAACCCATGTGTGGGTACAGGAGTGCCTACTTTTCCTTTCCAACATCTGTAAAATAAACACCTGGTCTCCATAACTTGGTAGGGCAGGAGCATGTGAAAGCAAGAGCAAGGTATGACCTTCACTACTACACCACTGCTGAGAGCCCACTGCAGGTGCTCTTTTTGCCCAGTTCAGCTTATGTCTGCTTAAGCTAAACCATAGACAGTCATTAATGCAGGAAGATTGTTTCCCATAGAAAAGTATGACTGTAGCAGTATGATTATACTGGCAGAACTGAGAGAACCTTCCAAGCGGATAAACCCATTGGGAAAACCAAAATCTAAACTACCCTAAGCAGAAAATAGAGATGACTGTCTATTTTCATTACCAAAGTTAAAAGCTGCTTGTTTTGGAAGTTAATGTCAGGCAACATTGAGAGTCATCTTTCTACTTCTTGCTTCAAAGTTACTGTCCTAAAATGGCTTTTCATGCTTTCTATTTTCTCCTGAGTTTCTTTCTCTCCTACATTGTTTCCTAGCACTGACTAGATACTTCTTTTTGCCTAGTCCTTTTGCATCAGTACTCTCAGCAATAGCTCTGCACAGGGAATGGGAAAGCTCCCAGTGCCATGCACAGTGTTTGCACGTATGTAACATTAACGGTATGAAAAGCAGTTTGGGAAAGGCTGGAGAAGGATGCTGGTTATGGAAAAATACACTGCATCTCTGCAGACTCCTTTATGTTTGTAGAATAGTTATGGATAAGCTGTGGTGTGGTTGAGTCAACAAGTGGAGAAAAGAAAAAGTTGATGTAAATGAAGAAATTAATGAAAAAGAAAATGAAAATGAAATGGATGTTTTTTTCTCCCTTGTTATCGTGCAAGAAAAGAATTATGAGGAACAACTAGCACTGGAGAAAGAGAAAACAGTAAAAATACTGTGTGTGACAATATGCCCTGCTTCAAATTTTGAGGATGACTTTACCCTCTAATTGGGACAGCACTGCCAAGGGTGTTATCAATCCTATCTCAACAAAAACAGAGGATTTCCCCCTCCAAAAAAATGCCTTTAAAGCCTTCATGTGAAAATAGTAAATCAAAAGAGCTTTTTGGGATGCTTTTTGCCAAGAGCCATCACATTAATTCTTAAATCACATCTCTTCATTGGGACTCTTCCCTCAGTGAGGAAACACTCTGTGACTAAAAAAAAAAAAAAAAAAAACTCCACAAGAGACAAACCTCTAGTGAATGGCTGTGCTTTTAATAACCAAGAAGAACAAGGAACAGGCACCCAGAATTAAATCGTGAGTAAATTTTGAAGTCTACAGCATGAAACAAAGAATGAATTTAAAAGACATCAGTAAGGAGGACTGAGCATATAAATACAAAAGATTTTAAAACACGAAGTTGAATTAAGTCTAAATTAATCAGACATGCTCAACATATACTACAAACTGGGAATAAAGAGGAAAGACTATGAATACTATTCTTCCTAGGACAAAAAAAGAAATGAATTCATAAAAGAAAGAAGGTGAGTTACAAACAATAATTTACAAAAAGATTAACTTTTCCCTGCAAAATATAATTTTGACCTGCTAAACGTAATTTAAGATCATGGAGAACTGCAGCTCATTTCTGCAGCCATGGCCAGGCTGGGGCTTTCCGCAGGGTCTTGGCATAAGAAATCCCCATCGCTCTTTTCAACCTGAGTCCCAACTTTGTAGTTATTAGATGCAGGATTTTGAACAGAATCTGGAAAAAGCAAAGGTCTCTTTTCATTTCTTTGGAGCAGTATCACTTCTTAATAGAGGAGTCAGAAATTCATAGAATCACAAAATTATTTGGATTGGAAGAGACCCTGTAGACCAACCAGTTCCAACCTCCTGCTACCTGGTTGCTTAAAGTCCCATCCACCCTGGCCTTGAACATTTCCAGGGATGGGACATCTACAATTTCTCTGGGCAACCTGTGCCACTGCCTCACCATCTACATGGTGGTCTAGCCTTCATTGCAATACCAGATTACAAATCAAATGTGTAAATGACAGGCCCAGAATTCTGCTTCATTGACTGAGCTGTGCTGAGCTAAATGACCACAGAAAGCAAATTTCAGCCTCACTCATCAAAACACCTTTATCTAAGGCAGAAACACGTTTCAAACATTTACTTTTGGCAAACGTTTGCAGTAGTAGCCTTATTGCATGAGATATACTGTCAACAGGCAGAAGCAGCACCACGTGATTGTTGTACCCAAATGCAAGCAAGCAAGCACTGATCAAGTCAGAGAATAAATGAAAAAAAAAAAAAAATACAGTGCAAATGAGAATATGGTGAAACATTGTCTTGCCTTGATCAATGGAAATAGAAGACATCGTAGCGGCAGCCTAGAGAGGCTCAGGCAGATAAAGCACATGGTGCTTGCCTACTAATGTTTTAAGTTTCAGGGGGTGTGAAGCAGAAATTAAAACAATGTAGATAGTTTGTGACCTAGGGGTGGGGAAGGGAGAAGAAGAGGATGAAGAAGAAGGAGAAAAATGTATTTCAACTGAAATGATATGAAAATATACTTCACATGGAATGACATGTGTCAAATGGTGCAGGCAGAGTCAAATTCACTACCATAAGGAGCAGCATCACCTGTCTCCTGGTGGGCTCTCTCTGCAAAATGACAGAAGACATCCTTAAGGAAGAAGGTATCAGGGGAGGAGAAGCACCAAGAGCATCCTTGCTTCTCTATTGCCTCCTCCAGCTTAAAGTGCCCAAAGCTGGCATTACTGAAACCCAGCATTCTCACCAGAAGCCCATGCTGACCATCCCTTCCACAGGGCCCACAGCCAAAAGAGAACCAAGAGGAGGTGCCTTGAATCCCATGCAGTATAGTGCAGTCTGGAGAGCTTCCACCAAAGCTGCTGCACCATCTTACGTAAAGGCACAGGGGATTAAGGGTAGGCAGTACATACATGGTGAGACACTCTCAAAGAAAAAGACCAGAGGCTAGTGTTTCCTTCCTCATACTTGTTTTTAATGAGGGAAAACCACAACCCAGAAGTTTTTGTACTTTAAACAGCTCCCAGAAATGAAGATGGGAATGCAGAAACCAGGGGGAGAAGTGAGAGCGCATGAGTGTGGGGTGGAAATGGACTGGTCCTTACCAGAGCAACAGGGAAGCAATTTTCCATGAGCAGAGGCCTTTGACACTGCCCATGCCTAAAGAGGGAATGACTTCACTTCAGATGTGCCACCCTCTCTCAGAGGTTTTCTCGTGTGAGCCTTATCCAGCATTTATTCTCCTTCATTTTAGAGAAGCTTAAAATTTGGCAATTAATGTAAAAGGAAAATTTCATCAATGTTCACTGCCACCCATGTGCACAGGGCAGCCTTATCCCTCTCTCTGGGGCCGGACTACACCACTGCCTCCAGCTCCCTCTCAGCACGGCTGGGATGCATTTGCAATGGATAAATGGCACAGGTGAAGAGCAAACCACTGGGTCTTCAGCTGTTTACCAAGATCACTTAAAGCTCAAGGATCTTCCTGATGGCTGAGACAGTCGGGGAATGGCCTCAAGAGGGATGCAAGACCCTTGTTTCCCTCTTGAGGAAGGGGAGTGTGGCTTCCTGCCAAGGAGGCACAAAATGCAGGCCCACAATCCTGGCCAGCAATACAAGGGAGGGCACATTCAAATAAGCAGAGGATACCTGGGAAGGGAGCTGCTTCCTTCTCTACACACAGTGACACAGCCTGCATCCAGTTATAGTTGCTGCTGGTGGATGCCGCAGGAAAGCCTCACTGACAAAACTTGATGCTGAATTGTCAAGCACCAAAGCCATGGTAGTACTCATGAAAACTGTAAATCACAGCATTGCCATCAAAACTGTAACAATAGCATTACCAGCTCCTGACTTCAGTGTTGCTGAGACCTGAATCTTGGAAACAGTTTTTATTCCTGGACCCAGGTGAGTTTATCTTCAGTATAAGCCCTGGTTCATAGGGAAATTATGTTTATGTACCTGCTGTTCCTTAGTAAATTCTGATCCCCTTGACCAGAGGAGAAAGATTTCTCAAAGATACAATATTCCTACAGGTTTCATGAAAATTAATGGTTGGGTAATAACAAGGGACATGAATCCCTGCTGTACTCAGCATGGGCTCCACAGTTAGACACTGCCTGGCCTTGTATGCCTGGTGAGTGCACACACATCCATTGCGAGCCCCAGGCTCATCAGCACTGCTGGCCAGACATCAAGGGTCCTTGAGGCAACTTCATTATTTTGGACACACCACCTGTAGTTTCTGAGTATTTCATACTCAGACAGAGTTTACAGCACTGTCAGAGTGTGACACCTTTTGGTCACCTTGTCAGATGGCAGCTGAACAGCCCTCCAGTAGAGGCTGGGCATAAATATTGCTGTGATATGACTCCCTGAGCAAGATTCCCATAGCAGCCCAGGGAAAGTACACACTGAAAGTGCTTCCTCATCTTCATCAGACCTGTCTAGGGAATTAGACACAGACGTCTGGGGAGACCCAAAGCTGGGCAGTATTCTTCCTATCATCATTTTGCAAATTCCCTCCGTGTCTGTTTGGAAACAACCAAAATTCCATCCCACTAGCCACATTGTAGCAGTGGCTCCTTGGTCTAGCCAGTTCCCCTGCTGGAAGGGCTCCTCAGTGCAGTGCTGGCCCTGAAAGTTAAAGAGGAGTAGGTAAGTAGCCTGCAGGACTGTCTCTTCTGGACTCAGAGATGCTTTCTGGCCCCTTTGATCAACAACTTTGCTGGAGCTGTGCAAAGTGCAAATCTCAGATGTTAAATAAGGAGAACCAAAAGCTGCTCCTCACCCTTCAAAATAAGTAAAACATGTAAAATAAGTAAAACAAGTTCTTCACATGGCAAACCTCTCCCCACAAGCAGCATGGTGAGACTGGCCTGCACAACGGACAACTTTGCTGCAAAAATGCTCTTCTCTCATAGTCTGTCTCTCTTTGCCCATGAGAAGAAAAAAGACATCAGAGGACAAGATCCTATGCAGTGACAGTTGAGGAGGCCTCCAGTCACATATAGATCAATTTCTGTCTAGACAGCTTGAACCACTTTCTAAAAGCTTCAGTAAAAACAGAACACAGAGCTAGAGCCCTGGCCTCTCCCTGTCATCCTAGGCATCATCAGTTTGCTTTTCCTTCCACCAAGCTCTTAAATGTGAGGGAGGTGGCAACAAAAAAAAGGAACAGAAATGATAATATAATGTTTTCCTATTTTTTTCCTACCTGAGAACTGTTTAGAACAAAAATAGTGACATCTGAATGGAAAAAAAGTCACACATACATACATATACATATATACATATATATATTCAGCAGAACAGTAATACAACAGGTGTACTAACCGAAAGAAAAGAATACACTGCTCCAGCTTAACCTGAGCATGTCCCCAGGCCCCAGCTGTTTGCAGACAGCGTGTGCTCTGTCCCCTGCCGGTGTGTTGCTGTCACCTCGGCTCTGCAGAGCAGGGCAGTGCCAGCAGAGCAGGACCTGGCTTATGTCAAGACCTCTCCTTGCTCCTTTCGTTGCTAGTAAGCCAAGGGAAGAAATGCCTGTGATCAAAACAGAACACATTTCATAACGCACGTATGTCTACCCACATTCCCACCAGGCACAATCTTCGTAGCACTGCCATAAGCTATTGAGGGTCTTTTTACCTTCCTGTAATCACTCCTGACACTTTTTTCAACAACATAAAGACCAGGCTAGGAGTGGGTGGTATTCCTGTTTTCAAGCTGAACAGAGAAAGGAGAGGGTTTGTTTATTCTAGTTTGTTGTCTCGGGTGGCACTGGTTGTTTTATTGTATTGTTTTTTTCTGACAAGTTATTTTGAATAAACAGAGCTGCTGTTACTGCTATTTAGGGTGGCACTTGCTACATCCTCAACTTACAGCCTCCTTAGGCACCTTTGATGTCTCTGGTGGTTGTTGCTCAGCTCCTTCTTCCTTTCCACATACCTTTGGGTCTTTTTTTCATTATCTTGAGTCACGCAGAAGACAGACTGATGTGCTTGTGGTGCAATGATGAGACTGGTACTGAGTCTGCACTGTCTGTAGTAGTTTATTATTGCTGCCAGTGAAAAAGAAATCTAAACCTGCCAGCTCAGCCTGCTGTGAATCAATATTTTACAGGTAGTGTACTTTGAAGAGATGACACAAAGACAGCCTTGAGAGAGGGAGGTGAGGGGGAAGGGAAGAAAGGGAGAAAGAGAAGAATTTACCTTGACATCCATTGACACACTTTTCCACCAAAAGTGAGGGAAAACAAGCGCCAGCCACTGCTGCCAAGGCTCTGTCACACTCCAGAACTTTGCACTCCTTGCAGCATCTGCTGCTCCTTGCTGGCCTTCCCTGCTATTGCTCTGCCACAGAAAAAAAAAGTCCAGCAGTCATACAGCAATTGCATAGACAAAAGCTGCACTTTTGTTTCAATACCATGTTAGATAGAAGAATAATGTCACCTCAGTGGAATATCTCAGCAAGGACCACAAGGGAGGGGACCATACTTGATGTGCCAGCCAAGGTCTTTTTTCACACTGTCTTTAGGCTCTTGGCAAAGTTTGATTTTATTTTCTCCTTTTTGGGCTCATCTGAATAAGCAGTTTTCATTCTTTGTCACTGTACAATAGTCCAGCTTTGTAAGGTGCCATATGGTAATAAAGCCTTTCATTACACTGTCCTGGCCACCCATTTCCTTCCTGCTGAAAATCAAGATATCAGTTACAATCTGCTGAGGCCCAAATGGCCTGACTCCAGATTATCTGAGAAATGATCTCTCCCTGCCTGCCTCATTTTTACATCTGCTTTTAAATAGGACACTATGCATGCTGAGCTCAATGGCAGAGCTGGCAGAGACTGCCGCAGACAACCCTAAGGCTCTGCAACTTCATGCCCCTTGGAAGAAGAGTGTATAGTTTCCAAAAGTGCAACATGAGGGCTTCTCTTTCTGTCCCATTGCTGTTACCACATGCACAGTGCACATTCTGGTAGCAGACATGCAGTACGTTACCAGCCCTGTTCTCCAGGCAAAATCCTGGTGATGGATGCATCTTGAAAGTGCACATAGGGATGTCATCCCCGCACTGAAATTAATACAGTGGCTAACATTAGAAAACAGCTTGTATTTTGTAGGTTTTTGATTGACCTCTGAGTGGAAGGGGAAGTAAAGAGGCTTCACCTCTATATTCATCAGCACAAGGCCAATAAATTATGAAATTTTGACTAGCACACCAATACTTACTATGTTTTATGTTGAAATCTGAATAAAGTAAAGCTTTCGAGAAGAAACTAGAATCATATTTCTCCACCTGTGCAGAGTGATGCCCGAAATGAGAAACATAGCTATGAGATTTAGTGCAGCAAGAAATCCCTTGGGACAAAGACATGACTTTACAAAGATGAAGAAGTTTGCCCACAGTTTTACAGAAAAATAAGTTCAACCTTAAGTTGACACTTTCCCACAGAAGTTTAGAAATCCTGTGTTCTTAGTTTGAAACAACATGGTTTGAAATGAGAATGATAGTGCTTAATTAGTGACCAACTGACGTGATTTTTAAAGTTGGTTGTTATTCTTCGAAAGGACTAAGCTGGGCTGAATGGAGGAGGATGGGTTGATGAAGAACTATGACATCTTCCTGGACATGCAGAGTGGTCTGTATTTTGTGAGATATTTCAGTTGTGCTCGGCCACTTGTGCCCATCTTACTCAGGAGTCAGCTGAAAAGTTTGTGCATCTCAGAGAACCCATCAGACGTAGCCATCAGGTCTCCAGTTCTCATACCCTCCTCATGAAAATTGGCATAGCATAATGCCTAATGGCTCAAAGACACACTGGGATGATAATTATTAGCAACAGAACACGATCTCTACAAAGTAATTTTGGTCAGATATAAAAGGATTATTTGATTTTATCATAGAGAGTTACGAACCAAATTACTTCTGATACAAAAGATGTTATTAGTGATCTCCGTGGCCTTCCTGACTCATTTAAAAATTATTTTCCAAATTTGAATAATGGAAAGTGAAACTATATAGATTTCCACTCCCCTTTCCCAAACTGCACAGATGAAAAGAGCCCTAATCCACATGTGTGTACCCAGAATAATGACTGATCCAGGCTTACTTTTAAGTCTGCACTTGCTGATGAGGTTGATAATGAGCTGACATGAATTAAAGTAAATAAAACTCAGGAGACCTATAACCTGGAACCTCTGTGTCTTGGAATTGAGGTCTTGATAATTGCTTAACTTACAACACCGTATCATTTTAAATGCTGAATTACAAACAATTTGAGAGAACGCTATGCTGTATCCCTGACATAATGGATGTGAAGTTTTACATGCAAAAACGAACGTGTCCCTGCCATAGGCTGGTTCAACTCAATTCTCTAAGTACCGCCATGCTGCCGCATAAAGCAGTGCCTTTGGGTGCACTCCAGCAGCACCCCCAGCCTCACCCCAGCCTTGTGAAGCTGCACATCCCATGTGTGAGCCCACCCAGCCCTGCTCCAGGCCCAGGGGCTGCAGGCAGCCAAGCCTTGAGCTCCCACACCTTGGCTGGGGAGGGACAGCCGGCAGGCCCTTGGCCCAGACACCTGATGCTGGAAAACAAACTGGGTTCACCAGTGTGTCAGTGACCCTCAGGAGGAGCAGGGGCAGCTTCCTTTCAGTTCTTCGGGGTCATCATTAATAACAGATGGAATAAATCTAGGGCTGAGGCAGGGCTGTTCGCTAGCAGGGCCTTTGCAAGCATAATTCCATGTGGATGCTCACAGGCTGTCATGCACTGCTGCCCTTGTCCATGGCATGGCCAGAGCCAGCACATGTTTTGTCATGCTTGAACTTGCCGTAGATGAAGCTCTGAAAGCAAGTTACCCACCTTTTTACCACAAAAACCATCACCCACCCTCCATCTTTTCCTCTGCCCTTTCTCAGGGACTCCTGTTGCAAGCCTTTGGCTCTCACCCCTGCAGAGCTGGTGACCTGTAAGGGACAGCAGCTATTGTCTGCATGACAAGCTTTGCATTTCAGAGCCGAAGCACACTGCCCACAGGTGCACTTAGCTAACTGTTAATCAGTTGTTTTTCCATTATTCTTATTTGTTTACCTGGTGTGAAAACCTAGTATCTCAGTACAATTACCTGGCATGCATTGGATACTTAATACGTGCTGCTCATAAATCATTGAGGAGAACGTCTTTCCCTTCAGCCTGTCCTACTGAAACGATGGCTGCATTTAGAGGTTACCTGTGAAAGTTCGGTGCAGTTTTGTAATTAAATCTCAATTGTGAGGGTCAAATGTTATATACTGAATGATGAAGAATGCATGAGCATTAATTTACAAGTTAAGAGGGATCTACCCTTTAACCAAAGTTTCTATTTTTCTTAACTTTTTATATCCCTTTGTTTCCATCCATGTGATAAAATTGCAGTGTTGTAGTATTTCAGGTGCAATATTTTGGGATGGAAGAGTTGGACCCCTGATTCCTCCTACTCTTTCTCAACACTTCCAGCCAAGATTTACAGTCATAATCTCACTGAAACACCCTGAGATAAGAATCACAGTCTGGTTAAGGCACTAAGCCTATAATCACAGCCTAATTTTAGTGCTATATACATATTATTCCCTCACTGAAACCGATGATACCTTTTGTGTAAACAGATAAATTGATACACTGTGAAGGATGCACTGGAAGCTCCTACTCTGCATTCCACCTCCCCTTACCTGTCCCTGTAAAACAAGGGGAAAAGACGTCCCTTTTAGCCTCACTCCCCTGGGCTGGTTTGTTGGAGGGCATTTTTCAGTTTTGCTCTGTGCATCCCCCGTGGGTTTTAAGAAAAGGTTTAGTTGCATGTAATTTCACCTGTAAAATCAAAGGAAATTTGCTGGGAACAGAAATCTTACATCTTTACATACAAAATTGTTACGTTATGTGATTTAGCTTTCACACTGAGAAAAACAACTATTTAAAAACAAGAGCTAGAATAATTGCATTTCACAAGGGTAATGTTATATTACAGTGATCTCTGCAGTTCGTATCACCGCTGTACTTACCTCTACCCTTCACTGTAGCTGTAAATATATCAGTGTTTCTGTTCAGTTCTCAGATGCTAAATAGGAAGAGTGCTTTTGGATTTTGAAAAGAGCAAGTTTTAATGGGAGAGGGCATTTTTTAACTGGCTGGGAGCCTGCCTGTCTCCAAGATGAGGTGCATAAACCATTCTCATTCACATGCCTGCATTCACAAAATGTGAACAGACGGTTTCTTTTCGATAGACTGATGACTGCTTGCTAGGTTGGCACCTTTTGTGCAGCATAATAGGAAACACATCTGCAGTGCCCTTCTCAAATACAGCAAAGGCAGCTGTTAGAATTACGCTTTTTCTGCTTTAAAGCCATCAACTGGTTGCAAGGCTTACAAATATTGTTACAGAGTAATCTTCCTCAATTCCTGCTTCCAGACCACCAAACTCAACAAAACGCCTTGTCCAGGCATGCTGCCAATGCATCTGAACGAGAGCCTCGGCTGCAATGAAGCGCAGTGATATGACACTAGCACGGCCATTATGGTCCAAGTATCAGCTATTTTTCAACCCCTCTGAAATAAGTTTTCCATTAGCCAAAAAAAGGTACAATCTGATGCACAAGGAGTTGGAACAAAATCTTTCTCTTTGTCCACATGAGGGGTTTGCCTTGGATTTTATTTGGGGAGCGGGGTTGGGTGTGAGGATGGGTAGTACTCTACATATTCCTTATACTTTTGCATATGTACATTCATAACATTTACTGTAGCCAGGATCGTAGACAAGCAATGAATTAACATAACTGCTTGTAAAGCTGTTGTGAAATATGTTTTTGTATACAAAAATCTATCTGAGATCAAAGTTGCAGCATCAAGTCCTATAAGGCTGCCAGTTGGAAACCTGCTTGTTAAAGAAGAAAGAAACAGCTAGCAATACTGCATTTAAAGAGAAACGCAGCATCCAAGTGAGCAAAGCAGGTATAAACTCCCTTGCTGTGAACCGCAGATCTAATCTACCTACCCATTTATAGGATATTGCACTTGCCACATTTAAGCACCTTATAAAGATAATCACAGCCATAAAATAGGCACATGCATGTGGTCTGTTAATCCACACAGTTCCCTTCTCCTTTTATTCCAGCTCCAGAATACCTGCAATAATACGTGTATGCCATCAGGATACAAGGCTATACGCTGGCATATTGGAGCAGAGGATGCTTTCTTGTTATGATGAAAGTGGGAAATATCTACATTAATTTTATATTTGTGTGTGCTTCTGCTCTGCTGCTTGCTATCTGGTTTCAAAGCGTCGGCTGCTATCTGGGTTCACCACACATTGCAGGAAATCTTGTGTGGATTTGGAGGGCTCTGTGGCCTATATCCATCCCAGAACCTCAATGTTAAGGCTGAGAGAAGAAGTCCTGACCAAAATGGGGGTGACAACCTCTGTTTTGAGGCAGGACCATGTCCCTCCAGCTAGAGCGCCTCAGGAAAATGATTGGGCAGGGAGAGACTTGGAGTCGAGAAAGGTGGACCAAGCTCTCAGTAATAGAACCATCAGTAAACAACCTCTGTATCTCCAGTGTGGGGTGTTCTGAGCTTAAGACACATATCCCTTGAGGAAAATCATCCATATAAAGGAATACTGGGGGAGAGCAACCTGCTGGTGTTTGACTGCTTCACCAACAAATGGATAAGGTGTAGTCTGCCAGGGGTCCAATCATTTTCCTATTAAAGTTTGTAAAAATTTTTGCAGAGTTGTTAAAAATAAAAATAAAAAAAATTGAAGATTGTAAAAGCTGCAGTGAATTAGAGAGAGTCACCATTGTATATAGCACTAGACAAAAAAAGAATTCCCATATGAAAAGAAGAAAAAAGATGAGAAGGTAAATAAGCACATATTAAACTGCAGACACTGAGAGTTGCAGGGTAGGAGTAACATTTTCCAAGAGGAAAATTAAATCCATATGAGTTCCCAGGAGAAATGCTATCTTCCTGCAGCAGAAGCAGTGCTGATCCCACCACCTGAAGGGTGTTCAGGGCACCCTGCTCACCCCAAAGGAGCTCTGACAAAGCCCTGCCTTGTACAGTCCCTTCCATTCTATGCCATTCTATGATTCCATCTTTCAATGAAGACTTTAAGCCAGCGCTGGCTGTCCCTGCTTGCCACCTCCAAAAACCACGCTGTGGAGTGGAGGAAAATGCTTGAGTGCTTGTCTCACCCAGACCATCTTGCAAGTCACCTAGACACAAGATGCCCTGACAACGAGTTTTGGTGCAGCTAGGGCCATGGCCACACTGATCTGCCTGCAGAAGCCAAAAATTAGGTCTCCCCACATAAAATGGAGAAGCCAGAAACTTGGGAAAGCTATGGGCAAAGCAAACCTTTCAGCATCACTAAGAGGGCCAAATCTCAGGGTGCTCAGTATCTGGGATTCACATTGCCATCCTCTGCAGCCCTGTCTGCTCGCAGCATGTCCTGCTGCCATGGGATCCTGGTGCTTCACAGGGGGCCATGGTGAAGCCAGCAGTGGCAGCCTGTGGTTAAACAGCTTAAAAAGAACATTAAAATCGCTTGTACCAAACCAAGTACACAAGATACAGGTAAGATACACGGATATGGTACCCCAGATATCAGTTTTCCATAGCACTGTTTGTTCCTCATTAGTAAACATTTTCTTTAAATTATCTCGGATACTCATTAAATATTATCAGCTACTTAGAACCAAAGGATAATTATGAGTTTAATGAAGCGTGTACCAGCTTGCTGAAGTCTAACGTTTGTTTCTCTGCTGGGACTCCATTTTACTTTGCACTTATCCTTCAGCAAAGCTACTCTACAAAGTCACTTTGGCAATAAGAAGTATTTAATTAGATTAATGAATTTTTATCACCTCTCCCAGGGATTAGGCTTGTTAAATCCTGGCGACCAAAGAACAACAGATTTTTTATTACTAAATGTTTAGGGATGCATTGGTTGTGTTGCGGTGGCAGTCCTCATAAGTCAGGCTGCTTTGGGCAGTTCTACCTTGTACATCCCTTGGTAGGAGAGGGATATTTGGCAGGGACAACCTGTGCCTTCCGCTAAATCACAGAAATCAAAATGCAGATGAGGGCGAGCAGACTGCAGACAGGATTTCCAGCTGCTGACTTTATTTCAAAGTTTTTTTAAGTGGCTCTGTGGGAGGATTAACGAAATCACTCATCACTGGGTCCTTTTAAAAACAATTAATTAATTAATTAATTAAACATTAAAAAAAAAAAAATTAAACTAAGGGAAGGCCAACAATCTGCATTTGACTTGGCTCAGTAGCTGAGAAGACAGCTACTGTCTGAGCTAAGGAAATGTTGGAATATGCAGTCTTCTGGTGGCTGTTTGTCACTGTGTCCATCACAGCCCCGAACACTGGCTGCAGGTGTGGCAAGAAGAGCACGGCCCCTCAGTGCTGAAACCACTGAATGCTGTGCTTATTCACAGAATCACAGAATCACAGAATTGCCAGGGTTGGAAGGGACCTCAAGGATCATGAATCTCCAACCCCCCTGCCACATGCAGGGCCACCAACCATTCCACCTAATGCTAGACCAATCTGCCTGTAAAAGTTAAGGTGGCATCAGGGTTTCCCTCCTAAACCAAGCCCTGCAGAGGTCCTGCTGGCTTCCCTACAGTGAAATAACCAGCCAGGCAGCAGCTTGGAGACCCTGCAGGAAGGGGGAACAGCAGCGGCAAGAGAGATGGCAATAGCATCAAGTTTAAATGATGGCTGTGATGCAATAGGAAAGGGAAAACACAGTGTTGATGCAAACAGATGGCTTTGCAAGAATTGTGCCCTTGTGACTATGGCCTAGTGCACGCACTATGCAATGCTCTGACATATGGTCTGATTTTCAGGTGATCCTGTGTGGACACAGTGGTTGGACTCAGTGATCCTTGTTAGTCCTTTCCAACTCAGGGTATTCTATGATTCTGTGCAGCCCAGTTTGGGAGGCTGCATGGGGGTCTCTTTGTGTGTGATATGCAAAGCCCACAGCTGAACCCATGAGAGCAGCACAGGGTCACCAGCACACACAGGGGAGGCTCAGGCAATTCCCCAGGTGCTTGGATGTGACAGTGCAGCTGGCAGCCTGCACCCCGCCTTAACCACTAATGTCTGCATATTTTTACATCCATCTGTCTGCAATAATCTGTCCCCCAGGACCAGGAGGAAGAAAGAATAATTAAGTTGTTCGCTAGGGGAAGAGGATGGCTTTGACCAGTGAAAGTAACCTGGTTACGTAGCTCATCTCACAGAAAGCACACATCCATGGGCCACTGATGATGCATATACACAGCAGTTTGAATGGGTTAATGAAGGTAGCTCTGTGCTGGTGATGGTAGAGGAGAAAGAGTGAGTTAGGCAGTAGCACAAAAGTTTATCTGTATTCTGCAGACTGAATCTGAGTAAAAAAAGCCACCTTCCTCAGAAACCTTTGCCCAAGAATGAATTGGATTCTCCACCATGTGTTTAAGAGTCCTATAGAACCTGCATGTAAGACATGCTCACTGAGCCTCCCGGGATGATGGATCCAAAGACGAAAAAGAAGAGGAGAACTGGAGTGGATGGGAGAAAAGAAAAAAAGCACAATATGAGTAAAAAACTGAGGCTGTAAATGAAGCTTACTGATTATATGCATAAAGGACAATGAAAAAAGGCAAAAGTAGCATAGTAAAAATAATTCACGGCATCAGCATGTATACTTACACTGAAAATCTCAAGACAATGCAATAGGATTCTTCCTTTGAAAAATCTGTCTTGAAGTGTATTGAGAGATGCATTTTCCAGTAATCATCACATTAAAATCCAACATGGATGGTGTCACAGCAGAGACGGGAAGAAACACAGAGGAGAAGGATGATTAGGATCCCCTCCAACTCCCAGCTGTGGCAGGATATGTTTTCACAGCAAAACAGCTGTTTAAATCACCTGACCTTCTCATTGTCTGACAGAGGATATTAAATATTTTCTGACAGAGCGCATTTATGGTTTCAGGTTATGCAAGGGGAAGTTTAGATTGGATATCTGGAAGAATTTCTTCTCAGAGAGGGTGGTCAAGCTGCCCAGGCCAGTGGTGGAGTCCTCATCCCTGGAGATACTTAAAAGACGTGTGAATGTAATACTAAGGGACACGTTTTAGTAGTAGTGGAACTTAGTAGATGAGGTTGATGGTTGGACTTGTGGGACACTATGGTGTTATGCTGCACCACCAAGCAGGCTACATGTTGCACAAAGTATTTCACATCAAGACACTGAAAGGGTTGGAAGAGGCTGCCCTGTTCAGACTTTACAAATTTTTGGACAGGCTTTGACAAATATGTGCATATCAATTCAACATTGCCAGCCTCTGTTTTAGCACTGAAGTAGTCCCAGCGTTACCAATCTTCCTGTTAATCTGCTAGTTCAAAGGTAGAGAGGCGTGATGGGTGTATCCTCACAGAATCATAGAATGGCTTTGGCTGGAAGGAATCTTAAAGTTCCAAGCCCCCTGCTGTTGCAGAGTTGCCACTCACCAGATCAGGCTGCCCAGGGTCCCATCCAACTGGGCATGCACTGCTTCCCTCTGCATTCTGTGCCAGTACCTCACCATCCCCTTAGAATAATTTCTTTCTAACATACAATCTAAATCTCTTATCTTCTACTTTAAAGCTGTTACCCCTTGTCCTGTCACTACATACCCTGCTAAAAATCTCTCCACAATTTTCCTCTAGACTCCCTGTATGTGCTGAAAGGATGCAATGAGGTCTCCCCAGAGCCTCCTCTTCTCCATTCTGAGCAACCTCAGCTCCCTCAGCCCTTCTCCATTGGAGAAGTGCTCCAGCACAATATTATCAAGGTATCTTTCTTATTGCAGGTAGGTTTTAGCTTAATTTTACATTACACTACATTTATTTTATCTGTTACAATTAGGCTACTTCTTCAAAGGCCCTAGAAAAGGTGGCTGAAGGTGATGCATGGGGTGAACAGGCTTTAGATGCAGACCATTCCTACTCTCCAGCCCTGATCAGAGCTGCTGGGAATGCAATGAGAGAGACAGCAGCACCCGCGTCCATTGACGTTGGCAGAGATTTGAAAGTAAGAGAAAATGAAGGTAAAGCTATAATCTAATTTTGAAAAATGAGGATTAAAGGTTCCATTACTCATGCTGTTTCCACTGTACACATGGAGGTAACAATATGTGATTTTGCTGGATAAAAATACAGGCCCCATGCAAAGCTGGCATGGTGCACATAAATCCCTACTGCGTTTGTAATGAGTGAAGGTTAGACTCATGCAGATGTGTGACTGTAAGCCGTTTTTGTATTCCAGCGGGCATAATAGAGAGAGATTGTCCCTCGACTTGCTGGTAAGGCTAGCTGTTCTGTGCCATGTTACAACAACAACTACAAGCTCTCTAGGAGGGCAGTGTGGCTCTGTGCCACATTGCCCTGCTTATCGCCTCCTAATTCACAAATTGGGTGCCAGTGGGTGGCTCCCACCTGGGGTGCTCTGTGCTTTCTTTCCCATGAGGCTGCTTTAATTTGAGATGTTTGATAATCATCTATTTTTAACAGGACTAGTATGAAGCATGAAGACTGTGGTTCATAATTTCTCAGTAGTCAGAGAGGACAGCCTGGAGCAAGGCTGAGCATGCAGCTTAAACTAGGGGATAACAGAGCCAGGGACACTGGTGTGTGAGGGAAGGATTTCCCTGCTGACCCACATTTCACCTTACATATGGGCAAGGAGTTCATCATCTGTTTATGTAGGTTAGTGAGAAAGGAGAAGGTGGAGGCAGCAGCAACAAGCTAGCTGAAGGGTGAGTGAGAGATGCCTTGGAGAAGTAGGAGGAAAAGCTGCTGTGGGATACCTGCTGCTCAGGTGGAAATTCCTGCTCACCACTGAGCAGGGATGGCTGTCTGGGAAACATAAGCACAGACATGGGGAGTTTTGAGAAAAGTTGGAAATGAAGAATTGGCTGTAGAAGGGACAGCATGGCAACAAGCCAGCAAGGAAAGGGAGTGCAGCAGGCAGCCTTGTAGGGGAATTAGCAAGAGTCACAGAACAGAATCATAGGATCACAGACCATTAAGGTTGGAAAATACCTCTAAGATCATCTAGTGCAACCTCCAATCCACAACCACTGTGCCCACTAAACATGGCTGTCAGTGCCACGTCTACAAGTTTCTTGAATACATCCAATGACAGTGACTCCATCACCTCTCTGAGCAGCCTGTTCCATGCATGGTGTGATGTGGGAAATGAGTGTCTGTGTCTCTGTGTGCACTGGGAAGAGGCTTGCAGGGCTCTCAGGAGGACACATGCACAAGCACGATGCAAAAGCAGAAAAAATGCACAGGGAATTATGCAGCATTTTGAGCCACAGTATATTCCTTCTTGTGTCACCTGGGGACGTGCATGTAGAGGTTGCTGAAATTAACTGCTTTTTTACATTTCACTCTTTTACTTAGCTTCCTCTCCAAATATCTATAGTTGTACATGTAGCACTGATGTTTCATGATGGTTTGCAGCAATCTCTTGCCTCAAAACATCACATCTTCTGCATTAACATTTTTCTGTTCTATCATTACTCAAGCCACTGTGCAGATAAAGCATTTGTAATTTCCCAGAAGAAAAGGCTGTTTTAGGGTGAGGCGTTGACAGTTTACCTATATATGCACCACCAAGAATCTCCTAAGAAGATTTCCTGGGTGACTACACTTTGGCCTTCAAGTGTTTCTATTATGGCTTTACTGCTGTGGGATTTTCTCACTTCTGTGTCTCATTGCACTCACAGTCCCCAGAAGATACACAAGGAGGAGCACACCCACCAGTGCTGAACAGAAAATGTCTGGCAGGCAGGGACCCCAGAAGTTGAGTCAGAGGAAGCAGATCCCAGGTGCTGGGGTGGAAGGGACGCACAGTAGCATTTTATAGTTCCATAACAAACAATTCATTGTGCAAAGAAAAATCGTATCGATAACGTATCTCTAACCTGAGGGCAAAGCGTATCCAAAACAAGTAGGCATTTATTTCTGTAAATGTACCCATTATATATTGAACACATTAGCATATTGAATGATGTATAAAAAGAAACAGCACTTGTTCCCCAGAGGTTATCATTTAAATTATAAATACATTACAGTATCAGAAGGGCATTGAAACCAGCTGTGCTCTAGTTTGCTGGTGCCACACCGGCTTTCCCCCAGCACTGAGGGACATCCAAGTCCCAGTGTCACCACAGGGGAGCTGGAGTTTCACTGATGCACCGCTGCAATGTTTCATGCTATCTCACTCTCTGTGGTGAGAGGAGTCAGCTTAAGTGCTTATTCTTAACTACAACAATACTACGGCCCATAAGAAAATGTTCAAGAAAATGAGGGATATTTTTTGTAAACAAGGGTCTTTGGATTTCCTTTTTTTCTAAGGGGGAATCTCCTGATTCATTAAAATTTGTGTGTTCCATTCTTCCTGAAAGCTATGATGTCTAAAAATCCCTTTTGTTGGTGGTTTTCTTTTTTTTTTTAAATTGATTGATTAATGCTGAGACATCTGCATTAGTACAGCACAAATATTTGGACTCTGAAAAAGAAATTTATGGCTTTTTTTAACCCATTGATGGAGAATCTTACATTATCAACACCAGTTTAAAATTATGAGTAATAATAAATCAGTAATTTGCATTTTAGGGCATTAACTTGAGAAGTCCAAGTTGACAGCTATCTTCCATTTATTAAAAAATTAAATGCTGCCTCTAAAGGCATCATATTCTTTCTCAACATCTCTGAAAGCTATTTTCAACTACTTTAAACATTTAAGATGTAAGTTGTTTTTCTCCACTTTCCTGCTGCTATACGAACTAACACAGATCATCTCACATCATTTAAATGGTTCTTAAAGCAGGCACAGAAAGCAGAAGTCACTCACACTGTTTTTGCCTGCCTCTGACCTTTGTATTTTCCCCTCAGCAGATAGAGATTTTACTTCCACTTTTGGAGCCATCTTAGGGCTTATTAGGCATCAGATGTCCCACAAGAACAAATTCATAGAATGATAGAATCATTAAGATTGGAAAAGACCTCTAAAAAAGAAAAAGATTACCTAGTCTAACAATCAACCCACTCCCACCATACCCACTAACCATAACCCTCAGTGCCACATCCATACAGTTCTCGAACACCTCCAGGGACAGTGACCCCACTATCTTTCTGGGCAGCCTGTTCCAGTGCATTCAACCTGAATTACTCTGACAGAGTTAAATGCAGTAAGTTGGTGTTAAGAGTTATGCATCTGCATGTAGCATTTCCATATATTTTTACATGCTATGGGATTTGAGTTTTCTCTGTTTGACCAGTCTTTTAGTGAGATCCCTCCTTTTTGTGCAGTCACCTGAAGGAACGACAGATCTCTGGGTTACACCTTCAAAAGTAGCTTGAGTGTCTTCTCAGTAATCAAAGTCAGTCAGCTATTTTAGCACCGTCTTCATTTTCACAAAATATTTAACTTACTGCTTGAGATTCCCACCAGAGAGAGCACAACAGATGCAGGGATTTCACAGAATCATAGAATGGCTTGGGTTGGAAGGGACCTCAAAGATCATCAAAGTTTAAAGCTCCTGCCATAGGCAGGGTTGCCATCCACCAGCTCAGGCTGCCCAGGGCCTCATCCAACCTGGCCTTGAATGCCCCCAGGGATGGGGTATCCACAGTTTCTCTGGGCAGCCTGTGCCAGTGCCTCACCACTCTCTGACTATTGATTTCCCCCTGACTACTAATCTATGTCTTCCCTCTTTTAAATTAAAACCATTCCCGCTTGTCCTATCACTCTGCCCATGTAAAAAGTTGATTTCCTTCCTGCTTATAAGCTCCCTTTAACCTGCTGTGCTCCTAGCCATCCGGTTTGGGATGTTCTGCTCTTAGCCCTGCCCTGGGCACAGCCGTGCCAGCCAGGCTGCACGCTGCTCTGCTGTGGGAACACTCAACATTTCCTCACCAGCACCGTGCCTGTTCCAGGGAGATACACAAGATAACCATCATCAAGCCTGTCAGTCTAGCAAGCAGCACTAACAAGAAATTCAGAAAACAACCAGTTTGGGTGCTTTCCTCCAGTTCCCAAATGAAAAGATCTAATGTTTTTTAAACACCAATTTTTAATAAAGAATAATCTGTGGTGCCAGGACAAAGCTGCTTTTAGACTCACGCGTGTTTACTGCATATACTGTGAGGCCTGTGAAGATTTATGCAGTGATCAACTGCTTCAGCATCCTGAATCATTCCAGAGACAGATTGTCTGTAAATAGAAGACCTTGAGGGAGAAAAAAACGTAGGCAGAAAATTGCAGTTGCTCTAACAAGCGAAAACCCTTAAAATGGGGGATGATCTTCCATCCTCAAAAGCATTTAAAAGAAAAGATGTCAGTCTTAAAAAGACATACCCAAAATGCAAGAAAAATGAGAGGAAAAGCATGCAGCACAAAGCAAGCTGTGATAAACCCCAAGCTGCCAAGAGCAGCCTTCATCCTCACAATCCTCCTGATGGTGTGTGGGCAGTGTGAGGGCAGGCGAACAATTTTGCTTGTGGGACTCACACACAGGTGCACCTCCTTCACACACAGCCATCTCCAGGGAGCTCAGACCTTGGAGGTGCAGGAGAAAGCAGGAGAAACCCCTCTGCTTCCAGATTTCCAGGGTAGATTTTGTTAGCTTGAAGGAATTGATTTCAGGCAGATGTGGAAGAGTCAAAAGTACTACTTCAACATGCAGAAGGCTTTTAAGAAGAAAAAGAATTAAGAGTTACATTTGCAGAGGGATCTCAGATCCACCTGCGCTGGCAGTGTTAGAGAAGCCCATCTGCAAGAGGAATTTTAAAGTGGGCATAGCAAGAAGCAGTGTCCTGGTAACAACACCTAACATTGGCACTGGAAATACATGGCAGAGCCTCAGTGCTATGAAGAATAAGGCCTTTAACCTCACGTGGAACTTAGGCCTTCCATATACAGATGTCTTCCGAATTTTCCTGGCACCAAGAGCTGACCCACTGTCTTTACTTTCAAACAGAATTTATAAAGCCTGCACCATACTTCAGCCTTGAGTTTGGGCTGACATTTGTCTCCTTCCCCAGATGAGTTGCCTGGTTACATTTCAAGCAGAATTCTGAAAGTATACAAATGCACTTCTAAAACTGATAATCATCTTCAAGGGGGGAAGGCTTATATCCTGTTTTTGCTGATGTGAAGGGCTCCAGGCACCCTGATTTAAAAAAATGATCTGACAAGAAGTGAAGACTCAAATGCTCCTTGACACATATACATCTGACACCTCAGATAATCAGCATAGTTTCGTAGAATTAACTGAAACCCCATCTTCATCCCCCTCCCCACACTTGTCATCTCACAGCAGAAAACATGCTGAATAACAGTGCATCGCACCACAGCTCTGCTTTTATTATATTTTCAGTCCAGAAATTTAAAAAAAAAAAAAATCCTTTTTTCTCACTGTTTCCTTTCCAACAACATAAATATTCCTCCCTTGATGCCCTATCGAATGTTTAAAAATGTTCTGCTGTTAGGTTTTAAAAGCAGCACATGAACCCAGGGAAGGAAAAATGGAAAAAGAGAAGACAAAATGGAAATGCTTGAGCTCAGCTTTTAAACAGAGAAGCCCAACCTGGGCCCCAGTACTCCAGAATTGGAAGCACCATCCTGCCTTCCCTTTTCACTGGCTTCAGCTGCATCTGTGTATGGTGGGTGGGAGTGAAAAGCATGAGAGATGTTGGGCCCATCTTCCTTAAAAAATCTGTATCTAGTTGTGAGAGATTTTGCTCTTAGAAGGGAATCTATATGACATGTAACTAAGTCGTGTGAAAGCACAGGGATTTGGAAAGGAGCATATCATAGCATAGTGGTGTGCTCCCCTCCTTATTTGAAGTATTTTTGCAACACCTACATTTACAAGATCCCTTCTTTATTCTCATCCTCTTTGATCTATCCAGTTCCTTTGATGCGAGTGATCAATCCCCATCTCTTTCCTCCCAAGACTTTCAGAGAGCCTGTGCCCTACTCTCTTGACTTCAGTCTATATGCCCCGCATCTAGTAGTTTGCCTTCCTCCTCCATCCTCCTACTGCTCCTCCTACTGGCCAAATTTCCCAAAGTCTTTTTTCTTAACTACTTTCTTGTCTCTTAACAGCGTTATCCTTAGGTGGCTTCCACAGAGACAAATAACCTGCAGTCCTTTCTCAGTACTGCCCAGATCTGCTCAGTTTCTGAGGAACAGTGATGTGCCTGCTATGATTTTGTTATCTGCACTTTTAAATCGCTACATAGCTTGACTAGAAATAAACAGATACTATTTTGGGAGTCAGATCTGATGCAGGAGGTAAAAGGGGAGCTCTATATGGTGTGATCCACAGTACATTATTTTCATTCTTTCATCTCCATTTCAAATAATGCACCCCCAAACCTGAATTTCTTCATATTCTTTGGCACTACTGCTTTTCTTGATAACTGATATTGCTTCTTGTAGTCTTATGTCAATCTGTTCCTCTGCACCTTCTGCCCCCTTGTTCTATACATTACGATCCAGAGCAGGAACTCTCCTTTCTCTTCAGTGCTTTTTTAACCCAGGAACAGCCTGTCCCAGGCCATGCCCAAGCTTCCCAGCCACTCAGATCAGGACAGTGAAAAACTGTAGAAGAAAGGTTTGGATTTCAAGATGTATTTAGTAAAACACTTTTTTTCTTCTAGCAGTGGTCTGTCAGTGACCTCTGAAGGGTGAAGTCTTTACCCAGGTGCTGATTATCTCTCCCCTCCCTGGAGGTAGCTTTTTTATCAGCCTTCCATTTTCTCACCCCAAACCAAATCGAACTCCATTTATTTCTCAGACTTTGCTTTGGCTCAAAAAGATTTGATTTTTGAAAGAAGTTAGCATCTCTTTAATAAGACTGGAAGAATTTCAGCCCATGTTATATTTTGTCTGTTTATCTGAGGTCTCTGAGCAACCATGGTTTCCATCAACTGCAAATGTGCATGCTCAGCAACTTTGGAGAAAAGTAGGTCACTAAATTCAATAAATTTCATCTGAAAAACTGATATAAAACTGTTCTCTTTAAAAATCCCCAGTAGTTTTTGCTTCTAACAGGTTAGATGTACATGAAAGCATGGTCTCTTCCCTCATGCCTTAGAGTTGCAAGTGCCAACACCAAGAGGTGCACATAACTGGGGCAAGGAAGACAATGTGGGATTGATGCATTTGTAGGCTTGGCAAGAAAAGCGAAATAGAACCACAGCTCTAAAAGGGCAGAAAATATATGGTGATTAGATAGGATATCTTACCAGCCTTAAAGCAGCCACAGATAAAGGATTTGCAATCTAGCCTCATTATATTAATGTTGGGAATATTTAGTAAAAGTACTGGTGTCCAATTATACACATTATTGCAGGAATATTGCTTTTAATGCTGTTAAAGCTTGGGTTTATTATTCTAGGCAAACAGAGTAGCTGCAATAGTTAAGTACAAACAGTGGCCATTTCAACCTTTGTTTTATCACTTTTTACCATTATATTCCAGGCACTGTTTTCTGATCTTGGTTCCGTGCTCACCTTGGGCAAAGCATTTCAGTCAGCCCATTACAGTAATCATGAAGAGGGTTCATTTCAATAATGGGATACAAAATATATCTATAATGATGCAGCTGTCTTCAATATTTTTAATCTATGTACTTAAATATATAATTCTACATGTAATTTTGTGTGTTTGCATGTAATTGTCCATCTATTTTAAGGACTGTGTTGGGCTCTTTGCTTTTACAATGTTTCTCAACTTCCTGACATTCGAAATTACCCGGTATTTTATAGTAAAGAGAAGATACGGACACAGAAACTTTTCTAAATAACAAAGGTTTCCTCTCACAGGTAAAAGACTCCCATACATGGATAAAGGTCACTTCCTTGTCCAGGCAGTTCAGTGCCAGCCAGGGGCACAGCTGCCTGAGCAGCACGCAGCATGCAGTGCAGAAACACCCTCAGTCGTGTGAGATTTATACTGAGATCGATGGCTTCAGCATCCCAAATGACTCTGGAGACAGTTTGTTAAGAAAAGGCCTTAGGGAGTGGAAAACAGGAGGGGGAAGTGGATTCACAGTTAAAGAAGAATAGGCACAAGGCAACTTAAAGGTGAAAATTCAGATCCTCTTCTGAATTTCCTAAAAGCTGGAGGCAGCTGAAACCAGGGTTTTGCCGTGGGCCCAGAACTGATGCACAAGTCAATCAGGCTCCTCTATGAAACCTCTCTACATCCGCAAGGCACCATCAATCAAAAGGTGCAATCAGCCTTCCCCGTTCCAGTCCCCGCATTGCTATTCCTGACACTCTGCTGGAGGGGAGCGGGCAGCACAATGAGCTCTCACTGCAAAGCAACCGCGGCGCTCTGCGTCAGGGGCACCAAGAGCCCCTGCCTGCGAGCTGAGTTTCGCAGTGTGTCATCACTGCTTCTGTCAGGGTGTCTGTGGCTGCTGGGTCAGCGCCTGCTCTGTGCTCACACACGGATATTCCTACCTCATCCGACTGTCAACATTTCCTTGTCATTTCTGGAAGAGCCTTACCAAACATGCCCTAAAACTTCACAAGGAATCTGCGGGCGATCCTGCCTCCCCTTGCTCAGCTGCTGGGTGCACCAGGGGCCACGTGTGCGCAGGGCAGAGGGATGTGGCTGTGGACAGGAATCCTGGCATTCCTCTCACACGTCTCAGACAAGCAGAAATCAGGACTCCTGCACTAAATCCACCCCCTTGGCCCACCCAGGCACATCGCAGAGTTTAATGTCAAGGTTTCCTCCACAAACGCTAACTCTCAACCCACACATCAGTGGCATCTCCCTGCTGGCATGGTTTGGAATGCACACTGCCAAATGCAGCCTTTCAGCAGAGAGCACTGCAGTGAAAGCAGACAGACCTCTGAAATTTCTTTCTCTTCTCTTCCTTTTTTTTTTTCTTTTTTTTTTCTTTTGTTTTGTTTTGTTATAAAAACCTTGCATAAGAGTTACTGCATATTTTGCAGTGCCAGGGTACATATCACTCACAGCCACACATATGGAGGTTATGTGAGTGTCACCGTGAGAACGTATCCCTTTAAGAATTGTTCTAATTAGTGACTTGAGCTTTCATTTAATTACAGTCCTTAACACACAACTTGGAATTACAGAGGTGGGTGTAATGTAATTAGGAAAAAAAAAAAAAAAAGGCACATTTATAGTCCCTTAAAATATATGTCACAGTTACGATGAGGTAGAGTGGCCAGGTTCACCTGGGAAGCAGGTCCCTGTGCCTGTATCTGGGGGCATGGGATATGAAGGAGGTGGGTAGTGGCCAACAGCTGCTCATTAGGGTCTGCATGGCTCCAGCAAGCTACCCACTGGTGGCCACATGGCAAACAAAACTGCTCACAATTAGCACTAACTGACATTCCCGTGGCCTGACTCCAAAGAGGGGTCAGGGAGTGGGTGAGTCTGGAGGATGAGTTCATGCTGGCAGGCAGGGGCTAGGGAAGGTATCTGTCACCACCTCCACCACCACATCACTGTCTGTGCATATGGAACTCACTGGCAATGTTTTGATGGTGCTGGTTCTGCTGGGAATGCCTCTGTCCCTCTCACACCATGCTCCCTAGGAATTTGCCCCCCTGCTCTGCACACACCAGCTTTGTAGGGAGCAGATGCAAGAGCCTTAGTTTGCTACCATCAGCCATCTTTCAGTTGTTTTTATTTTATTTAGAAATATTTCCACATTAAAAATGTGCAGTAAACTGACCAGCTGCCACCCCTTGATGCTTAATCCTCTCTAATCTGGTCTGGGAATGCGAAAATGTACAACTTAGATTTATTATGCAGTTCCAAAAACAATTGAATGTAACAAGTAAAAAGAGCAGCAAGCAACAGAAAAGAAAACAAACTCTTGGCTATTTATTTATCATTTGCTGAGGGCTTGCAGAACACGCTCACCACGCTGAGGTGACATCTACTGCTCCAGCCATGGCCTGAGAAATGTCTAACAGGGATAGTCCATGCAAAGGGATAGCCCCTGCCCCATAGCCCTCACAATCTTACAACAGCACAGTCCACAGGGACAGAATTAATTGTGAGTTTGGCTTTTATACCAGTTGGCTTGATTGACTTCATCTGAGGCCTCACAAAAGCAATAAGTCTTTCAAAGGGGCTCCCTATAAATTTATGGCTCATGAGGCAGGAAAAAAATCTCATGTAAATTATACCCTTTGAAAATGATCATGAGGTATGTAGATGGCCCAGGGGACCGGGAAGGAAGCCTGAAGTTTCATCTCTGGCTCATTTAGCATAGGTAAGTAGTAATAACTCATTGTTATTCTTTTAAAGTCATGTAAAAGCTTAGGAAAAACAAGTTGGTTTATCAGTCTGTTTACACCATGCCCAGTACCATTGCTGTCTCCAGCCAGATATCTAATGCAGTTACAATAATACAATAGAATTTTAGACAAAATACTTATTAAGAAAGACTACAGAACACAGATCTACTGTTACCCATGGAGACTAAGGGCTTTGGGATTATTTATAATTTATATAATGTTACGTGCAGGATTATATTTAAAAAACAAATGTTTCTTGAAGTAGACTGTTTTTGGGATTTTGACTGTATTATACAAATAATACAGTGTAGGAAGGGTATGTTGGGAAGAAAAGAAGCATTTTAAAAGGGCCAGATTCTGCACCTGGGATGGGGCAGCCTGGATACATGTACAGACTAGGGAGAGTCCCTTGTCCAGCAGAAGAGGCTGAAGGGAGGCCTTATACAGCTCCTCACGAGGAGAGCGAAGGGGCAGCAGTGATCTCAGCTCTCTGGTGACAGCCACAGGATCCAAGGGAGCTGTGTGGTGCTGTGGTAGGGGACAGTCAGGTTGTGCGTCAGGGAAAGGTTCTTCCCCAGAGGGTGTTGGGCACAGAACAGGCTCATCATGGCAATGGCCCTGAGCTGCTGGAGTTCAAGGAGCATTTGGACAACGCTCTCAGCCACAAGGTTTGAATTTTGAGTGGTGTTGTTTGCAGCCAAGAGTTGGACTCCTTAATCCTTATGGGTCCCTTGCAACTTGGGGTATTCTGTGATTCTACGGTTTGCTACACAAGCACCAGCTGGTCTCAGGATTAACTGGGCAGTCATGGTGGCAGAGCAACTCTCCCGTTTCTTCATGGATTGTCTCTCCTCCTTCTGTTAAGAAGTCACAGCCACACCTAGATATGTTCATGAAGTGACAACTAAGGAACTCTGACATATGAAGAATGATTGGGTGTGCTCCACACTGAGCCAAGGCTCATCTGGGGTCCCACCATACCAACAGTCTATCCTTCAGCAACCTCGAGTCATGGTTTTTAATCCAAACATCTAACCTTCTTGTGAGAGCCAAAACTCTTCTTCCCAGTATACAGCGCTTCTTTGTGGCAAAAATTAATACAGATTAAGCCTAGCCCTTCAGAGAAAGGACTTCACTCAGGATATGACTGCCTCATTTGTACAGAGGAGTGTTCCTGGCTAAGGCATCTCCAGAAAGTGAAGTACTCAATAAAATTCAGCTCAAAAAATACTTTCCAGTCAGCCATACCCCCTCATGTCTCAGCCTTAAGAAGCATTGAGTCTGCCCCCTGTAGTGGGCAAAGCTTTAAAAAAGCAATATAGAAACCCTACAGGGCAGGGTCCTCTCTCGATCATCTGCAAACTATCTTACAAAGTCATCAGTTCTTAACAAAGTGCAATACTAAGAGCATATTGTTTCACATGAGCTACTCATCATTTTCCACTTTGAAACAAGCAGATACAAGCTCTTCTGGAGAGGCATTTTATTTCTAGCAAAGGCAATCAGCTTGGAAAAAGTGACTGATTGCTATGGTGCTAGTTTGCATTTCATGTCACCTTGCTTTCAAGATCCCATTAATTACATTACATTAATTAATTAATCCTGATAGCACACCTGTTGTTAAGAATTATCCTATAGTTAGAGACACCAAAGAGAGCTATTAAAAGGCTTGCTTAGGCTCTGACTAAGGCTGGTGACACTAGTCTAGTTCTACACTGCGTCCACATCAGTTCTGGGTAAGCACATGCCCTTACTCTCCCCTTTTGAATTTTATCTGATATTTCTCAAATAAAGGTAGTATCAAAGGAAGAGCACAAATGAACTTGATCCTTACAAGGCTTCACACCTGCAATAAACCTACTGCAAAAAGGCAAAGAAGCCCTGGTTTTACAGGACGGTTTTACTACCAGATGCAGGGTGATACCACAGACTCTCTCTTCAAGCTGACATGGTGCAGACAGCCATAGCCAGCACTCTATCTGACAAGATGTATTGAGATTTCTCCTTCAGCAGGCTTTCTCCAGATATGGTCAGTGATGCCCAGATGACTCCAAAAGCCTCTCTGGGCTATGGCCAATCTCATCCTCTGTGTCATCAAACAATTCCTTCGCAAACAAACCCAGGAAACTCAAGTCCCCTTCCTACTCAGCTGGACACTGAGGGGTGTCCTTGCCTCTTGTAAACTTCCAACATCTGAGTTTTGCCTCTTTGCTTATTTCTCCTCTCCTCTCTTTGCCTCTTCTTTGTCTGTGAGGTGAGATTGGGTCAATTTTATTGCTTTTTCAAGGGAGGACAGAGGACCAGGGCATTGATGTTCAGGGGACCTAGTCATGACGTTCCCCTGTGCCACTCTCCCCATTCTCTCCAACAGCATTCAGAGTCACTCCAGTAATAGGATCTGGAGCACTTCAGAGAGAGTTAATTTGTGAAAGCAAACCGCATTGATTCAGGGTCGGTGTAGTAATAATTCTGTCATTCAGCTTCAGCTCCACACAGTCACAGTTCATTTTTAGTCTCCAAACAATAAATATAGATAAAATGAGCTTTGGCTTAAACAGTGTTTAGCAGGCGTGAGTTCCCAGAGAGCGACATGAAAGCAGGATTCATTGCTGCTGTTCCTTATGAGAATCAATATGAAATGCTGAATGAGTTAAGAAAAGCACAGCATAAAAACAAAGATTACTGTTAGAACAGAGGGCTCTTTGCATCGCTTGTGCTGTCTATCCACAATCCTTTTGTGTTGCTCTTTATCCTACTCTGGAATGAAATTAGCTTTCAGTCTTCTCTTTTTTTCTAAAAAAAAAAAAAAAAATTGATCTTATTTAAATCAGCCCCTTAGCAGGTTGGCTGAATTCTTGAAAGCCTAACGCAGCCTGCAGATGTCTGCCTGTGCAGCCACATGGCAGAACCAGGCTTCGGGGTCCCCAGAGCTTCGCGCGGGACTGGGAACTTCTTGGTGCTGGTTCCAGAAATCCATATCCCTTTCCAGTTCATTACAAACGCCTATTGTTTGCCATATTTATCTGCCATCACTGCTGTTTGTTAGCAAATGGAAAAAGAAATGCCAGGACTAAATTTCAGCCTGCCCTTAGAATAGTGGAGAGGGGCTACAGGAATTGAATGACAGATGGTCTTTGAATGATATACAGAACCTCTGCCCCTGGGCCTGCTTTGGAGTAGCTGTTTTGGATTGTTGCTCAGAAGAGTGGGAGGTTGTTGTGTGATATGTGATTATTCCATAATAATTTTAATTATTTTGCCTGTTTTCAAACAATAGTCTCAGCCTTTTTTAATTTTTACACTCACTGAGTTGTGACACGAGCATTCTTCCCTCTGTGTTAGCAGGGATTAAAATCAAACCCTGTATCCCTTCCCATTTTTCAAATAATCCATGTTTAAATAAATTACCTCAGTCTGGAAAAGTGAGTTACAGGGCATTCTCCTGACACGCACGGCACAGAGAAAGACGGGGGGTGGGGAAGGCTTTATTGTGTTTTGCAGGATGAGATTGTCACTGTAACAAGTTTCGCGAGGAGGCTGCTCTTTAACTCCTCTTCCTCAGCACAGAGAACACAGCTCGGGGAGCCTCATTTACATGCATATGGGTATCTGATTGGATCTGTTCAAAGGTACAGTAGGAGTCAGTCAGATTGCATATGATGTGCATATCAATGAAGTTCCCAAAGTGGGGTGTGATGCTTCATGAGAGACGGGGAAAATATGCTGTCTCTGCTTCATCCAAAGTCCAATGGAAACTTGAGGATTTTTTTCCGCTGCCTTGAGATAAGCAGTAGTACAAGCCTAAAAAATATGTATATGTATGTACATATATATGCGTATGTGTACGTTTCCCCATTTTCAGAGTTTGCATGTTGGACCAAACACAGCTCCTCATTGAAACTGCAGCATGCAGTAAGGCAGTGGGGCCATCCCATGAGATGTGCCAGCATCCCATGCTGCCCTGGCACCCCGGGGAACTCTCTGGTGCAGGGATGCTGTGGCTGCTGATGCAAGGATGGGTGATTTCTCCAACCTCTTCAGTGGAAATTATAGAAAAACATAACCACCTCAACTCCTCAGGACACTCTTACATCACAGGCACTGTACTGACTGAGCCTTGACCTCCCCTGCAAACAAAAATTCTCTGTATTCCTGCCTCCATGGCCTTACAGAGTCCAGAAGAAATGGTTTAGACACTGATGTGGGTGCCAAGCATCAAAAAGCCCTTGAAGGTAGATGCTACAGTTTCAAAACCTTATGGCCACTGTGCACATCTCAAAGAGAAATGATTCCAAAGCAATCTGAAAAACTGAACTCAGAAGCCCTTCTCTTCCCTTCCATTCCCACATGCCAAATCTTGTATTCTGATCTGGGTGATTCTTGTTAAAGACTAGTGTTGCCTATCGTAGGCGTGGCGACCTGGTTCGGGAACGGCACGGCGACCAATCCCAGGTCGCTCGGTCCATCGGCTCGCGGACACCAATGTGGTGGACGGCAAATGGCGTTTATTGGCGGGAGAAACAGCCTTATATAACCTGGGCACTGAACGCTATTGGCTATCGGGAGGGGGACCCTGTCTTCCCGTACAACGCGATATCTTCCGGGCGCCAGACCCTCACTACAACATATCCCCCCTCCCTATGCACAATTAAATTAGGTAAAATATAACAATATATAACAATCTTCAATAGAAAACTCAAATAGAACAATCTTCAATAGAAAACTCAAATAGAACAATCTTCAATAGAAAACTCAAATAGAACAATCTTCAATAGAAAACTCAAATAGAAAACATAAGGTGCTCTGAACAAGAACATTCTTATAACAGTTGTTGGTGCTCTACCAACATGATGTTAATCGGAAGAAAAAAGCGGATGGGCTGTGGCCTCAGGTGCACTCCCCATGGATGCGCCAGGTAAGCTGGATGTCCTCGAAGAGCCTCACCAGGTAGGCCTCGCTCGCCTACAGCTGGGCTCTGGAAGCGCAGGTCGGTCTTGAAGTCCTGCGTGATCTCGCACACCAGGCACTGGAAGGGCAGCTTGCAGATCAGCAGCTCCGTGGACTTCTGGTAGCGGCGGATCTTGTGCAGCACCACTGTGCCGGGCTGGTCACGCCGCCTGTGGCCAGCACGCTCTTGTGGGCCACCTTGGTGGCAACCGGGCCTTTCACTTCCGCAGGCAGGGTCGAGGAGTCGACTGCTGCCTGGAGGCAATTTACAAATTGTGTAAAGCTCTCGCTTCCATTTTGTCTTATGGTGGACCATGGCAATGGCTTAACAATAACTTTAGAGGCTGTGCAAATAGCATCCCTGGCTGCACAAGTAATTGTCATACCTTCATGGGCCTGGAGGCCCAGGGCCTGTGCTTGGGGGGTAATCATTGTTGGGTCTGTACCCATCAGCCGCTGCAGGCTGGAACCATGTAGTGGGTGATCCGCCCCAGTTACTTGAGCTAGTTGTCTTGCACAGTTATCTTCCCATTCTTGTTTAAAAACAATCATCCCTGCTCCGTCAAAAATTAGTCTACAGGTTTGTTTTATGTCAAATGGGAGCATATTGTCTCCCCCAAAAACACCATCTATAAGGGTGGAGACCATAGCTGAGTTAAGCCCTTTATCTGCAATTGCCTTAACAATTGCTTGTATATCCCTAGGGTTTATCGGCGAGTGGACCCTCTGTCCCCCATCCATCACCCGGACTGGGAATGCTAGTTTGGCCAATGGGGCCCAGTCAGCACATGCAATCTTTATTTTCCTCCAGTCTGTAAGAGGGATTTCTCCCCCTCGCGGTTTCTCTTTAATTTGGATGGGAATATTTCGGCTCTTAACTCTGTTCGTATTCGTTCCCTCCTCCTCCGAGTTTAAGTCAACTGCGAACCACTCGTCGCAGCTAGTGTCTGACCCGGAGTCAGAGCCCGACTGAGCGGCCACTTCCGGTTTCTCGTACCTTTTTGTTAGGCTCCGGCCCCGCCCGCCTCCCTTGCGGGCAGGCCGTTCCCTCCCTCTTGGTTCGTCCCGCCCTCTGCCCAGCGGGATGTTCGCCCCACAGCGGCTTTTCTTCGGACGGCCGCTCTGATTGGCTTTCCACCCTTCACTCACGCTCCCCTCACCTTCCCGGTCGCTCCCACCGCCTTTATCTAACACCTCCTCGATGTTCCCGCCAAGGGCGTCCTGCCCCCGCCCTCCCTCTCCTGGCTCGGCGCCATCTTGGGGCGCATAGGGGGGCGGTCGAGCCCAAATTTCCTCGGGCTCCGATTTCTCCGCGGCAGCCCTGGCCTCCTCGATTAACCCACCCCAGAAGGATTTAGCACGTTTCTGTCCCTCCGTGGGCGGGTCGGGGTTCGATTGAGAGGACACGTCATCGTCAGAGGGGTGCAAACTCCGCGTGGCCGCCCCGACTCCCAGTCCCGGGGCGGCCGACAAACGGCTCTCTGCCGCCCTCCAGCTCTCCCGCTCCCGCATGGCCCTGCGCAGGGCCCGCGCGACTCTCCCCCACGACTCTAGGCTTCTCCCACAGCCCGAGGACATCGTCTCCTCAGTTAACGCTTTAGTGCATTTATCCCACACTTCGGGGTGGAGAATATCCACCGGCTGGTCAATGACCCCAATTCGCAAAAGCCTCGCAATAGCGAGAGTAAAATCTTTGGGCTTACAATCGATGCCCCACTGCTTATCTAACTGCGATACGACCTTCACAAGGACTTCCATCCTCCTTGTTGGTCCGGGAGCGTCCTCCCCGCCGGGCTGGTCCTGCCGCTCCGGCCGCCGTTCACCCGTCCAGGCGAATCCCGGGTTTCGGCACCACTTGTTGCCTATCGTAGGCGTGGCGACCTGGTTCGGGAACGGCACGGCGACCAATCCCAGGTCGCTCGGTCCATCGGCTCGCGGACACCAATGTGGTGGACGGCAAATGGCGTTTATTGGCGGGAGAAACAGCCTTATATAACCTGGGCACTGAACGCTATTGGCTATCGGGAGGGGGACCCTGTCTTCCCGTACAACGCGATATCTTCCGGGCGCCAGACCCTCACTACAACAGACTAGATGGTATCAAGCAACTCAAGACATCCTTAAAAGGAATTTGCTGTACAGCTGTAGGAATACTCCCAGGTACGAAAGGAACCAAGCAGAACACTGAGCACAGGTGAATGCAACAGAGAGAGATTCCCAGTTCTGCAGCTTATAATTTATTTGTTTCTGTAACCTTGGGCTACCTCCTATTTGAGGTTCAGAACCCAAGAAGTTTTGCTTTGCCTTTACTTTAAAGAGCATGCAACAAACAGAGCGAGTGTCAGGTCTTAATTAGAGGGTTTCAAGTCCATGGGGTGATGGGTTTGAGGGCCCCTGCCACAAGAGAGGGCTAGCCAGCAGGTATGCATTCGAATTTTTATCAGCAATCTAGATGATAAAATGAAATCTTGTGCAACATATTTATGACACAAAGATTGGTGGAATCTTTGGAAGGAGAGAGTTTATTGGTACAGAGTGATGTGAATTGATGGGATGAATGGTTGCAAACCAGCAAATTGCTTTTTAAGGTACATGAATGCTGCACTCCTCCTATATTCAGATAATACACTGAAGAACAAGGAGTAGAATCTGGTTGGGGCAACAGGGCCTCAGAAGAGCCACCGGAGATGAATGCCACTCTGCAGTACAACTGCAAAGGAGAGCCTTGTGGTACTTGGATGTGCAAGGGTGGATATGCCCCTTCCATGTGCAGTGGTGCATCACTGCCTTGCCTAAAACCTCTGTCAGTTTGCTGCTGAATAATATTTTGGCCTCAATTTTTCTGTATCATGGTCTCGGAACAGTATGAACAGTGAAGATCAAGTCACAGATCTTGTCTCCAGACTTTGCAGGGCTCTGCTGTCCATCACCCTAGCAAGATGTTGAAGCTCCCAGTTGGACAAAAACTCTTGGCACTGAAAGTTTTCAGTTGCCCCTGTGATACATGAAATAGCATGTGAAGAAAACTTGTGATTTTGCCCAGCTGGGATTGTTATATGTTATAAGGCCCTTTAGCTTTTTAGAAGAAAAAAGTACCCCTGGGAAATAACTTACTTCATTCATTATTCAAACCTTCAGAAAAAAAGTGTTGCAAATGGATGTGTACAGCATTCTTCATAAACAAATGAAAAACCGTTAAGCTGTAGGATACACAAATTATGTGTGTTACATCACTTCCCTGAAACAGCCAAATATAAGAGGCAATATAAGTAGTTGCTTACCGTTAAATGTAGTGCCAAAGTCTGTGATGGTTACAGATCTAGCGATGATATCGCTTACTCCACAGATTTTTACCGGTCCATCATGTCTAAAGCCTAGATTTCTGTGTAATGTGTAATGCTGATCCACATTGTTCCAGTGTTTGCCACCCTTCAAAGTATATTCCATTAAGAAATATGGGGAAAATAAGAATCAGAGTACGGTGCTAATAATTCTTTATGGAAAGAATTCTTCAGTTTCACTAAGTTTTCGCCCTGCAGCACCACTGCTCCGTAACTTCTCAGTATCTTTCCTCCCTCAACAAGATGTATCACATAATTTTTGCATATTTCTACTAACATAGTTCCTAAGATAGGCATCATCTACATAATATTGTTCCTCAGAGCCAATGATTGAGAGAGTGCAAAATGAAAACCAGAGGGTTTCCACTGAAGAACTCGAATGGAATAGAAAGTCAAAGGTCCAGAGAAGTCTCCTGGTAAGGATTGCTTGCCATGCCTTTCAGCAGAACCATAAATTGCAAAAGAAGCAGAATACTGGATTTCTTTTTTTTTTCTTTTTTTTTCAAGGAGACCAATCCACTTGAAGTCACTCAGCTTTGATTTGGGAACAATTTATTCTAGGTACTGGAACCACAGATTTAATTTCTTGCAATAGATGTGCCAAACTTCACTGACATTTCACTGAGAGACTGGGGAAAACCAGGATTATTCCAACTGTACCCTGGACGTGACCCCCACACACTGTGCTCCCTCTGGTCAGCTTGTGCCAGGACTCCTGGAAAGGTCCTCAGTGGAATTCATTAGCTTTCCATGCCCTGACGTTTCCTGCAAGCAAATGGCACATTCCCTTGTAAGGCAACTCAGAAGCATGCTACAAGGAAGCAGTGCTCCTGGCTACATTTTGCTCCTTATTCAGGACTGATGATGGAATGGAGGTATTTCTGGCAAATGAGAAATGTATTCCCTAGTGCTGTCACTCAGGCAGCCTTCTGCTCTCATTCTACCCCATCCCATCTTCATCTCCGCTCTCAATTTCCCAACCAGCAGAAGTTGGTAGTGCAAGAAAATACAGCATTCAGAGAATGCTGAACAGCTGTACTTCCCTGGGAGGTACTTTGCAGCACAGGCAAACTGCTGAGATACTATGCAGTAAGACTTAAGACCCTGAAGGATCCAGATTTCATCTTCTGATCCCTGTAGAACTCTTTTCTTCAGTTTTTGTCATATCAGATATATCTAACAGCTAAAAAGAGCTCTCTTTTGTGTTTCTGAACTCCTACATCTGTATATACATGCAGAGAAAGAAAAAAATATGCAAACAGCCCAATTTCACATAGCTTGTGTGCCTTTCATTTATGAAATTGTGCCCAGCCTATAATTTCAGAATAATTAATCATTATGAACATTTAAGTGAAACAGACTGTACAAATGAGTATTCAGCAATTCCAGGAAGCTACAGAATAAATGAAAACAGTCACTTGGGTCTTCTAAAATACAGTATATATCCATTTAATCTATGCAAGAATAAAAAGGATATGTTTAAAATGCGGGGTTTGTTATTAAAAGGTACAAAGGGCTGACTCTGGATACGTATGACTCACCTCCACTAGAAGCAGAAATGGTCAGAAAATTTATTGCCTAGGAAGAGGTTGTTTTGGTTGCAAATAGCTGCAGCGAACCCATTGCCTGTTCAGCAAGATTTACTCTTAAAAAAATCAGCATTTTTAATGTAAGAATTTTGCTTAGTATCTATTTTAATTTCATTTAAAAACAAATCTTTACTTACTGTATTGCATATTTACATGGTCAGAAAATAAATGCACATTTTAATTATTAGCTTAATGGCAGATTCACATAAAAGCACAAATTAATTAAAGAGGCTAGTCTAACACAACAAACACACGATGTGTGAGTGAGAACAGGTACTTTCCATTTTCTTCTCTTGGCCTAAAAATCCTTAATTAAGCTATTTTGGGAATAAATAAAACAATTTAAAACACTTTTACTGAAGTGCACACACAGAGTGGGTGTACATCTATAAGAGGAGCTTTCAGTCCCAGCTAAGCAGCAAAAACTGATTATTTCTATTAGTGTGTTGCAACTATGTGCAATACAGGTTTTGGTGTACTATTCATGTGAGTAAAGTGGAAAATATTTAAAAGAAATTCAGGAATTTAATTTCCAAAGGAAAGGACCAAAAAATGTCAACAGACCATTGAGAGAATCCTGTTCCAAGGCGAAGGAGACCATTTCTGAAACACAAAGCAGTGAGGCAGTGATTGTTTGTTACCCTCACTGCACTCATTTACCATACTGTGAATGGAAGGAGATGGAGGGCTCGCAGGCCACTCTCTTACACCTCACCAAGGGCCTTGCCCCAGTGCTTTGCCACTCCTGCAGTCAGAAACAGCTTTGTCCAGTGTCTATCCAACATTCCATTACTCGTCTTCTGATCTCAGAAGGACACGCAGATCACATAAACACCATCTTCTTATCTTAGCATGCATTAAAACTGGTCTATATTTTCACTTTACTTCTTCAGATTAAGCAAAGCCAACCCTGATTTTTTTCCTCCAAAAGCTGTGTTTGCTGCTGACTGCTCCTTCAGCCCTTTCCTGGCCCTCATCTCCCTTGAAATGCAGTGCTCAAAGTGGTCTCTGCTGCCAAGCACCCACCACACTATTTGAATATGTGCATACTAACGTCCAATACTTAGTTTTAATTATTCTTATGTAACACTGTGGATGTACATTCATCACTGTAACCTCCTACTCTTTTCTTGCCGAACTGCTCCCCAGGCAGTTGTTCCCTTTCTTGCATTTCTGTAGTCAATTATGCTACAAAAGTATAGGAGATTGTACTTATCAAAATCCATCCCAATTTCAGACAAACTCCTCAAATCTTCAGCATAGTTCTAAAGTCTATCCCTGCCCACCAACACACATGGAGTGTTTCTGTATTGCTATTATAGTAAATCTGAGACTGCCCAAAGCAAAACGTAGTGCGACCTTGCTGGTTCCCCTGGCTGGCCACTCAGCTGAGCATGTTATCTTCTCCTAATGTGCCCATGAGACTGCCCTGTGAGATGGTGTAAGAATCTATTAGGAATCTAGATCTATCCTGCAAATCATTCTTCCTTCATCCATTTCTTCTGTTAACCACAAGTCCATTACCTTGGCTTGATATCTTTTATTCTTGATGAGGCTATTTATGGCTGTTTGGTATTCTGTTTTATTTTTTGGTATTACAGATCAATGATGTATTACCATCTATGTCCAAGAAATGAGTTTAAATGGGTCTTTAATTCCTGGGGGCCACCCTTCTTTTCCTTCAAAGAAAAGACAGACCCCCAAGCTGTTCTCACATCTTTTCCAAAGTTCTGTTTCAGGCAAATTCAGCCTTGTCATGTCCAACTGATGTAAGATAACACTTTTCAAATAAGCTATAACATTTTCTTCTTGATTGTAGCCTAAGTCCTTAGCATTCAGTTGCCAGCACCTTTTCAGCCATCTCACTCAATCCTTCATGAAATGCAAGGAAATACTGAAAACTTTGCCCTTCTTCATTTCATCCTTGTTGGCTTTTCCTTACCTCAGAGAACTGGACTGATGTTTTTTCTGGTCTGCCTGTTCCCACCAGTATATTCTCAGAATCTTGTGTCCTCTGTAATTAACTTTCCTTGCTGCATTTCCACTTAACTCAGTAAACACCTTCTAAAAATCATTTTTATTTTAATAGGTGCACACAAAAGAAAAATGCAATTGCTTTCTGTAACATAATCAAATAGAGGTTTTTCAAAGTTACCACGTCATTTAAATATCCTGGATCAGTAGTGACATGGTGAATGCCAATGAAATACCACTTTCATATTATACCAGCATCACTCTGCCAGTAAATTTCCCCGTGTAGACAAGTCCTTAGCAGTATTCCCTAGTGTTCTCCCATTGTGAGTGACATTTCACAGAGCTGAGAAGAATAACATTGAAATGACCCTAAACCGTGATGGAGCGTGGCAAAATTGTGAAAAAGCAGAGACTTTGAATACGAATGATTTTAGATTTTAAATACATCTTTCTTGTATTAATCTAGTGGAATTAAGTAGCTATTAAATACAGCAGACCAAACAAAGAAAAACCAGGAACTGTCACACAAAAAAAAATTATTCCGGTCAAAGTGAGACCGCCATGCTAACAAATCTCACAGCAAAATACCTACAAGGTTACAGTTTTAGTATATGGAGACCCTAGTCTTACTAATTCCTGTGGTGATTAATGCCAACTATGCATATCTTTTTTCTGGGAATTGGCCTTTAGTAATTACCATAATCATACCTGTTTCTAAATACTGGGCTGTTTCTCCACTCTTGCCAGCCTGTCACCCTTCCATCTGACTTCTGTGTCTCTGCAAAAACCATGGCTATCAAATTGTGTTGGGAAGCTAGGGAAGGGCTCTGAAAATATCTAATCATTTTCTCCCCCAGAACCAAGTGCAAAAAGACTGAGGAGGCAGCAAGTAAAGCTGAGAGTGGCTTTGCATTGACAGTCCAGTGGTAGTTTTTCCTCATCTACTTTTAGGAAGAATGTGTTAGCTCTCACATTTGCTCAACAGCAAATACCCAGAATTACAACAATACTTTTTTCCTTTTTCTGCAGCTATCAGAAGCCAAATGGCCAAAGCATCATACTCCTTAAGGTTCTCAACTAATATACATATATACAGAGGAAGCAGAAGATCTCCATCATAAGTTAATCATGCACCAAAGGATGAAAAAATCTTGGGGATCTGCTCATTAGCAAAACTTTTCAATACTAGAATAATCCCCCCAAAAAACTAGAAATTTGCCAGAATGATAAATAAATACTAATACTGTGATGATGCTATATTGCTTGCTACACATGGATCTTTCTGCATGAGAGAAAGCTCACAAGACTAATTATAGAGCTGTAGTGGAGTAACCACTTATGCACATTGCAGAAGTGCATAACAATCTACTTCAGAACACTGCAGCTTAATTTTTTTTTTTTCTAGAAAATACCCCAGTCTGCCTTACATCCTAGGAGCAATGACATGGATATAGTTCTGTTGTCCAAGCACAGAACTTAAGCTAGTAGGCTCTGGATTGGCTTTTTCTAACATGCTTTCTCTTGTGTTGTGTTGGGGTAGGCCACATTTACAAATGGTTTTTGGTTTAGGTTTTTATTTTTAATTGAGTATTTTGCATGTCTGAAAGAGTATAGTTATTGGAAATGCTAATAACCTTCACTGGAATAAAGAAATAGACTGAAGAAATAAATATCCATACAATCACAGATTTGTTGAGGTTGGGAGCACCTCTGAAGATCATCCAGTTCAATACCCCTCCTTGAGCAGGGATGCTCAGAGCAGGGTGCCCAGGCCCACATCTAGGCTATTTTTCAGAACTCCAACAGCCTCAGGGCAGCCTTTGTCAGTGCTCCATCACTAGCACAGCACAGAAGTATCCCTGGTGTTCAGAGGGAATCTCCTGTGCTCCAGTTTGTGCCCATTGACTCTTGTCCTAACACTGAGCACTGAAAAGAGCCTAGTTCTGTCTTTTTGCACGCTCCTTTGAGTGAGTATATACAGACATTAATAAAATCCTCCCCATTTTCTTCTCCAGGCTGAACAGTCCCAGCTCTATTTCTTACAAAAGGCTTCTCATCAACTTCAAATCCCAGTCTTAAAAAAAATTAGGCTGCACTAGATGCTCACCTGGGACAGGGCCTCTCAGGTTGCCTTAGAGGTACATCAGAAGGTTCAGGAGCAGTGGACCAGTGGACTCTGCCATTTCTGCTTGGGATTTAAATGGGAGCCTTGCATGTGCAACGCCTCTTATCCAGCACAGTTTAGAAGAGGAAAAATTCCATTTGTCTGAAGGGTTTGTCACTGTGTTAATCATGTTCTTTGGTTCCTCTTTGATAATGCTTGTTTTGTTCTCACATCTTTTTTACGTGATTTTAAAATGTGAGGGGGAGATATTTCTCAGAAAAATACATATATATATTAGCAAAAGAGAGTTTCATGCAACTATAATTCCATTTAGATCACTGTCAGTGACAGGCAGAATTTACTTAAAGATATTTTCTGTGCTTTACGGTTACTCATTCATGCAAATAAAGATAGCCCTTGAAGCCAAGTCACCTTGCCCTCTCAATCATCCACCTTGCCCTCCAGAGCTCTGGGGGGAATGCTAAATTAAAATCTGTCTGCTCTGGCAGAGGTGGGTTTTTTGATATAAAGCCAGAATAATTATTCAGACATATGTTTACAGCTGCAAGGTTATATTTTGCTGAAGATATTTTAAAGTGAAAATGTAACTTGGTTGCTAAAGGGTTTTCTGTTTAATCGCTGCAGATGAATGAAAAATGGGGAAATTTGTGAATTTACCCACTTTCATCTCACTTCTTCCAACTTTTGCTTAACTCTACTTTTTAAAAAAATAAAAATAAAAATTTGAAGATTTCCAAATCACATATCTTAAGGAGTTTGATGATATTTTTTGTGCATACAAATAAAGCTATTGTTTTACCCCTTTTTTGGCCTTGCGTGATGGTCACTGGTCAGACTGAGGTAGAAAACTACAGGAAGGCTATTTTAAGTTGTATTAAGAAGAGTTCAGTGTAGGCCTTCAAACAGTATTTAAAGTAGATTTGCAGCACTGCAAAATGAGCTTAAAGGATGACGAATGCAAATACAAATTGAGAAATGCCTAGCTGGAATTTACCAACTCTATTGTAATGAAAAAAGATCCAGATTTTAATTTTTTAACCGTAGCAATCCTTGAAGCAACAAGAAGAGAGAGAAAGGGGAAATTCTCAAAGGTAAGAAGACTTTGATGTTTTAACGGCAGTCATATTGCACAGCCTATGCAGGAATGGGAAACATAATACAAAATAAAACTTTTTCAAATGTGGCAAGATTCCACTTCAGGTGTTGAACTCCTGAGTAGTGATGTTTCTAAATAAACTATTATAGGACCAACGTAACTGAAATACCTCTAGATATTCCTCCCTGTTTTATATTTAACCCAGGCTGAGCTTCCAAAATGATGCTTGCTTTGAAATGGGATGGCCATTTTGGCAGAATGCTCTTTTCCACCTCAACAGCTGGAACACGTGTGCAGTGAATAAGGTGCATAGTGTATCCTGACTTTGTCTCTTTCTTTCATTAGTGTGTTGCCTAGCTGCTCTCAGAAGAAATTCAATTATAGTTAGATCAGTGGTTTTCAGTCGTTCTCCTGCCTTGAGCTACAATGTCCCTGGAAGCACTGCTGTGTGTAGCTGCAAAGCAAGAAGATGGGGTTTGCAGGTTCCAAAGCTCTGAAACACCAGGAATAAATTCATGTCACAGTACACATCAGAAAATCAGTCACATAGTAAAGGACACCAGAAGATTATTTATAATATTGTGACAAAAAAAAAAAAAAAGAAGATCAAAGAAATGATTGACTATTGTCATCAAGCACCTTCATGAGGGAGTGATGAGGATGTTGCAGGAAGTTAGAAGCCAAAACTTCAGTAAAGTTGTGGAAACAGATTTTTTTAAAAGATCATTATTAACACCTAAAGAAATCAAAATGTGTCATTCCATGTATCTTGCAGTGCTTACATTCCAGAAATGGCTGTGTTTCTAAAGGTGTAGAAGCTGCCTGGGTGTAGGAACGTGGAAGGACCTGGCTTGTATCCTCAGGGAGTTCTCACAAGATGGTTGTTGAGTTTCCTCTGGCCATACAGTTCCAGCCAGAGTCTCTAAGAAAGTGTTTTCAAGTTATGAAGCTCATGGACAGAAAGAAATAGCCTACAGACCCTAATCTGTGGTCCATAATCAGTTCTGGTAAAATCTTTGAATTTAACCAGCACTTTATGGGGTAAAGAATGGGCTGAAGAGGAAATAATTACTGCAATTATTTCAGAAAGGACTGGCTTGTTTGTTTTTTCATCTGTTTTCTACTAATACATTCTATTGATCAAACTTGTAGTGTAACCTAATAATCAAAAGAGTTTGGGGGAAAAAAATCTGTGCACAAAAGAAAACTTCTTCTCATTTATAATACTATATCCTGAAGACACTGAGAACAACACTGTAACTTAGCCCATTCCAAGACCTATCAGCTTTCATTAACACAACCATTCATCCCTGTTTTAATCTTTCTTCTTAACCTAATCAAACTATGAATTAAAGAAAATGGCTGTGTCCATATGGCTTAAGTTTTACCAAAGTCTGATATTTAGCTCAGGGTCTGTTTCACAAAAATACACACCTGTCAATCTAGATTTGTAAATTAATTTCCAAGTAAAACAGCTTTCTTGAAAAGACTATACTTGATACTGGAATTTAACACTGAGTATAGAAAAAAAGCTTGCTGACATTCACTTCAGCAACTTAATGAATCAAACCAGAATTATTCAGGCCTTATTAGCCCCAGTTATGTGTCATTTCATCTTGGGCAATTATTTTTCCCACCCATTTAATTTAAGAATAATCTTTTGTCCTGGTTATTTTTTTAATACTTAAGAATCAGGTGAACTGTCTTTGTGGCCACTTTCCTGACACAAGTTATTCTTCTTTAATGAATTGACAGGATGCCTTCTAATCTTTCTGAAAGCTGCCAATAAAAGGTCTTTTTCTTTTTTTATTTTTTAAGGAGTAGGTTTCTGCTCTTTGTCAGTCTTATAGAAGAGATTCTCTTCCTGTTCAAATGAAGAGCTGCTGTGCGAGGTGAAAAAATCCCAATCTGTGGAATAATGGTCTGGGATGGAAATAGTTTCTTCTCATTGGCCTTCTGCCTTCAAGGTTTCCAAACACAGGGCTGAATTGACCAGCATTTGATAGTAACTGGATCTCTGAATGCTAGCAAATGCTCTTCTGTTCTCTAATACACTCAGTTAATCTAAAATAACAAGTGTTCTGGCTCAGTTGCATTATATTATGAGCAGACAAAAGCTTAGTCATCTATAGCAATGCAACCAACCTTCCTGCACTTCTGACTAGAGATATTATTCTGTAAACAAGCAATATGAGAAAGAACTCTCTCTCAAAAAAAAGTTATTTTCAGACCATGCAAATTCTCAAAGTTTAATTTAATCACATACTTGTAAGTAACAGTATTTTTCAGTGTACACTGAACTTGCAATCATTTCTTGTATGTGTTTCTGAAATGCAAAAGTAAAGGTGGGGGGGTGGAGTACTACTACTCCAAGTTGTAAAGAGCATACTAAGGATTCACTTTTGAGGTGGTATTTACTGTAAACAGGAATTGCCAAGAGCAAGGTCCAACCTTCTTCTTGACTGACACTAACTTCTTACTCTCTGAGTATCCTTTCTGACTGAGAAGAAAGGGAGTATGGAAAAAATTTGGTTGTACAGCAAAGTAAGATTGTGAGCCCACTGAGCCCACCTGGCTGAAATACCTAAGCAAGGTAGTAAGTCCATCACAATCATTGTAGAAATACGTGAGCTCATGTATTTGTCTACCTACTACATACCTACATTATATAGACACATGCACCTTTATCAAATCCCTTAGATTGAATGGGATGATAAATACTAAACAATAATTTTTGCAAAGAGCCAACAAAAACTATCCTGCACCAGCAGCGAGATCAAGAAAACAAAACAAAACAAAAACAACAACAACAAAAAAAAACAGTTGTGTTATGCTAGAACATGTTTCTCTTCTTCAGTCTGAAGCTCTTGAAATGCATCACAACAATTCTAGGCTCTCTGCCACTGCCCTTCCTTTCCCACCCACATTCTCTCCTGCCACTGATGCCTAGAGAAGACAAGATGAGCTGGAGAAATGCAAAGTGCAATGCAGACCACTGTGGTACAGTTATGAGAATACACAGGCTGGTGCAGGTGGCATTCATTCCCAGCCATGGGTTGGAAAGGCAGATTTTGGAGATGCCAGGTGTTTGAAGTTGCTTTCCCACCTCCTGTCACTCTACTGTATGCCAGATTTTCACAGGCATTCTGACAGACAGACTTGTGATTTTTGCCATCTCCTTTGGTACCACTGGAGGCTTTATGCTCCCCAAGTGCAGGTAATGCCTCCACCTCCACCCACTGCGGCTTGCACCACAATGCTTGGTAGACTTGTAAAACCACAAATGACTCAAGTTGAAATCATCCTTAGGGAATGTGGAACTTGTTTGTAGCATGTGTTATTTAGCTCTTGGAGTCTCTGAAATCATCCAGAAGTTAAGGGAAAGAGAAGAAATTTGAACAAAATGCATTCCAATACTTTGGGGATGGACAGAAAGGAAAGATGTTGAAACAAGCGTCATACTGATAACACTAAAGCATTTAAATGTCAGCATTTGAATCTTCCAGTTTTAGCTGATAGGGTCAAAAATTTCAGCCTCAGAGGCAAGGCAATATACTTTAAGTGTGGCTTTGGCACAGTGAACCCACTTCTTTAGGAGGCAAAAACATAGTTGATAGACACCTCCTGAAATTGGATGAATTATTTAGACAAGATTCTGAATGTGTGTGCCCAGTACTTATAGCTCCTGTTGTAACAGAGGCAGAGTACCTTCTGCCTGTTCACTCTTGAGTCATCTTGCCAGGATGCCTCAGGTGAGCTATGTGCTCCTCAGAGAAAAATAACCAGAGCTGAAGTTCAAATTATTTACATTGTCTAATGCTGCAAATGAACTTAACAGAAAATATGTATTAGACACAGACTTCTCTCTTATCAAGCCATACAGTGGTCTGTCTGAGTTAGAGTTGCAGCAGCCCTTGCAAAGGAAATGTTTCCTATAGCAGTCCTGAGAGAGAATTCATGTTCTGTGTGGATAAATTCTAGGCACAAAGCTCCTTACAGGCAAATTCACCCTGGGTTCCTGTCCTCCACTTAGACTAGTGTAGGTCATCTTGCAAAACTCATCAAGATTCGGGGCTATGTTTGTCTGCAACCACATGGAAGGATGGCAGCAAAATAAAAATAAGTTAGAAGGACCTTAGCCAAGGTTTTTATTAACTAATGTCGTTAGTACAAACCCTGCCGTTTAAAGCTTTCCATTGGAAGCTGACACTAAGCTTCTGGATGGCTCCTTTTATTTTCCTGATGAAACATCCCGTTCTTTCATTCAGGACTGCAGAAAAATGGGTGACTGGGGAATGTCAGTATGCACAAGCTCCCTTGTAACCATTCCTTCTGTGGCTCCCTCCCTTCCTTAACCAATTTTGGATAAGAAAAGTTTCTTCAACTTCTTCAGCATTTCTGTCACAGCAGCTGGCCACCAACAGAAAGCAACAGTGCTCACTGTCTCATCTCCTTTCCTCTCTCTGCATGACATAACCAGCCTGGATAATGCTGGAAGCCACCAGGATGGTGTGCATTGGTCTGATATGAACTTCTACTGATCGTGTTTATCCAGCACCTACTTGGTTTGATCTGCATACCGAACCACATGAAAGCTGTGAGGCAGAAATTGCACTTCAAAAATGTGATTTTCCTTTCAGATAAATGCTTTCTACTCAGAGCAAGTTGGATTCTAACTTCTCTCCCAGATTTTGCATTTAGAAATTGCTCTTGAAAGTTGAGCAGCTAAGCATCCAAATATATGGTAAAAGTTCCAGCATCACTCTGTAAGGCAGATGTGCTTTATCCATGCCCTGTGCCTTTTTTTTTTTTTTTTCCAGACTTTTGTTAGTCTTGAATTTTATTTTATTTTTTTTTTCTTGTTGTAGTCAGGACAGTTTAAGGTGCCTCCAAATGCTCAGAGGGCTGCTGATCAATTAATGTAATTGCAGAGTCATGCCTGGTGTCTACAGAAAGAGAAGGATTGTTTTTCCCATTCTTTCTGTGATGTTCCTGTGTAATACTCCAAGGGCATAGAAGAAGCAGCTGCCACCTCTATTAAATACAGTGGAGACAGTAAATTATGTCAGAGAATCAAGAAAAGAGAGACTAAGAGTTAGGAAGGAAAACAGGCCATAACAACAGGCATATGAAGACTAGATGTGAAGACCAAGACTGGAAAACAAAACAAGTGGAACTGATCAAGTAGTGAGAAACCACCTGAGAGGTTCACAAGAACTGCCAACAGTGACTGCATCGCTTTGTATATAATTACAAGTACTTGAGGAAAATAAAGCCCAGGTCCCAAGCATTGCAAACTGAACATCCAAAAGAAGTTCAAATGCAACTCCTCACTGCTGTGCTCCTCATCTGTAAGGCAACAGCACTGCCACAATCACCACCAGCCCTCTAGAGCTGTGACTGTACAACAAGGTTTCCAAAGCACCGTGAACCATTGTGATGGACAATACAGCAAAACCCAAAGAAAATTAACAACTTTTGGTTGCTGAGTTTGAATAGTATGCAGAGACCACACACAGAACAAGTCAAACCAAAGTGCTGAATAGTGGCCTGTTAAGTGTTGCCCTTTCCACGTGCAGAATAAGGGCCACAGCACCGTGGGAAATACATTGTGCAACACTGTGAATAAAGCTTGTTGTGCAGGAGGTAAATCAAGGGCTGCAAAGAGAACACAGTTGATTCATGTTTTCTGAGTGCTTGTTGATGCAACAATTTCCTTTGAAAGTAACTTTTAATGTAATAGATATAAAAGGAAGAAACAAAATTATTCAGAACCAAGTAAAGAACTGGGCAGAGATGAAACGCTTGTTTTATGCTTTCAGGTGGACTCCAAGGAGTAGATCAAGACTCCTTGCAGGGAATTCTCTGAACATTCCTAAAGATGGAAAAAAATCTCCTCATTTCTAAAAGTCAAAATAGGCATCAAGTTTGCTAAATTCAAGTTTCCTCCATTTTCTTTTTTTCATCCCCACAATGGCGAGTAAAAGGCTTATTCTGATGGCATACATACACAAAGTCAATACAGCTGTTGGGATCAAGTTGATCTACCCGATTCATTCCTGAACTTGTCTCAGGATTTCTACTCAGCTTTGGGTTCTTAATGATATTATCTCTGATTCTGAGGCATCCCAACACACTTCGCAGAAGAGAAAGCCCGCATGTTTAGGATATGTCTCTATATCTCTGTATCTATTAATGCATTTCTTTTTTTATACATATATAGATAGACACATATGTGTATCTCTATATACATGTATACATTTAGGCTTATGTGTATTTACTATATCTACACTCAGATTTACATCTCTATGTAGGTGTATAAAGGCGTATACGTGTATATACAGATGTACAAGAGATGTGTCAAGGATCCAGAGAACAGAACTCAGACCCCCATGGGCAGCACAGCCTCAGGGGCTGTGGCTGGTGCAGAGAAGCTGCTCATGTGCTGGTGTGGCCATGGCAGGATGGGGACGTCATAGAGTGCAGGATGGGGACAGCCCCAGTGCAGGTCCCCAGCAGTGCTGAGCAGAGGGGCAATGCCGCAGGTGCCCCGGCTACAGCATCACCTTCCCCAGGAAGGAGGGACCAGGGGGGTCGGCTCCCAGATTAAATTTTATACATCCCTCTACTGTTTCTCAGGTTGCTTTTAGAATCAGAAAATCCAGGAAATATATTCACAGATGTTCCCTTGTTTATTTGTTGACTCTGTGTAATTTGTTTGCCCTAATTTGTTTTTGTCTATCAAGGGACTTCCCTTTTTAATTTCCCTTTCTCTGTTTACCACTCTTTGTGGAGCAGCGGTCTGTTAAGCTGTGAGAGGCACATGCCAAATTAAAAAAAAAAAAAAAAAAAAGGGAAAAAAAAAAAAAGCACTGCAGATTGTTTTAAGCATTGGCTGCCCCTTTGGGCCTGAAGGCCTTGCTTGAAGCCTGCACCTGCTCCTCCTCTGGAGACACAGGGCTCCTGATCTTTATCCCCTGCCTTTAAGCTGCCTGATTCCTATTATCCAAAGTCAAACAGCGTTCTCTACATTCACGCCTCCAGCACTTGGCATGAAATTAATAAGCCTGGCTGATATATTTCCCTGGAAGCCTGCCACTCTTTAACAGTGGTGTTAGATTAAAAATTTTGGCATGGTTAATGAACAGGGAAAAGCTGAAGCCAAAAGTTTCATGCAGCAATGCAAAGATTTGGGGGTTATGAAAAGAATACCAACTATGTTCGCATTTTCTGAATGCCATCCTAATTACGGGGTTAGATAACAGACACAACAAAATAGTCATTGCTAGAAGAAAGGACTCGTTCTCATCCTTCCCTCGCGCTCAATTTTATCTGTAGCCTTTTCAATCGCGTCGCTTTCTGCTGCATTGTGCAATTGAGCAGCGCTCAGAGCCACGGTCCTGGCCACCACCAGCCCCAGTGGGGGCTGCACCTGGCCTCCATTCTGTCCCCCCACCCTGGGGATGGGGAGGCCTCATGCAGCCCTCCATCAGCCTGCTCTGGAAGCTGGGCCAGCCTCTCTTCCAGCTCTCCGGCACACGGTGGGTGGCAGGCTGAAGTGTGGTTCCCAAATTGTGATGGCTTTGGGGCTCATTTGTCCTGTTTTGATCACGTTTCATTGAGAGGGTGCAGTCAGCGTGGCCAGGTTTTTCCTAGAAATAATAATCCTAAAACTAAATTCTGTACGCTTAAGATTATATGTATGCCTGAATTTTACAAATATACAGGAATGTACAAATTTGGGGGCATATATGTGAATGAGTGTACATCACAAGAAATGCTATCAGTATCTTTCAGTGCAAGCTTTCCACACAAATTCATGTGACTGGCTTTCTGTTTTCCCACTAAAAAGCATTTTGGAAAGGAATGTTCTCAAAACTTTCCCATAATGGCCAAGCTCTGCCTCCATGGTGAGCCTAGAAAGATTGTAAAAATAGCTCTAAATACACATCTGCCAAATCAAAAGAGGTGGAAAGAAAGCTAGTAATAAAGTGTTCACAACAAGTCATGTACAGCTGTATTTCAATGCTAGGAAGAACTCAAAACATGTCTTTCCCTCTCTGCTATAGGTCCCAGCTGCAGAGTCAGACTGCCTTACTAGCGGCAGCAGCACTCCCACCTTCCATCCCCTTTAAGCTATTCATTACCCAGTGGCTGAATCACATACAACTGTCTTGCCTCTACGGCAGAGAGGGCAGCTCTGTGGAGTCAGCCTGCTCCAGAAAGGCTGTGTGAGAGTTACAATGGAAAAGAACCGCCTCTCTGCCTCAGCACTCACGGGAAATGTCACAGGAGTGGATCTTGTATCCCCTTATCACTCTCCTATCTACTTCTTCATGCACTGCTTTCTCTCTCCTGCCATTTTTTTTTTCCACTTCACCTTGAACAAAGCCATTCAGCATCTCCTGACTCTTCTGCTAATCCCATCTTCCTTCTCTCTCTACCTTCTGCCTCCAGGGATGCATTTACTTTCTCTTTCTGTCAAGGTAACTTTTGGAGCTATGTTTTCCTGTTCTTTCCATGTAGATTTCCTCCATCAAAATTTCCATAGTCTCTAATGACTCCCATCTAAGTCATCTCTTCCACATAAAATGCTTTGACAATTCTGCTGCAACTGAGGCATCCAAACTCCTTTTCCCCTGGAGAAGTGGGCTGTCCTAAGCACTATTTTTCTAAAAAGTGTGTCCCTCACTGTGAGGCACACCAATTGGCCTGGCTGTTAGCCCTTCAACCATCACACTGTCTGGTTTTGTTCAGAAAGTGCCCGTATCACACAAGAGCAAATGCTCATACAGGAGCTATCTTATTGTGCCAGATCAGATGTGGCTGATATTATACAAAAGTGTGAAATTATAAGGAAATTGCTCATCTGAGTGATAGGTCATGGTTCTGTGTGCAGCTCCTGCCTTCCACAGCCTCTCCTTACACAAGCATACCCTTGGACAGCTTCCCAACCTGTCTCACTCCCAGGGTCTCCTCCAGCACTCCTCCTCCCCCTTCTTGGGTCAAGCCCTGTTCTCCTCTTCTAGCACCAACAGCTGGAGGCCAATGACATATGAAGTGCATGTGAAACATAATAGGAGTTTACAATGCTAATAACTTAAGCAGGCAGCATTTGACCAAGGCGTGAGTGTGACATGGCAAAAAAAAGAAAAAAAAAAAGCAATATGGAAGTTTAGACAGCACAACTTGTCAGACTTTATATTGTACACACAGATGAAAGAGGGCATTTCAAAGCACGACCTCTACTGAGCTGTCCTGCTTGACCTGCCTGAGCTGTCCTCTTGGAGCTGCTCCAGAAGTCAGAGGGGCAGGTGCATGGGGAGTTGATTAGAAAAGGCTTTTCTTCAAGAATTCCAAAATTTTGCTGAGAATCTAAAAACTTTTTTTTCCAGCCATCTGTCAAAAGAGAAAATAGTTCAGATATTTTATTTTACAAGGAACAGTTTCTATGAAAATGCCTTTTTTTTTCCATCAAAATACCAATTTCTTATTTGAAGAAAACAGATTTGACAGCAAGTTTCTTAACAGTCCTAGCCACCACAAACTGATTCCCTCATTCCGCACTCCTAATTTCTGAGTCCTTTTATGCACCATTGAGCCCAGCTCCTACAGCCTGGACACGGTGAATTTCTCTGTGCAGAAATGGGTGTCCATTGGATTGTAAGGTGGGACAGCCGAGCCGTAAGTTCCAAATACCAGCAAGTTCATGACGTTCTGAATGACTGACATGTCTCTAATTTTTAATAATGAGTTACACATGAGTTTAACATCAGTTAAGCAGAATCAAAATTATGAGTTGTGTGGTTTAATTGGCATCATCCGTTACTGCTAGAAATAATTGTATAATTACCAGAGGACTGTTTGGAATATGGGTAAGACATCACTTGTCTGTCTGTGATTCCCACCATTTTGATCCCTCTCTTCTGTATAAGAACAGCAAAAATCAGAAAAGATGTTGAGCACAATGATACTACTTCGACTGTTACTGGTAGATGCAATAATAATACAGAAATTATTTGTTTGTGACATTTTGAAAAGAATGTGACAAAAATGCTAAGTATCTCTCTTCTCAATCTCGCTACATAAGCTGTTTCTAGCATCTGAATCTTCCATACTACGTGCTACTGCAAACTCTTCAGATTACTTGAAGTCTGAGAAGTGCGGATAAACACAAATGTTATAATTGCCAAAATAAAAGAGTGCTAAGGCAGGGAGAATCCAGCTTAAAGCCTAGCTTAAATGACTGGATCAGTTCTTTTTCTGAAATGGCTTCAACTGAGCACGGTTAGAAATCTTCCTATAAATCTTCATCTGCAGCCGTGTTTGCTTCTTCTGTTCCCGGTAGGCAGCCTGATGCCTTCATGTCTTGGAACCTCCTCTTTATATTAATTCCCCCTCCCTTTGTATTTCAGCTGACTATAAACTACTTCTTTTTCTTAATCTTTCTTATTGTTTATGTTGATGTATGGAAATTAATGATCACAAGGGAAAAAGACATCTGTATTTTGACTGGGTTGCAGGAATAGCAGGCATAACAAAGAGGGGCTGGGACCTGCTTTGCAGTATTTTCCCAGTAGATGCTCTGAAGAGGGATATGGACTACTTATAGCTTCAGTCTAGCAGCCTGTGAAGCACCATGACATCAGTCCCCATTTCAGATCTGTTCTGCCACTCATCATTTCCACGTATATTTGTCCATTCTCACTAATGACCCTACCTTCACACCTCTTTCCCAAAGCCCAAAAAAGCAAATTCCAGGCCACTGCTGCCACACAATGAGGTGTAAGAGCATGTCAAAAGGTGAGGCTGAGCAAGCTGGCAAGGCCAATCCCAGTGTAATGTGGGGGGTCATGACAAGGAACAGGGCTGTGGGTTTGCCCAGCAAGCTAAGGAAGGGGGATAGGAAAAAGAGGTACTGTCTCTGAGAAATGCAAGTGTTTTGGAGACACGCGCAAAAGAAAAGGGACAATATGCTTGAGACAGGCCTGAAGGCAGCTGGCCACTACCACTTGTTTCCTGACCTTTCCCAAATTACACCAGATATTCTGAGTTGACCATAAAGCAGCAAAGATTACGAACCCACAGATGGCGTTGCAGGGTCTACTCCCTACTCCCAGCCACCTTCCCCATTTCCATGTCTTGTGTTCACAGTTTGATGTTTTCTGTGTGGAGGCACAGATGCTGCACCAACACTGATCCCCACCCTAGGTGTTCATGACCCCTCATGCCAGTCACACATGGCTGCTGGGGAAAAGCTTGCGCAGGACCCTGAGGACAGTGTCTTGTACAGGGCCCTGCTCCTCTGCCCTGCCAACCAGCATATGTAGGGACACATCTCTGGCATGACCCAATGAATGTGACAGCGTCCTTCTAGCCTCCATGAGTCAGTATGCCAGATTTCCACCCATCAATGTGACTGACTAGGCAGCATACTACATTTCACATTTGTCTTGTCCTAAGTTACATCTTAGCATTTCATATTTCCTTTCTCTCTCTGAATTTCCTTCTCTTTTTCTCTTCCCTTTTTTTTCACTTAAGAGAATAGGTGGTTGTCAAATAATAATTTTGTGTTATCTGTAAGGATCAGTCCTATTCAAAGCTGGAGTACATCACTGGAGATTTTTCCCCAGGGCTGCATGTGAACTGAGTACACTGCTCTATGGTGAGTTCTCTCTTGCCCTGCAACCAGCTGAAAGACCTCAAATCAGCACAGGTGCCAGCTGCATTCTGCCAGATGGTTGAGGATTTTCTCTTTTAGTTTTTAAACTGACCCAGCAAAGATGGCACGCTCCCACCAACTCTACATGACCCATTCAGAACTCTGAGTTTACACTCGGATGGCTCTGAATGGCTGCTCTCCCAGAGATCAGTTACCCTTGCTTTTGTAGAGATCTGGGGAAGCAATATCAATCTTCATTAACTTGGGATACAGATCTTGCAGTTACAAAACAATTAGTCCACTCAGTGCCTAGGCACTGCCCCCAGCCCTGGAAAACCCCAATCGTGGTACCAGAGACACCTGGTGCAAAACTCCGTGCCCCTGGCTCAAGTCTCACTTCACATTTGCTGGGAAGCTGAAGGCCAGATTCACTGAAGATGTCATGCATTATCCTGAGGGCTTTGCTGATACCCTGCCAGGAGCAGACTGGCAATGGCAGCCGAGGCAGATGCTTGCCACATCTCCCAGCAGAAGCATGGCCGAGTGGTGCCTATCCAGAAGAGGGGAAGAGGTATGAATAAAATCCTCAAAGTGAGAGCATGGTGTGCTCATGAAATCTGATTCTTTCCTAATTATTTCACTTAGCACTCTTAATGTTGCCAATTATACAAGAGGGTGCGATAATTCATGCTGGAGGAACTGCAGCATGAGAGCAGGTCAATGGACTTTTTATTGTTAGATAAAGTTCATCTCTGCAGAAATATTCTCACGGGCCGGTCTGTGGTAGCAGACAGAATTCTCACAGGAGTGATGAACCACTGCTAACTCTCCTCTGCTCCAAATGCAGAGCATGTTTCCCTTCCTCATCACCTTTAATGCTATCAGCAAGATCTCTTTAAAAAAAAAAAAAGAGAAAGACCCTACAACGAATTGCCTACTTAGCTGTCTGCCCTAGAGCTCTATGATAGTTGGCCATCATGAGTTTCACAAGTTTATTTTGCACTGTTAAAAGAGTACTTCTTCGCAGCTTAGGTAGTAGCAAAGCCTTTCAGTTCGGATGTTAATTTCATCTGCTATTAATAGAAAGAATATGTGATCTATTTATTTCTTCCATTTTTGGTATTTTCCTCCCTGCCAGTATGTTCGTTCTTCCTCATCTTCTTTCCAAACTGAGCAGCCTCAGTCATTTTAACTGTAAGTCAGATGGAAGCACATTCTATTCTTATAAGCTCTTTTGCAACCCAGGTAGCAGCTTCTGTTCTCACGCTTCTTTTTGAGACAAAGGAAGCAGGACTTAGATCAGAATTCTGGATGATATTTATTTTATCATTTCCGTCTTCCTGACACATCAGATATGCTCAGTATTCATCCCCTTTATGTCCTTTAACCTATAGCCACACGCAGATCAGCCACTTTCAATGAGCTGTTAGACTATCCCAAGTAGTTTTGCTGAACTGAGCTTCCAACAATATTTACGAGTAGCTTAAATTATTCCTTCCGATCAACTCTATTAGAAGGAATAATTTAAGCTACTTTGCATTCACTAACAAAAACCTTCACTTTTCGTGACACAATCTATTATTTTATTTTTTTAAACCCTCTTTTCAAGACCTAACTGTCAACCCCTTAGTTTTGGTATAGTCTCTTCTCCCAGAACATTCTTTCTCTTTGGTCATAGGGTTCGGTGAGCCCCCACACCACGTCCTTTTTACCCCAGCTCTGCTCTATGCCCAAGCCTTCAAGTACACCTTTCTGCACTCTTTCTGGGCAAAAAACAGTGCAACTGATCTCTCTCCACATGCTGAAAATTTACATGCAAACAAGGAAAAGGTTACAGATTTATGCTTGATTATGCATATTTATCCTGGTACTTGAGTGTTGAAGCTGTTTTTGCTGTCATTCTCCCAGCATAACATGTACCTAAAACTAGTAGTCCATCAGGTCAATCTTTTTGTTTTCTGCAAACACAAAGACCAAAAATATACTTTAAGTCTGATTTCTTTTGCTTTAAGATTAAAGCAATGCAAAAGAGAATAAATTCTAACATTCTCACCAAAGAAGAACAGCAGAGAGAAGCATGACCTGCTGTTATACCTAAGGTTGACTATAACAAATCCCCTGCAGAAGCTGGAAGGATTTCTCATTTTGATTTTATAATCATAGACACCATAGTCTTTGCATTAAGCTGTTCATAAACACGTCTTAAGTCTGACTATTCCAGAGTGTAAACTGATTTTAACTACAGGCACACAGGAGAGAAGTGCGCAATTATGCTTGGCCCCAAAGATCTTAACAATAAAATAATATTCCCAGCCCATTTCCATGACAGAAAAAGTGCAGCCTAGCCAGTATCAAAAGACAGGATATAATTATGTAACAAGGAAAGACCAAGATTTTGAAAGACGGGATGAAATCTGGGAACATAGCAGTGACAAAAGGATCCATCTGCCCTAACTTGCAGTGCTGAAAAGGTGGCAAAGCCTCACCTTGTTCCTTCATGGATTTTTAATTATTACTGAAAGGTTACAGAAGTTGCCAGTGATGATTCATTGCCACCTGTTGTAGGCATCTACCTAAGATGATACAAAATACTCTCTGGAGATACCTGTACTATACAAAGGATTCCAAAGGGATCATGATCTGATTCCAGTGTAGAAATCCAAGAGCCACAAGGGAGCCAGCTATCATTCAGACATCTAACTTCAAGGCAGCTGAATTAGGTTGGATGTATTTAACCCAGATCTCCTGTTGTTTAATGCCTTTCCAGAAGACCCAAACAGTGGTCTTAGTATGCAGTTGCCCCAAGCAGCCAAAGAGCAATGGAACCACAGAGATGCCAAGCACAGCAGGACCCTGCAGCATCCAGTAGTGTAGCGGCCCAAACCTCAGCAGCAGCTTCACTAGAAGTGAGCTTAGCTAGATGCTTTCTTAGCTAAGAACACTCTAGCAAATAAGGAGTTCTATCATCTGCTGTTAATAACAGGAAGACTCAGGCTAACAGCTCATGCACTGCATTCACCACAAAGAATCAAAGTTGCGTGCTGTAACAATCAGAAAGATCAGTGCAATTGAATGGTGTTACAGGAGATATAATAACAAGGGAATGAGCACAATAGAAAGGTGTTACAAAGAGAAAGGAAAAGTACACATCCATCTCTGAAGATCCAGGCTTACAAAGCTGTTACAAAACTCTACACTGGAGAGATCTCTAAGCAGAGAACTCTTCATGATACATAAGAACTGGTTGCTCCCTCAGTGAACAAACAAAGGAAATGGACATAGTCTGCCCCACCAGCTTTATTGTTGCCTGATAAATTTATACACGGGCTGGAAAACCCAGATCAAATTCTATTCTGGTAGAGAATCTATACAGACCTAGCATAGGCAAAAGAGCTGGGTGGGTGTGACTTTTATGATAACCAGGAAAAGTAAGAAAAAAGCAGAAAACAGAATAAATAAAGAAATCTGATTCCACCTTGAAAATACAATACGACCCCATCTGTTCACTTCCACTGGGCTTCTTTTGCAGTCAGACCTCATCAGCAGACCAAAGCTGTGCACAAACACCATCCTTCCTCCTGCACTTCAAGTGATATGCCGTTCAGAAGGCCTACAGAACATCTACTCCACGTCACCACACTGCCCACTCCAGAGAGCACTTTCTATCATGTTGTCATGATTGCTAGCTGAGTGTTTCAGTGCCCCAGCAGCATGGAAAGAGAGCAGGAGACATCTGACAGGTATCTAAGACCATGCCTTTAATGCAATTATTATATTAATAAATCATTAATTAATCATTCTGAGGGTAGGAATTGGCGAAATTAATGTAACTTTAAAGCTGTCATGCGTTTGTCTTATGATACAGTTCTTAACTGCATTACCATTATTTTTTTCTCTTTCCTTTAGTACCCAAGGTAAATGTATACACATGCTGGTTAATTGCTGTTTTCTCCCTATAATTTTCTAACATAGTACCCAAGTTTTTCTGCCCATCACTTATATCAGTGTAGCTACAGACCACACAGTGAGTGCCCCACACTCATAGGCTAGATCCAACATATGTCCTCAAGTGTGAGGTTCATTGCATATATGCACGGTATCCCAGGAGCTGGTTTGGCAGCTGGGTTTAATGCCCTAGAAAACAAGTAGTCTATGCCACACTTTTGCTGAGCACACCATTGATACTTCTGGAACTCTCTGCATGCATGTACCAAGCCTTCCCTGGGGTATCAGGGTCCATGTACGTGGGCTTCTGTGTACAGCACTCACTGCTGTGAGTTGCTGCTCTGAGAACCAGGGCCTGAGGAATTCGTGTTAGACAGCCTTAAGATTTGACCACACGGTGTAGATACTTTTGAATATATAGTCATCTCAATTATTTGTTTAGTGTTGTCCAAAATATCTGACTGGGGCAAAATCCAACCCTTCAGATGCTACTAACCAGCCAACCCACAGTGCTGGCTTCCCTGAGGTTTTCATTTCCCAGCAGCAATGGTTAAAAAAGAAAAAAGGAAAAAAAAAAAAAAAGTAGAAAAAGTTAACTGAATTAGAGTAGAAACAATGGCAAAAATGAAGATCACAAGATTAAAAAACTTTAGCAGTTTTGAACTACATTTATAGAAGTCTTTGTAACCTTTCCTAGAATTAAGTGTATTATGCATTCATCTTCCTGAAAAGAAAGCGAAAAAGAGGATTCAAGAGAGTGGAGGATGGGTTTGATAAGCAAAGGAAAAAGATACATACACATAAACAAAAGTGGTTAAAAACAAGAAGGTTAAAAGCAATCTTCATTTGAAATGTGTTTGGTGAGGAATATCAATTCAAGATAATAGAAAACCTTGTCCATTCTACTGTTCCTCTGCAACTTTCACCTCCAAGCTTATTATCAGGCTCTTGAAATGCATCCGTGACTGTTCAGGAAGTTATAATAGTCCGCAGAGTCTATTTCTGCACAAAGATAGTCCTCACAGCCCTCTTCAGATGCAAAAAAAATGAGACTGCAATGCACAGAGCTTTCATCAGCCTTCTAAACTTACTCCATTAAAATGGTACTTATGTAGAGCAATCAGATTTTGTAACATTTGGAAAAATCTTTGAAAGCCAGCTGGGAATGAGCTAGCAACACCTACAATGGGCCCAGCAGGTAAAAGCTGAACTGAATAAACTTGGCCAAATGTATCAGAATTCCACTGGCGTGCACCAGGGATGAACTTGATCTACTGTTTTGACACTGTAATTATCTGCTACCTGATTTATCCTCCACCCTTTATAATACGTGGCATTGTTCATTGATCAAACATAGCTTTTTTCTACCAAAGGGGGTCAAAATCTTCTGTTCTGTGAGTCAGTGCCTGGCTAGCCAGACCACCTTGTATTAGTATTCTGGTGGTGGCCCAGCAGCAGAGTAGCATGGAGGGTAGCAGTTGTTTCGGTCTGAGCCCACTTTATGTTTTTTAGCCCTAAGCATTGCCTCCAGCCAGTTGCACTTCCTTAAGAGGATTATTTGCTAGTGATATTTTCTTGAAAACACATCAACACAATGTGATGCTGTTGCTTTTGCTTAGGAAAATTAATGACCAGGCATATGTCCAGGAGGGATTACTGATGTCATTAATATTTCTTGTTTATTTAGTGGCTTAAAAATAACAGCAATAAAACCAGACTTCTCTCAGAACTTGCTCAGTACAGACAGAGCTGATCCTGGTAACCCCTCATCCCTCTCTACTCTTCCACCATTCCTTCTCAGCCTGAAAAAAGCATTTGGCTTTCAGCTCTGTGGGCAAAAGAGACAGTCCTCAAACTAAATTGTTCCTCCAGATTGATCCAGATCAACAAATTTTCCAGCATCCCAGCTTAATTTAGGCTGTAGTTGTGGTCATTTTTACCGAAGACTAGCTCACTATGGTGGGAACCCATCACAAAATATCTCCCATGAAGGGAGGTTGCAATGGGGAGAGCATTGTGCCCTGGTGCTAAAGGCACTGAGATGGATGTGTCGCTATGAGGAATTCCATGCCTTAGTGAGAGCAGAGAGCAGCAGTGAAGACCTTCACCGTTCAGAAGAATGGCCTAAATCCCCATCACAGGATAATGGTGTCCATGCTTACTGAGTGGGCCACTTGGCCTCTTCCACCCTCCAGGCAAGTCTCCATGTTATACAACCAGCACACTCATTTTGAGTAGAATGAGTTCCTCAGGACAGAGAGATGTCCATATACTCAGACAAGAACTCTCTTGGACCCTTCATTCTTAAGCTGATCTGCTTGATGGAAAGTTGTTGTGGAAGGGACGAGAGAGACTACATCTCTCTGTCTCTCATGCTTTATGGACCTTTGGAACACTGATGTAAAGCAGAAGAAACTTGGAACACATTAGTGCAGAGAATACAACAGTTGAGTGAAAAACTGTGGATCAGATCGTGCTGCTTTGAACTAGAGGAATTTGAAGTACCATCTCCTCCAACCCAAGTGACAGTCCTAAGTCAGGTGAGAAGATCTGGAAGGAAGGGAGGAAGGAAGGAAGGGAGGAAGGAAGGGAGGAAGGAAGGAAGGGAGGGAGGAAGGGAGGGAGGAAGGAAGGGAGGAAGGAAGGAAGGGAGGAAGGAAGGGAGGAAGGAAGGGAGGAAGGAAGGGAGGAAGGAAGGGAGGAAGGAAGGAAGGAAGGAAGGAAGGAAGGAAGGAAGGAAGGAAGGAAGGAAGGAAGGAAGGAAGGAAGGAAGGAAGGAAGGAAGGAAGGAAGGAAGGAAGGAAGGAAGGAAGGAAGGAAGGAAGGAAGGAAGGAAGGAAGGAAGGGAGGAAGGAAGGGAGGAAGGAAGGGAGGAAGGCAGAAATTCTTTTTATTAGTTAGATAAATCACAAGGAATCATCTGACAGTGTGCAATATTCAGCAGCTGAAACAACTGGAATCGCTACTGACCCCATGCTACATTGCTTTTACAGGTTTGTGGTGGTTCAAATGATGGACAGCTAAACATCACACCATTCTCTCACATCCCTTCCTGAAAGGAAGAGGAAGAGGAAGAGAAAATACAATGGAATAGAGTTGAGATAAGGATATGGGAAATAGCTTATCAATTACTGTCATGAGCAAAATAGATTCAACATAAGCAGGTTAATATAATTTATTGCCTATTGCTAACAGCGTAGAGCAATGGAGAGCTAAAAGCAAACTAAAACCACCTTCCTCTCATCCACCCTCTTTTACCTCCTCCTTCAAGCAGCAGAGAACAAGGAATGTGGCTGTGGTCATGTGGTCATTCCACAATGTTCTGTCTCTGCTGCTCTTCCACAGTCACTCTCTGTCCCTGCTCCACGTGTGTTTCTCCCATGGAATGTCATCCTTCCCAAACTGCTTCTATGTGGGTTTCCCACAGGCTGCAGCTCTCCAAGCACTGCTCCAACACAGTTCCATACAGTGGGACCATCTGCTCTCGCAGAGCGCACCCGGCGTCGCTCGCGGCTCAGCTCTGGCGGCGGCGGGCCCTTTGGAGCAGCTGGAGCTGGCTCTGCTCTCACATGGGCAGCGCCAGGCTCTGCTCACAGACCCCAACCCTGCAGCCCCCCACTACCTAAAAGCCCATCACGTGAACGTAGTACAGGGTTGCACAAACAAGTATCTCTGCAGATATGGTGTCTGAATTCCTTCCTGTTATGTTACAAAATTCATTTAGAACTTACTTTATCGGGAGATGTTTCCACCACAACCTTATTGCTCTGAATATTGAGGAAACCAATCCGAAAAGGGAACGAGAATTTAATAAATGTTTTCCCTGCCTCCCCCAGAAATCTGTTATTGGTGGCTGTGTGTGCGTTTGCTCACGTGCACCAGGTATGAGCCTGGAGGCTCAGTTTGATATTGGTAAATGGTGAGAGCAATGCAAGTATGAAGAAATCCTGCTTCTGTGAGTGTACATGCAATTATGCATATACTGTAATCCAAGCCTACAGCTAAAAGAAATGTGCAGCAACCCAAGGCCAGCAACAGATCTGGGAGTCCCTTACAAAATAAGCCAGACTTGTAAACCTGTGTAAAACAGCACAGAGATAAATCACATACATACCTACACTTTAAGTCCAACCCATTCACGGTGGGCATGTGGAGCCTGATCCAGCAAGCATCAGGCTGGCAAATAGAGATTTCCATGAGATGTTCACTGGTTCCTCATCTGCCCTTCACAACTAATGGCTGGGTTCCTGTTGCTTTTTCAGCACCATCTGAGTGTCTTCTGTCAGTCTGGGCCCACTGAACCTTGCCTCAAGAGCTGGTGACGAGCCAACCAACTGAAATCATGGGTCAGTGCCCTACTGCTCTGCTTCTGGCCACTTTATCTGTGTACTACCTATCTCTGTTACAGAGTCAAAACTACTTCAGCACAAGTCCCAGAGCTCCCACTTTGCCAGCTACGACAGGATATTCGAGAAGCAGCCAGTGGAGCTTGTACTAGGGAGCAACGTGAATTTTGCCTCTGCTGTGACATTCTCTCTTCTGCAGTGCCTCAGCACAAAGAATGCATCAACACAAAGACTGGCTTCTCTACTGCAGTATCAAAGAACACCAAAGTGCCTGAGAGATGATACTGCCTAAATGCAAACAGAGACTCTCACCCCGGTATCAAAGAATGACAAATTCAGCTTTGTCCCCACTTTGTGATAGAGAAACCAAGGCATGGCAAGTGTGGATGACTGGCACAAGGTCATACAAGTCAGTAGGAGTTCTGGGAATAAAGCCCAGAAGCTTCTGGCGTACTGAGACACAGGCATATATTTCATAGCTCCTTGGCACACTGTGGGTGCTCTCCTATCCTCCCCGTACTCAGCATGCCACAGAAACAGTCTTTGTTCTCTCAAACTTGCTCCAAATATTTCAAGCATCACTTCTGCTGTGAACTGTAAAACCCGTATTTGGTCTCTAAGGACTATTTGTCCGTCCAGTATATAGCTGGTTTTGCTCACTGCTAGACCAGTCTTCCTGTGATCTTGAGTATTTGCCAACTTCTCTATGTCTGACTGGAGTACAGGGTCAGCTGGAGAGCTCATCCTGATCTTGCACTCGTTGTCTTTGTCACAGAGACCTTTTGGGCACAAACAGTGACCACGAGGAGAACTATCTTCTTTTCTTTGTACCAGTAATATCTAATTCTGATTGTAATTACAGCTTTTACTCACTGCTAGCTGGAGCTGGATTTGAACACATATCACAGTGGCAAAAAGCTACACTGCCCATTAGCAAATCTACAAGCCACAGGAGAGCCTGGAGCTGTGGTTTTATTAAGCTGTTTGTTGACAGAAAGCTGTGCAGAATGCGAGCTCTTTAAATCAAGAGGGAAGGATTCCGAGCGCATTTAGGACAATTGGTGGGCCCTGCAGATAACTATTCAACTGTTTGTGGGCTCCCTATTAGTTTTTAGCTAGGGAAGGAAAGCTGACCTTGAAAGTTGTGTAAACATAGAAGTTGTACAAACAGTTCCCCCCGCTCCCCTCTTGCCCTGTGTGCGGTACAAGGGATGGTATCACAAACTCTCCACACGCTGATGATAAGCTGAACTAACAAGAATATGAAGAAAATGTGCCAAACCCGCAGAGGGAAATGAAAATCAAATCCCCTTTCTCGCATCAGCGTCAAATTTTTATTTCTTGACAAGATAGGAGCTCAGTGGAAAGGAAACGAAACGATTAAAAAAACAGATAAAAGCAGAAAAGCATATTCAGGTCATTTACTGCCCTCCAGTGGCTGCGGGCGAAGCACCTGCACAGCTTTGGCTTCGGGGAACGGCCTCCTCCGAGGGGCTGCTGCCCGGCGCCCCAAAAAACAGCGGGCTGCTTTTACGGTGTCTTCCTTCCCTTCGTGTTCGGCTGTCGGCTGAAAGATCATTTCTAACTTAAATAACGGCAATTAATCAAAACAAATAGAGTGCATATCAAGCGTAGAATTTAAAATCCGTGGGAAAATGCAATGTATTCCTGCTTCTCTATGATTTTTAGAGCTTTCTTATGGAAAAAAAATCAATGTAAACCCTTGGTATAATGGTATTATTCTCTGAGATTAACCCTCTATAATTCCTGAATATAACACAAGAGACTCTGAAAAATCACTGGATTAGGCACAGCCAGGATTACAAAGTCCCATTCATTTTCCCATGCCATTGCCAAAGGGGTAGGATTGGAATTGCTGAGCTTGTTGGAAGCATCATTCTGTGGGTTTTGATCCAACAGTGTTTTTTGGCATGCAGTGTATTTGTTGTCAACACATAAGATTGAGGTATAAGATGTTCATCTCCAGAAAGCAAGTGTGCTCAGCAGCTGCATCCACAAAAGGCACCACAAAAGGAAGGCAAGATGGTCAGGAACTGGAAACAAAAGAGAAACTAATAGGAACGTTTGTCACCAGGATGGAATCTGGGAAATCACCTGAGCTTGCCAGCAGTACCAAGCTACCACCAGACACCCATCAAGTCAAGGGCAGCAGGGGAATGTGGGAGAATGAATTAGGAAAGAGCGGGGACACTCCCTGCAGCTGACAGCAAACAATCATCAGTGAGGAGCCTGCAAAAGAAGAAAAGGGCATGGATAATAGAGTTACGCATGTCTTCCTGACATATAAACACAGCAAGATCGAATGGGACATCTCATACCTCTCATCTTGTTATAAGACATAATCACAAGGGCTGCACCAAAAGTAATGCCTTCTATTTTATTATGTTGCATACAGCGTCAGAGGCAGATGTTGATGTTGTGGTGTGGTGGCAGAGGCTGAGCCTTCCCGCCAATATTCCATGACATGTTGTTGCCATGTGACAGATGGCAGCAGAGGGGCAGTCTGACACAATGGCACCTGACATAGAAGTGTGCGTGAAGCAAAGGTGTGGAACTGAATTCCTCCATACAGGAAAAATTGCACCCATTATTCATTAATGCTTGCTGAACATTTCTGGAGACCAAACAGTGGATGTGAGACAGTGAGGTGGCGAGTGGTGTGTTTCAGCAGTGTTGACAGCGATGTGAAAGACAGGTCATGTTCTGAATGGCCATGCTCAGCTATCACACCAAGAGATGAAGAGCATCTCAATCAGCTTATCCATACAAACTGGGAGATTATGAGCAGGGAACTGCGTACAGAGCTGAGTGTGGGCATTAAAGTGATGCAAATGATGGTGGCAATATTGGAATATCGCATCATGGGAATATTGCAAATTTTGCGCTCACACAGGAGAAGAAAGAACACCATATGCAAGTTTGTCAGGACTTATTGAACCAATACAAGGCTGAGGGTGACCGTGTCCTGAATCGCATCATTACTGGTGACAAGATGTGGTGTCACTACTTCAAGTCAGAGTCACTACGGCAGCCCATGGAATGGCAACACATGAATTTCCTATTACTCAGCAAATAATGTGATGTGCAACGTCTTTTGGGATAGGAAAGGGGCGATCCTTCTGGATTTCCTGGAATCCGAAGAAACCATCTCTGACTGCTAAATACCTGGCAATGCTGACTAAGCTGAAGGCTCAAAATTCCAGAGAAGAAGACAGTCTTTCTCTTGCAATATGATAATGCCAGGCCCCACACTAGTTTGAAGATCATGGAGCACATTGCCAATCTTTGCTGAATTGTCCTACCATACTCACCATATAGTCTGGATTTGGCACTTTCTGTGTCACTGAAAGATGTTTGGGCCACTGAAAGATGAACTCTGTGGTCAATATTTCCCGAGCAACAATGCTGTCATAGCAGCTGTGAAACAGGGGTTCACTTCCACTGGTGCAGATTTTTACAAGTGCAGCACGTAGGCTCTTGTGCATCACTGGTGAAAATGCATAGTTAATGGGAAATTACTATGTTGAAAAACAGTGTTTTGTAGCTGAGAATTTGTTCTATCAAATAGTTATTGTGCTCTTTGTATCTGTTGTGGTTTCCATGGAAATAAACGGATGGCATTACTTTCAGAGCAACCTACGTAAAATCAACAACAGTGCTGCACGGGCAACCTTTTAAATAAAGATGTCAGGGAATATTTGGAGCATCTTCCAACCCCTTCAGAGCCTCTTACAGTTTTCCCAGGGGGAGAAAGCAGGAAAATTAATGGCTGAAATGTTCACTGCTGGAGCCCCACCTACCAAGGTGCAGGCTTATAAAACCAGGAGGTGAGCAGCCACAGCTGTTGGAGGCTGAGCTGCAAAAGCAGAAGGAAGGCAAACAAGGTACAAACTCCACTTCAGTCTTTCAAGAAGTAGTTTTGCTAAAACAAAAATCTGTTTCTGCTTCTTCGTGTATGGCTTCTGATGACGTGAGTACATGGCTGAAAGTCAGTGACAGGACTCACCTGGCTTGCACGTTGACTAGCTGTCTGTACCCTGTTTCAGATGGAGAGGTTAGAGGAGTTGAAGGAACAGCACTTTAAATCATTCTCTCATTTAAAGCTTTGCATCAGCAAAAAATAATTGTATCTTGTATGTATGGGCAGAATGCTGACTACAGTAGGGCAGGCGGGGGCATCCCTGGGCTGCCATCTCTGGTGTCAGTCAATCACTCATATCTGTTTCGTTTCATTCATGCGTCAAGCAGAGAAAATATTTACTTACCTAACAAAGCCTCGTTTGCTTATGTTTGCAGTGGCCTGATGACATGAGCTACCCTCAGTGCCAGTACAGCAGCAAATAGGATTAGATTACAGTTAAAAATGGCACTTCTGTTCAACAGAGATTACACACAGAGTGAGAATGAAAAACCAGCTAAACCAGGACTTTGGTGGGCCTTTCCTCATTCGGGGCTTTGTTATAACAGATCAAAATCAGGGTGATTGACGTCCACGTTGTCATTTTAACCGTGGTGCAGATCTGTGACAATGTGCAATTAATAACTGGCCTTGGCACCTTCCAAGAAGGAATCAGATCAGAGATGTGATGTAGGCTGGCCTTCGAGCCAGAGCAACCCCAATGAAATATTTTCCAAATAAACATTCTCATTTTGAAGTATTCTTCTATCTTGAATCTGGATGGAAATAGGAAAGTTTATTCAGATGTACAAGCAGAAATACTGAGTTTCAAGATAATATGTTAGAAATCATTCCAGAGCCTTCAAACATTCCACCTAGGAATCTGCTTTCAGACTGGTAAAAAGCTTAACACAGAATTTACATAGGCTCTTGGCTGGCATCAGCCTCCATAAGAGAGTGACCCAACCATCACTACAACAGAGCAATCTGTTTCCTAGAAACTGAGCAGGAGCCCACATGCTGCAGCCAACAGATCCCTGTCATTGGGTATCACAGTTTTAAACACTGAGGAGACAGGGCTCTTTGGACCTCATCTATCTCACCACCAAAGTAAAATAGAGAAAGTCTAAATCTGTGGGGTTGTTTGTAGGACTGGAGAGACTGAGGTTTCACTAGTGTAGGAGACTCCAGATGTGGCAGATATCTGAGGTCATTCCAAAAGGACAGTGGGGGACCAGGCCTCATCTCCAACCAAAACTCATCCCTGCTCTGCCTCCATAAAGGCAGATTGGAATCCTGCAAAGAAAAGTCATCTGTTGCCCCTGGTGAAGAAATTTTCCTAGTGCCTGTAAGGAGGGGATCTGCTGATAGAGGACAATTAAACACAGTTGCATGCACTGGGAGCATACTGAGGACAACATGGATGTGCCTGCTCTGTCTGTGAAAGAGAAGAAACAATGAAATACTGCTATCCATTTCTAAAGGTACCCAGGGAGAGACCTCCTCTCCTGGAAAGGCTCCAAGCCCTGTGCCTCTGAAGGTGAGTTCTGGTAAGCAGCATTAAATCACCCTCATTACGCAGAAAGGAAAGCTCATTGCTAGGTGGAATTATAAAACTTCACGTAACAACCATTAGGTCTGAATTCGCAAAATGATTGCTTGTCTTCTGCATCCTCCTCCTATCGTTAGTGTCTTTTTTAACCCATTTGTTTAAATGTTTGCTCTTTCTTCCCCACCAACCGTGGCTATTTGCCAACACTTAATATATATATGGTCCTTTCTGACATTTTCCTAGTGCTGCCAGGCTCAGGTGATGCATGTTCCCAAAGCTCTCTGAAATCTAAGGATTACAAAATACACAACAGCAGAGAAGGCAAATCATTACGCAGTACTTGACTTCTGTCCAACTTGTTAGCCTGCTCTGAAAACATGGAGAGATTAGTTAGCAGTCATACTACTCATTCTCATTTGTTGTATCTTTAGGCTCATTGTAGAAGTACGAATAAGTTCACACCTTTCAATGAGTCTGAAGGCCTCTTTAATGACTTGTCTAAGAGATTCGGTCTTGTGAACCATTTCATGAAACAGCCTCTACAAAGAATGCTCTTCTCTCTGATTCTCTGAGTAGTTTCCAGAAATGTGCAGAGCTATATAAGTTGTGTCTCAGATGTTGTCACTTTTTCCCCTTTGGTTAAGATTTGCTTTTGGCCTCATAGCAGAAAACAAATAAATTAACAATAGTTATAGCAGCAAGAAAGTTCCCATAGCATCCTCGCACTCTTACAATCCCCTGGTAATCTCTGGGTTTTTAGTAGCTCTTAAGAGGTGCAGTGAAATCCAGGCACTTCCCAATTCACATTTGTTGTTACTTATACATTAAATATAATCTTCTGAATTATTGTAATGGGAATAACAAGGAATTTGTTTACAGGGAATGGCATTGACTTTCAGAAGATAGCTTGGAGAACATTCATTGCTCAGATCGCAGTAAGCCTGCGAACACAGAATAGATGCACTCTTACCTTTAAAATGCACAATGGTATTTTATAGCTGAAATAATACAGCAGAATTTTCCAGAGTTCTGAGAGGAAAAGCTTTTCACAACTCACACAGCGATTCTGTAGATAGGAGGCACAAACTTCACACTCTGATTTTACAGGAACAAAAGATGCACACATCTGGGAGCCAACTGCACTCATGGCGACACTTTCTTCATCAGAAACCCTTTGCATTTTCCCATTTCAAACTGTTGTGTGACAGTGAATCACTGATGCTCTACAGCTGCAGAACCAAAAATAGGCTCGGGAGCCAAGAGGCTGCTGTGAGGGAGCCTTTTCTGCCCTCAGCCCCAGGCGTCCAAGCACCTTGCTCCTCCTCCAAGCACTTCTGATCTCTTTGGGAGCAGCCTGGTCTCCCTGTCTTGCTGGATGCTCCTGCAAGAGCGTATTCACACTTTAGGGGTGTCAGAAGTCATGGTGACAAAAGCCGTGTTAGCATGCAGTGGAGATTGCCCGCTGAATAATTATAGGTTTCTTTGTCACAGTCAATCACGTTATGTGAAATTGTGGCAATTTCTGAATGTGTAGACGGAGCTGGCATGTTGGTCTAGATCCTGCCCTTCAACAAAACTAAGCTTCTTATCAGATAATAACTGTGCTTCAGGCGGATCCCAAATGAATGCTGCCATCAAAATGATGGCGAAGTGCAGCCCAGTCTCCAAGTCTCCATGCCCGGACAGGGAAGGTTAAGTATCTTTCCCAGCACACTCAATTGCAGCAGGGTTTCTGTGAAGACCAAAAAGAGCATCTGTTGGGTGTCAGCCCACAACTCCTCTTTCCAAATCTTATTATTCTGTGTCACATTTCTTCCTTAAATAATTTCCTTTATGTTTTGACAAACAAAGCTGTAGTACAGACCCACATCTTTCGGCCTATAGCAATCAGCATTTCTCCAAGGCCCTCTAACCCACATAAAGTGCATTTGCTAAGAGTGTCTTGGATGCCAATTACTTGCTTGTATCTTCCCTTTCTTTGAGCCCATCCACTGGCTCTTCCTGGATTGCATTCCAGTTTATTTCAGTTAGTATCAAGGCTCTTAACTACTCTTTCTAGTTTTGTCCATTACAGCATTTGGACAGCAATGTTCTGAAAATAAGCTTGTTAATATTTTTGAAGCATCCAGAAATGATGGTAATGACAGCCACAAAAAAGTTGATGAGGAAATTAGTCATTTTCTTTCCACTGTCAGGCTTGAATACTGTGCAGCAAATAAGATTTGGGAGTCACACTTCAAATGAAATAACCAACATCTCATCGTTACTTCACTAGGCTCTACCCAGTGCACCAGATGAGGCAGAGTCTTAAGGAAAAAGTAGTAAGAGATAGAAAGAACCAAAACCTGCAACTCAATGCTCATGCAAAAAGAGATGACATTAAAACTATATGGCAATTTAACCCTGGTATTTCCTAACTGTCAGATGCTCAGCATTACAGCCTAAAGTTTTGTTGAATTTCTTGCATCTACAATGGTACATCATTACTCAGAAAAAGTGTTCAAATATTGCTGATGGCTGGGGTCTCAGGTTATAACACATATTAGTGTGGGATTGAGGTTGAGTCTGAGGTGTTAATCTTGATGTCTGGCTGTGGGGTACAATTGTGAGTTAAATGTCAGCCAGAGAGTTTGGCTGCACAGTCCCCAGCAGGAGGGGCCAAGCCCACCAGGAGAGCAAGTGCTCACTCCTGCCCTGGCTGAGGAGCCCTTGGCTGTGATGACCACTTGGATCAATCTCCATGAGTGGCAGCAATGCGTGCACCCAGAATTGCCTAGCAATGCCTTAATATAAACATAGATGGCCAAATACTGAGACAGCAGTCACTTGACTGCTCTCTTTTCACACTCGGTGTATCACTTTTTCCTTGGATTGTAAACCTCACTGTATATAACCAAAGCCTCTCTCAGAGCTCATAAGCTTCTACATGGGCCCATTGTCAGTCTTTCTGAGTCTATCTGAGTCTTTCATGACATAAACATTGAATTTTATTGATGGCACTACCAACACTATTTTCTTTTGAAGCAGTTATTCAGGGTGGGATCCAGTCACCTCAACACAGGCATTCAGCTGTTTGTGATGCCCTAAAACAGACTATCCGGTCCTGGTGCCATTCCTGGTTGCAGCCTGCCCTTGTGCTCTGCATAAATACTCCAGCTCTGGGCAATGCCAGTTCGGCAGTGCCCGACCTGGACATCTCAGGATGTATGGGATACCAGCACTTTGGGGAAGTGAAACAAACCTCATGGCGACATCTGGATGAAGACAGCACACTTCTGATCAGCTGGGTTTAATTAACAACTTCACTGAAAAAGGAGGAATATTCTCACTCAGGATCTGGCTGGTGACAGAACAACTGCTTGAGAAACTTCAGTATGGAGTTCCCCAGGCCATGGAGCATTTTCATCCTGGGGCACCCCAAGCTCATTGACCTCGGCCTCCTCACATCATGAACTCAAGGGTGTTCACCCTTTCAGAAATGCCCTCTGAAGGCAGGATCAGGCTTACCACCACTTAGTATAATTTAATGAGTGCAGCTGCAGAAAGCAGCTGCATATGCAGTCATAGCCCAGAACTAGCAGAGGTAAAACACATGAGCTTAAATCTCTTTTATTGAGTTTTAAGTGAACATCTTCAGCTGACAATTGCAGTGGGTCGTTGGCTGTTAAATGGTCAGTGCACAAGAACTCAAAAACTGCTTTACCACAGACTTTTTCCTATTCAACTACTCAAAAGAACAACATTCAGGGAATGAACATCCAAAATATTTCCTGTACACAATTTAAAGCTTTGGGATTTGGACACAAGAGTTTTTCAACAACAAAGAAGCTCACTGGAACTAAGACCTCATCTGGGACGGGCAGTTTGTATTACCAGCTCTTCCGAGCTTACAATATTGATGATTCAAATCCTCTATTTCAACCTAGGTAGATACCTTTTTTTTTTTTTTAAACTTACTGTTTCTCAAATGCACTGCCATTTCTAGTCTTTGTGGAGAAGTCTATGAACACCCACTTCAGAAGCCATAAAACTATAATGCAACAGGAGTTAAAATACTTATTCAGAACGGTAGGGTTTGGCCTGACTTGTTATTTTTAAAACGTTCAGGTCAGTGAAGTTGACTTACCTGTCCTCTCCCCCAGTCTCAAAACTGAAAGTTGGGTAAAACGCCCATAAATCCAACCTGAACTTACATGTATATGCCTGCAGCACTGATGTCATCAGTCATGAGGCAGTCATGAGGCAGGATTTGACGTGAATTTGATGGTGTGAGTG